>NW_027612005.1:0-580000 GCF_964261635.1 Lissotriton helveticus
GATGGGCTGGGATTGTGCAGATTTTATTGTTTTTTGTCGTTTTTTTGGGCCTGCTGGTGTGGCCCTTTGCCCAGGGGTGGTGAGTGTTGCATGGGCCTAGTCTTTCTGTGGGGTGTCTTCTTGAATTTAAACACCATTGAGGCCATGGATGGGCTGGGATTGTGCAGATTTTATTGTTTTTTGTCGTTTTTTTGGGCCTGCTGGTGTGGCCCTTTGCCCAGGGGTGGTGAGTGTTGCATGGGCCTAGTCTTTCTGTGGGGTGTCTTCTTGAATTTAAACATAATTGAGGCCATGGATGGGCTGGGATTGTGCTTATTTTATTGTTTTTTGTCGTTTTTGGGGGGCTGCTGGTGTGGCCTTTTGCTTGCCCAGGGGTGGTGGTGGTGCATGGACTGAGTGTGCCTGTGGTGTTGTCTCACTCTTTTTGATGTAAACATCATGGATGGCATTGGATTGTGGTGATTTCTGGCTGTTTTTCTGTTTTTTGGGGGTGTACTGTTGATGTGGACTGGCCATGTGGGTGGTGGTGGTGGCCATCTTGAGTGCTGGCTGGTACAGGCAGCAACATGTGCTTGGGGTGTAAGGGGGCCATTTTGAGGAGAGGCAGTGTCTGAGGCCTGCACTTATTTTGCCTACTTTTCATCCCTTATGCCCAGGGGTAGTGAGTGTTGCATGGGCCTAGTGTTTCTGAGGGGTGTCTTCTTGAATTTAAACACCATTGAGGCCATGGATGGGCTGGGATTGTGCAGATTTTATTGTTTTTTGTCGTTTTTTTGGGCCTGCTGGTGTGGCCCTTTGCCCAGGGGTGGTGAGTGTTGCATGGGCCTAGTCTTTCTGTGGGGTGTCTTCTTGAATTTAAACATAATTGAGGCCATGGATGGGCTGGGATTGTGCTTATTTTATTGTTTTTTGTCGTTTTTGGGGGGCTGCTGGTGTGGCCTTTTGCTTGCCCAGGGGTGGTGGTGGTGCATGGACTGAGTGTGCCTGTGGTGTTGTCTCACTCTTTTTGATGTAAACATCATGGATGGCATTGGATTGTGGTGATTTCTGGCTGTTTTTCTGTTTTTTGGGGGTGTACTGTTGATGTGGACTGGCCATGTGGGTGGTGGTGGTGGCCATCTTGAGTGCTGGCTGGTACAGGCAGCAACATGTGCTTGGGGTGTAAGGGGGCCATTTTGAGGAGAGGCAGTGTCTGAGGCCTGCACTTATTTTGCCTACTTTTCATCCCTTATGCCCAGGGGTAGTGAGTGTTGCATACTTGCATGTCCCTAGTCTTTCTGTGGGGTGTCTTCAATGTAAACATCATGGATGGCATGGGATTGTGCTCATTTTTCTGTGTTTTGTCGATTTTTTGGGGTGTATAACTGAACTGATGTTCCTCTGTCTTCCATTGCTTTTAGGTGCACAAGAAGACTCAATAGAACCACCAGTGCCAGGAAGAAGTCCTGCAGCGGTGTGTGCAGCATAACGTCACGCGACGTCACGTCTGGACACAGAACCCTCTGCAACTCGTGCAACTGCTGCCTGCTGACCTGCTCTGAAGAAGATGGCCCCAAAAAAAGTAACCCGTAGCTCCTCTAGCAAGAAAGGTGCCAGTAAGGAGCAGAAGAAGCAAGTTACCAAGGACACTGGTGTGCCGCCCGCCCCTTTTTTTGTGAGTAAAAAAAAAAGTATGCCTGCAGCAGCTGCAGCGGGATCTGCTGGGGACCAAGCTGGCAGCAGCACCCCCGCTCCATTGGGCTCAGTGCCACCACCACCACCACGCCAACTTAAGTCCAAGCCCTTGAGTGCTGCAGAGGCAGCCAGTATACTTCTTCAATCACCATCGACCAGTGATGTTGGCTCATCGCAAGAAAGCAGCAGCAATGTCCCTCAATCAACACAGGTTGTTGTAGCTCATCTGACGAGTGTTGAACAACCACAGCGGCAACAACAATCACATGTGCAAGTACAAGCCCAAGTACATGTGGAAGGAGAGGCAGCGCAAGGAGATGCGCATGCAGAGGTGCATGGAGGGTCACAACAAGTGCCCACAATAGTTGTTCCTCCCGAAGTAGGGGCACATCAGGAAATCGACAATCAAGGCGAGGTATCATTTGAGGAAGCCACTCCTCCTGATGATCCTTCATTGTCTTCCACAACCCTAGCAAGGAAGAGATCAAGGGTGGTGTCTACATCCTCTTCAAGCACACCTCCTTCTGATGATACGGATCAAACTTGGGAACCAGCACCACAGCCGTCTGAGAGTGAGGCACACCATGATCCAACAAAGGTACTTAAGCGTAAAAGGAAGCTCGTCCAAAGTCTCAGACTTATGGAGTGTGATGAGGCTCAACAAGAAGTGGCGGATACTGCTGCTGATGAAGACTCTGCCAACGACGACCCAGTCATCATAAAGGTCACTGCAGCCCCAGCGGGCATGCAGCAAACAGACATTTTGACCCTAGCCCGAAGAGCTGCTGAGCGTGATGATGATGATGATGTTGTCGATGAGGAGGCAGTGGAAACACCACAATCATTGGAGTTAAGTAGTACACCAACTCGTCCCGCTTCCATATTTCTTTCTGGCAAGAAGAGACCTCCGTCAACCTCGACCTTAATTAGTGGCGGTGAAAGTGCAAAACGTACAAAAGTTGGGCAATCCAGATCCTCCACTTCATCTGGCATTAGCTTCATGACCACCACCACCAGTATCGCCGCCTCCTCCATGTCCCACAGACACTTCAAGTCCCCCGTTTGGGACTTCTTTACTGTTTGTCCAAAAAATCCAAAGTTTGCCATTTGTACCATTTGTAAGCAAGCAGTTAGTCGTGGTAAGCCAGGTACCAACTATGGTACCGGAGGCCAGAGAGGTCATCTTAGGAGACAGCACACTGTCAAATGGTTTGCGCACCTAGATGCGATCAAGAAAGGCCAAATTCAAGGAAACGTTGATGTTTCATCTGATGATGACGAGCAGGAAGAAGACGTGTCAAACACTTCCCTTACACCCAGTACCCCTGTCAGCAGCACACCCAATGTGAGGCACACTAAGAGTGTTGGAGCGAGTGAGACACCAACGCACAAAAGTTCACCAGCGAGCAAAATTGGGTCAACGAAGTCATTATCAGCCCGTAAATGCTTGGTCCAGGGCAACATTAGAACAATGCTTACTTCAGACGTGCCATATGAACGCAACCACCCACTGACGCGTCTGTATAACACTAAGCTGGCTAAAATGCTAGCTGTGGACCTTCTACCTTTTTCTTTTGTAGAAGCGGTAGGTTTTCTTGAATTAGTTGCAACGCTCTGCCCTAAATGGAAGGTTCCGAGCCGGTTCTATTTTGCCAGAGTTGCGGTTCCAGCACTACATGAAGATGTGCTGCAGGCGATTGGGGCAGCTTTGCAGAAGAGTGCTGTTCACACAATACATCTGACAACAGACATGTGGACCAGTGGCCCAGGCGATGATTACATGTGCATCACTGCACACTGGGTCTCTTTTTCAGGTGTTATAGCAAAGCTAAACGCAGGTGTTGACCCGGACCAAGTTTTCAAAGCTGCTCGGAAACATGCAACACTAGCCATGTTTGCCTTGGAGAAAAGTCACACAGCAGAAAACCTTTTGGAAGAGTTTGACAAAAAGGTGTTGTCAATGCTATCCCCCCTAAAACGCAAGATTGGTTATGTTTCCACGGATAATGGCGCCAATGTAGTTAAGGCCATGTCACAGGGTCACCATGTTAGAGTGCCGTGTTTGGCGCACTGTATCAACCTGGTAGTTCAAAAATTCTTGAGTGATAAAGAGAGTCCAGCGTTCGAGGTAATGGCCACCTGCCGCAAAATGTGCAACCATTTCAGCCATTCTTTTAAGGCCCGGAAGCATCTGCGGAGACTGCTACTTCAACGTGGAATGCCAGTGAAAGCACTCATCCAGGAGGTGGCAACACGTTGGAACTCAACCTTCTACATGCTTGAGCGTCTGCATGAGCAGTATACGGTACTCGATCACTATTTCTTGACAGAGGCTACATCTCAGAAGGAGGACCTGCGGATGAGTAAGGCGCAATGGGCCATAGTTAAAAGCCTGACAGACATGCTTCGTCCTTTTGAGTTCTTCACGCGTGCAGTCAGCCAGGAGGACTGTAATTTGGGAAAAGCTATCCCATTGTTGTGCATACTGGAGCACCAACTGATGGCGGTTTCTTCTGAGTTTGAAAAAGATGAAAAAAAAAAAAACCATTTCATTTTGTCTGAGAAATTATTACATCGCCTACGTGGTGATGAACGTCTTAAAAACATCAACTCAGATCAGCATTACATTTGTGCTACTATTCTGGATCCACGCTACAAAAAGGCGCTGGCAGACAACGCATTCTTTCCTTTCGCTGATGCAGATGTTCAAAAGTACAAACATTGGTTAGCCTGGTCAGCCAAGAGGTTTGAAAAAGAACGGCAGGTTATTGAAGGAGAAGCCAGTACATCAGCATCAGCATCAGCAGGCCATCCGCAGTCACAAGAATCCACTTCTGCACCTGTGGCTGGGGCACAAGTGACCTCTCAGCCGTTAAAGACACCGGCAACTGGATCATCTGCACCACACACAATGACAACACTAACAGTGGCTGGGGAGGAGGATTGGCTAAGTTTGATGGGGTATGGTTCTCTAAAAAATGTCACAGGCACAGCAAAAAGTAAGCAAAGTGGAGGAACAGTTGATGACCTTGAGTCGATGGTGCAGGACTATCTGAATGACTCAACAGTGGTCTTTCTTAATGAGGAGCCATTGCAGTATTGGCATGGCAAAAAACAATTGTGGCCACAGCTCTACAACCTGGCTATAAACTATTTGTCTTGCCCACTCGCAAGTGTGTCTTCTGAACGTGTTTTCAGTGCTGCTGGTGGCATTGTAACTGCCAAACGGAGCCGCCTATCGCCCAAAAATGTGGAGCGGCTGACAATGATCAAGATGAATCAGCACCTCATACCACCAGATTACAAAGTGCGAGAAAGCACGCCACATGAAGACGATGAGGACAGCAACGTAGATGAGGGGATTTTTTCTCTGTTCGGTGCCACTGACCTCATCCAGCCTGAATTCGCAGAGTATGATGACGAAATCTTGTTCTTATTCCCTGACACCGAGCCCTGAAAATGAGACAATCAATCAAGAACTTTCTTTTTCGTCCTTATTCACTTTTATTCCTGTGTGCTTTGTGTCTCTCTTTCTTTGTTTTGCACAGTTAATTTAATTCAAACTTTAATCACCTAATCCCAAAAAGAAGACCATCATCAGTACTGTCTTCACTTGTTTGCTTATTGATTTGAAGGTGCCGCAGTCTACATTCCTCAGGTTCACAAGTTCTGAAGAACATGCTCCTCTATCCTCCTCCTCCAGACTGCGATTTCCCTCCAAGCAGAGTGCTGGATTACGCACAATGAAGAAAGACTCAGCACTTGTGGGGGTGTTGTACTTCTTTGCGGGTGAGTTGACGGTTTTGGGCCCATTGCTGTGAAGCTCTAATAATGGACAAAAGTGTTTTGGACCAAATATGAGGTGAAAATTTCTTGCCGTTTTTGCTGACTTGCTTGCCTTTGAGGTGCTCTTTGGCGGGGTTCCGGGGGTTTGTGTGTAATTTTTGGTGTCTGTCGAAGCACTGCTGCGACAGTCTAATCTTGATTGCATTTGCTTTTCAGGAAATCCGTGGTGGAAAACAGGAGTTATGATGATTGATGATGACCTAGCTGCACAGCGCGTTACTTTGGACCGAAGGCCGAGAGATATTGTAAGTATGAGATTTAGCTTTTTCGCTGTTTGGGGGTGTTGTCGGGTGTTTTTTTGCGGGTGGGTTGGCGCCGGCGGGTCTTGCCTGGGGCATTCCTGGGAAGGTCTAATACCGGATACAAGTGTTTTGGACAAAATCCATAAGGAACAGCCTTTTTTTTGCCATTTCTTCAGACATCTTGCTCAATGTAGCATTTTGGGGGGCTTCCTGCTGTTCGTGGGTGGGTTGCGGCCGGGGTCTCTGTCGAAGCACTGCTGCGACAGTCTAATCTTGATTGCATTTGCTTTTCAGGAAATCCGTGGTGGAAAACAGGAGTTATGATGATTGATGATGATGACGACCTAGCTGCACAGCGCCGCGTTTGGACCGAAGGCCGAGAGACATTGTAAGTATGAGATTTAGCTTTTTCGCTGTTTGGTGGTGTTGTGTCGCGTGTTTTTTTGCGGGTGGGTTGGCGCCGGCGGGTCTTGCCTGGGGCTTTCCTGGGAAGGTCTAATACCGGATACAAGTGTTTTGGACAAAATCCATAAGGAACAGCCTTTTTTTTGCCATTTCTTCAGACATCTTGCTCAATGTAGCATTTTGGGGGGCTTCCTGCTGTTCGTGGGTGGGTTGCGGCCGGGGTCTCTGTCGAAGCACTGCTGCGACAGTCTAATCTTGATTGCATTTGCTTTTCAGGAAATCCGTGGTGGAAAACAGGAGTTATGATGATTGATGATGATGACGACCTAGCTGCACAGCGCCGCGTTTGGACCGAAGGCCGAGAGACATTGTAAGTATGAGATTTAGCTTTTTCGCTGTTTGGTGGTGTTGTGTCGCGTGTTTTTTTGCGGGTGGGTTGGCGCCGGCGGGTCTTGCCTGGGGCTTTCCTGGGAAGGTCTAATACCGGATACAAGTGTTTTGGACAAAATCCATAAGGAACAGCCTTTTTTTTGCCATTTCTTCAGACATCTTGCTCAATGTAGCATTTTGGGGGGCTTCCTGCTGTTCGTGGGTGGGTTGCGGCCGGGGTCTCTGTCGAAGCACTGCTGCGACAGTCTAATCTTGATTGCATTTGCTTTTCAGGAAATCCGTGGTGGAAAACAGGAGTTATGATGATTGATGATGATGACGACCTAGCTGCACAGCGCCGCGTTTGGACCGAAGGCCGAGAGAGACATTGTAAGTATGAGATTTAGCTTTTTCGCTGTTTGGTGGTGTTGTGTCGGGTGTTTTTTTGCGGGTGGGTTGGCGGGTCTTGCCTGGGGCATTCCTGGGAAGGTCTAATACCGGCTAGAAGTTAGTTGGACAAAATCCATAAGGAAACACCAGTTTTGGCACTTTGTAAGTTAGGGTTCGTTAGGGTTAGCCCTAGCAGCAGGATTGCATGTGTTTAGGGGGGTTCTATTGCAACGCGGTTCTGTTGTTGTAGAGCACTGTTGGAGCGATGCTGGCTATGGATACTTTTGCTTGCAGGCAAGTGGTTTGAATACAATCCACGGTCTGTATTTGGGTCTACTGTTACTTTCAAAGTACGTTTTGTAACCATTTTTCTGCTAGGCATCATCAAAGTGTGACTTTTTGAACCACACAGCGTACATACCTTTTATTTATTTATCAGTGGTATTGTAATAGCACTTCCTGTTTTCCGTTCAATAATTACAGGCCGGGTTTCAGTCAACATCCGCCAGGCAGGCAGTGGACAGGGTGTCTCTTCTGTCAGTGGTCACCACCACATTGATGGACGAAGCGTCAGCTGGAATGGAGGAGTGCCGCCAATAAGAGGAATTGTTTGCTGCATGCAACTTACTTACCAATTTCAACAGGACAACTCCAACAACATACGCAATACAGATACAGTATCCATTGTTGTCTTTTATTCTATGAGTGTGACTGCATGTGCTTACCTTTACTTTGTAACCAAAGATTGTCTGTAAACTCTGTATCTTCAATTATTGTTTGTCCATGCTCTGCTTTTTTTTTCTTCTCTCAACAAAACCTACCCAAAAAGAAACCCCCATTCCCATCCATTTTACAAACCCTAACCCTCTTCCCCCGGGCTGTGTTGTTTTGCTTGATGTCTGACTAAAATGACATCAATAATTCCACACACTTGCTGGGGAGGATAAGGTGATAGCAGCAACAGGCTGGTGAAGGAATACGAGGATATCTTCTAGACTTACTCAGCTTCAGTACTATATCTTCTAGTAGTAGTAGCCAATGTCAAATAAATTCAACGCAAGTACTAGTTATACTTGCAATACTTTACCATTTGTTAGGCTACATTATGGCACTGTTCTAGTGTACTGTCACCTGCTATTTTCTCGATCGTACCGTAACCGTTGTAATGCTACAGTAAGGAGTACAAACAAGGTTTCGTTTTCTTTTTTTCCATAGGCATGCAACTGCCACTGTGTCACACCACTAGTAACACCGCAATGAGGAAATGTCACCCGCCCAGGAATGACAACGTTAATCCCCATTTCACCTGGAGCCAGCCCTGGGCCTAGCCCTAATTTCTAACACAAATTACAGGTAAGATAAGCGTTTGGTGGGAGGTAGTATAATGGAGTATTATTTCGGAGTAGACAAGAGTTTGACGGTTGTACTACTAAAGTCCTACGACTGTTCAGGAAAACAAAGTTACTGTTACACCCCCGCCCCCCACCCACCAGACTGAAAAGCAGTAAAAAACAGGTATGGTCAGATAAAGTAGTTGGAAAATATATTTATTTATCCCTAACAAAATAATCTCCCTCACCCACCCTAACCCCAACGATTGTCTCTGAAACGTCCCAAAACGATCCCAACTCCCAAATCCCACCCCCCAAAAGTCTATAAAAAAAGGGCAAGGGACACTCCACTACTGGAGGGTGCTGGTGCTGGTGCATGATGCGGCATGGGCATCATACTCCTTGCGGAGGGTGGCAAGCTCGGAGCGGAGGCCCTTAACCAAGGTCTTATACCTCAGGACCTCCTGCTCCAGGTTGGACATGCGGACTCGGAGGCGGTGTTGGCGTTCCTTGCAGCTCCTGTGGGGGGCAGCTGGTGTTTCCGGTGCTTGGCGGTGGCGGTCGGCTTTCTTAGCCCGGCTCGGTCCCGCTGGTTTAGTCACGGAGGAGGATGCAGTCGAAGATGTTGCCCCGCTCGACTGCGTGTCCTCCTCCTCCTCCAGGGCCACCAGCCGCCGATACTCGGCGACTGTGGCCTCCAGCCTCCGTTGCCGGGCCAATCTAGCCTGCTCCCTCCTTGTTGTTGATTTGGAAGAAGGAGCAACTATATGAAGAAAGAAAGACATAGTCTGTAACCAATGCTCCTTATTAATAACACAAAGTGATTGAGCCGAAAGTTGGGTCACAGAGTACAAGTAGCAAATTGAAAGCACAGTACATAACTATTGAGGACAGTATCTATGTAACCCTCCCACTTCTGCATCCTTGCTCTAACAGTAGTGGTAGTTTAATGAACTAATTCTACGACCACTATGGACTTCCATTACAGTCGACTATGACAGTACACCAGTCTTATTCTTCTTCTTCTCTCTTGTTTAGGGAAATGGGTACGTTATCTTATGCAAGCCGGCAGAATGACATGGACACAGCACAGTGAAGTTGCACCCGAGAAAAAAAGTTGCACACCATGATGATGGAGACAGACTTGCGTTACTGTACCGGTCCAGTACATGCAGGTGGTGAAGCTATTACTTTTCTATTACGGGTGGCACTGAGAATACTCTGTTACAAGGGCTACTGCTTAATTAATTTACCTTTCACCCTACAGTGCAAATGAGTACTAGAAAAGGAAACTGAAGAAGCTAACTAATTTGATTATCTATCACTTCACATGGGACGTATTTAATGACAGATGAGATGACTTTAGGTGCTTTGCTTAATATTGAGTGAACACAGTGATACACCCACACATGAATGACGTACTACAAGTAAACTAAAGTTATTAAGAGAGGTACGGAGTGTCCACCGTAATAACCAGATATATGCTGTGAATGCAAACGCAATACAAAGTACTGCTACTATTCATGGAAGTATTGGACACATTTACAATTTCTTTTCCTTGCCTTCCCTGCACTGGGACGGACGTGCGGGTGCGGTGGTACATGCTCTTCAAGGTAACACTTACTTCACCTGGCGACCATCTACTCTCTCTAGATACACATTTGCTATGTAAGAGTCAGAGAATACCATGCTCCAGGCATCCATTCATTCAAAGTATACGCACACATACAGTTTCTGTTTCACCCACCCAGGCTGCTGTCCTTCCACCCATCCTTGCTTCATCATTGACCCAGCCATGCACCATACCATATTCTTTCCTTCCCAGCCACCTCTGGGTCCAAGCAAACACATATCGTTCTTCTTTGCCAGCCATCATACAAGTTCGCGTCCCACTTACTTACACCCTTCTTTCGCTTTTCGTTCATCCCATCCATCACGTTCGTCTAAGAACTTATTGGGATTCTTCTCACCAAAAACTTCACAGCTAAGTCGAAGTACATTTCGAGGAGGCTACTACCTGGTTGATTTGTAATTGTAATACACCCGTGCAGAAAGCACACTATGCAGTCTTCAATCTCAATAAGTAAGGAATATATAGCTTACCTGTTTCCGCCACCACCGTTTGATCCCCCACAGGAACGGCCACCAGCTCTTCTACCGCCGCATCCTCCCCAGAGGCCTCCGAGTCCAAGTCCAACACATCAGCCACCTCCGCGCTGGCCCCGTCACCAGATGTTACACCTACAAAGTACATTTAAGAAAGTTAGAATACACCACTCACTACTATATAATATTTGGTCTAGGAGAAATGTTAAAAAAACAGAATACAATGTAATAATTTGTGACTGTCTACTCCATAGTAAAAATGTCCCATTTTCCAGGGAAGGCTGTTGTCTTGCTGCACTTTTATGCACAACTGATGAATGCTTGCTTTTGATTTTTAACACGCACCACTTTTTCTCCTAACAGACAGAAGCTTGACTCCTGAGTCCTAAGAACACGACCAGGATCAAGTTCAAAGTAGGTGAGAGTTCGGCTCGACCACAAGAAATGTGTCCAATTAATCGTCAGCACTAACCACTTTTCCGTTTACAGTTAAATAGTTTTATGACAAAGTAGATTTCAATAAATGTGTTTACTTTTAATAAAGCTTTTACACTTAAATAGACTCTGTGGTTTTTGTTCCTCTAGACTAGAGTGGATGAGCTAAAGGTTTTGGAATTTTTGCAAGCATGAGTGCCTCTGACACTTCTTGACTGTGCTGTGACTCCGTACTACTCTCTTGTCCTGCGTACGATAATCTAGAGATCATTGGGGATCTATAATCGGTGACTTCGGGAGCTGAATGACTCTGCCACACTATCTAGTCAGTAAGGAGACAGTGCATAGAGGTATTGCTGAATATAATGGGAGTCCAATGGAATTGCCAAATGTCCAATCTTAGTTAGCTACACAGACAGACTAATAAAAATAGTCTAGTAATACCACAGGGAGTCATCATATTCGAGGCAGGATAAGAATTTATATTCAGTCTACAAGAAGATCAAAGACGATTTAGAAAAAATCGAATGAGGAACGCTAGGAAAAAATAGGTACTGTTTAGTAAAATGTAAACTTACTGGGGCCAGCAAAGGAGCCCTCGCCTGCCCGATCCTGGCCTGCATCCTCAGCACCCTCCTCCTGTGTCCTCTTGCCCTTGGGGGGAGCTGATGTACAACATGAAAGAAAGAAAAACCATAAAACATGGATGAGATTTTTCAACCAAATCAAACATTTCAAAAGAACAATAACAACATATTTTGGAAAAATAGCAAATAGATAGACAACTATTCCACGGGATCTATCTCATGTGGTATACTACGTTATTCGTATTGCCTGATTTGCGGAACGTTGACTTAGAAAGTTCCTATGTAACTCAATAAACAGACTACTAAAGAGGTTTGCCTAGGCCTGGCACTGCAGGCAGTAGTGCACAACACGTGACAGACAAAGTCCATCCTGCTTGCAGATCAGTGAATACTCAAACTATCAATCCACCCGCCACCACCGCCACTATTTCTTCTGATAGCCATGTGACTGTCTAAAGGAAGGACACTGGACTTCAGTCTGTTGGGGCTGATTTATAAGTCCCTTGCGGAAGTTGCGGCTGATTTTCCTCCATTGTTGCGTGCCTTTTCTGACGCAGCGGCAGAACAAAAGACTCGCCATGGTGTTGGTGCGGCGTATATATTAAAAAAAAAACACATATGGGCATATGGGCGATGCATCACGTTGTAAAGCCCTGCGCCATCAGGGGGCGTTCCGGCGCAAGGGAGGGCGTACCTGCGCAGGAACGAATCCTAAAAGTGGCTGAGGGAAATCTACAAGATGTCAATCAGTCATTTTTATGACAATGATGCATGACTCAAACCCTGCGCGCTTGAAGCCGACGTACGGCTTGATGCAGCATTGGGGAGATAGGGTACCCCAGAGCATTGCTGGAGCTGCGCCATCGTTGGCACGCAACTCCAGCAATGCGCTGCCTTTACGGCACAGATGCGTAAGGCTTCTGTGACGTTTTGGGCCAATGGGTGGTGGTGGCATGGCACACAATTACTGCCGCATCCCTGCTACTTTGCAGGGATGCGCCGGTAATTGAAAATATGACCCTTACTGTCTAGCATTACGCAGTTCTTTTCTTTACAGTACACTGATACATAATTTCTCAGGCCAATGAAATGCTTCTGAACACAACATACAAAACAAAGAAGCATAGTAGCAAGCAAGGCTACTGAGAAGGAGAGCAGTGCACCTGAAAATGAAATGCATAGAAGATTTTGAAATATAATTTACCTCAATGTAATCGGCAGCATTATTGCTCTTGGTAAAGAACAAAGATTTGCAAATAACAGAGCCGGATAAAACAGAGTAGTAAATGTACTACTACTACTACTCACCAAGCCCGGGGACCTCTACGCCGAGCGCGTCCAGCAAGTCCCGCTCCCGGTCCATGACATCGGTCCAGCGGTGGGTGGCCTGGTTATACGTGCGCCGGACCCCAGAGATCTTGTACATGGCCCGGCACACCTTCTCCCACCGCTGGCGGCGCTCCCGGATGCCATAGCCGGTCGCGATCTTGCCGCCTCCCAGGATCGTCTTGGGGAGGCGGCGCTGGACATGGAAGATCAGTGCCGCCACTTCCTCCGCGCTAAAGATCTCCCTCGGGACCACTTGCTCCCCCCTTAAACGCCCGCACGGGAGCCGGGCACGGGGTGCGGGACCCTTCCCCTTCTCAGGGTGCTTCCCGGCTCCCTTTACCATGGTCTGGGCAGAAATAAACTTAAATGATAAAGAAGAAATAGAATAGTGAAGAAGAAAATAAAAGAGTTTAAAAAAGTAGTTTAAAAGTAACTAAAAGCTGCAGAAAACACAAAAATATAGAGCTAGAAAAATAGAGGGTTAGATAATAAGTAAAATTAGATCAAAAAAACTTCAAACAAGCAAAGGATGGCAGAGATTGAGAGAGGATAGAGAAAGCATGCCCAGAACCATAGCAATGAATGAGAAACAAGATGGCCGCGCCCGTTCACGACCGCGTGGGTAAGTTCGCGCGAGATTTTCCTTGCGAGTACGCGCGAACTTGTACTCGCGAGCAGCACACTTTGCGAGATTACACATAGCGGGCGGAAACGGAATTACGTCACGCCAACAAGATGGCCGCGCCCGTGTACGACCGATAGGGTAACTTGGCAAACGAATAGCTAGAAGCGCCTCGCGAACACGCGCAAGATCACGCGAACATACACGTCGCAACAAAAACAATTTTGTATTCGCACGTATTCGCGGCTTCCGAAATCGATCTCGCACGGATTCGCACCCCAAATAACGCGCGAAATTGCAAAAAAAACGATTTTAGCTAAAATGAAAGCAATGAGCAGGTGCAAAAGTTCAAACTTAACATTAGTAACATTCAAGGTAGTGCTTCCTGATGGGCCCCTCCAGAGTTTGCAACAATTCTATGACCCTGCTATGACCCAAACAGCAGGCTCATAGAATAGCACCATAAAGGTCCTGTAAAAAAAAAAAATCACTGCAACAAATAGCAAATTACAGATAAGGAAGGAAGCAGGTGCCAGCCAGACTGGAACTTTCAAAATTACTGACACATTAATGAAACACAAATTAATTGATGGCAGTTGAAGAAGGGCAGGTGTGCTAGCTTTTTTCAACCACCATAATCTACAGTAATAAATAAACCTAATAGGTGCCTGTGAGGATGTACTAGAGGGTGGCATGGGTGTCCCAGAGGGTGGCAGTGGTGAAACAGAGGGTGCTGTGAACCTGTGATGATAAACCAGACGTAGAAACAACATAGTCGCGGCCGTTGCAAGCCGAAAAGTAAGTTCGCAATTGCGAACTTGTCCCAAAATCGGCGCGAACACGCGCCAACACAAAAAACGGAAAAATCCGCAAGTCCGCTAGAGTTCGCGGATCTTCGCGGATTGCGAATCCGTAAATACGCAAGTTCGCGGATTGCCAATCCGCAAAATCCGCCCATGCTTAACGACGACCCAGTCATCATAAAGGTCACTGCAGCCCCAGCGGGCATGCAGCAAACAGACATTTTGACCCTAGCCCGAAGAGCTGCTGCGCGTGATGATGATGATGATGATGTTGTCGATGAGGAGGCAGTGGAAACACCACAATCATTGGAGTTAAGTAGTACACCAACTCGTCCCGCTTCCATATTTCTTTCTGGCAAGAAGAGACCTGCGTCAACCTCGACCTTAATTAGTGGCGGTGAAAGTGGAAAACGTACAAAAGTTGGCCAATCCAGATCCTCCACTTCATCTGGCATTAGCTTCATGACCACCACCACCAGTATCGCCGCCTCCTCCAGGTCCCACAGACACTTCAAGTCCCCAGTTTGGGACTTCTTTACTGTTTGTCCCAAAAATCCAAAGTTTGCCATTTGTACCCTTTGTAAGCTTGCAGTTAGTCGTGGTAAGCCAGGTAGCAACTATGGTACCGGCGGCCAGAGTGGTCATCTTGAGAGAAAGCACGCTGTCCAATGGTTTGCGCACCTAGCTGCGATCAAGAAAGGCCAAAATCAAGGAAACGTTGATGTTTCATCTGATGTTGACGAGCAGGAAGAAGACGTGTCAAACACTTCCCTTACACCCAGTACCCCTCTCAGCAGCACACCCAATGTGAGGCACACTAAGAGTGTTGGAGCGAGTGAGACACCAACGCACAAAAGTTCACCAGCGAGCAAAATTGGGTCAACGAAGTCATTATCAGCCCGTAAATGCTTGGTCCAGGGCAACATTAGAACAATGCTTACTTCAGAGGTGCCATATGAACGCAACCACCCACTGACGCGTCTGTATAACACTAAGCTGGCTAAAATGCTAGCTGTGGACCTTCTACCTTTTTCTTTTGTAGAAGCGGTAGGTTTTCTTGAATTAGTTGCAACGCTCTGCCCTAAATGGAAGGTTCCGAGCCGGTTCTATTTTGCCAGAGTTGCGGTTCCAGCACTACATGAAGATGTGCTGCAGGCGATTGGGGCAGCTTTGCAGAAGAGTGCTGTTCACACAATACATCTGACAACAGACATGTGGACCAGTGGCCCAGGCGATGATTACATGTGCATCACTGCACACTGGGTCTCTTTTTCAGGTGTTATAGCAAAGCTAAACGCAGGTGTTGACCCGGACCAAGTTTTCAAAGCTGCTCGGAAACATGCAACACTAGCCATGTTTGGCTTGGAGAAAAGTCACACAGCAGAAAACCTTTTGCAAGAGTTTAACAAAAAGGTCTTGACAATGCTATCCCCCCTAAAACGCAAGATTGGTTATGTTTCCACGGATAATGGCGCCAATGTAGTTAAGGCCATGTCGGAGGGTGGCTATGTTAGAGTGCCGTGTTTGGCGCACTGTATCAACCTGGTAGTTCAAAAATTCTTGAGTGATAAAGAGAGTCCAGCGTTCGAGGTAATGGCCACCTGCCGCAAAATGTGCAACCATTTCAGCCATTCTTTTAAGGCCCGGAAGCATCTGCGGAGACTGCTACTTCAACGTGGAATGCCAGTGAAAGCACTCATCCAGGAGGTGGCAACACGTTGGAACTCAACCTTCTACATGCTTGAGCGTCTGCATGAGCAGTATACGGTACTCGATCACTATTTCTTGACAGAGGCTACATCTCAGAAGGAGGACCTGCGGATGAGTAAGGCGCAATGGGCCATAGTTAAAAGCCTGACAGACATGCTTCGTCCTTTTGAGTTCTTCACGCGTGCAGTCAGCCAGGAGGACTGTAATTTGGGAAAAGCTATCCCATTGTTGTGCATACTGGAGCACCAACTGATGGCGGTTTCTTCTGAGTTTGAAAAAGATGAAAAAAAAAAAACATTTCATTTTGTCTGAGAAATTATTACATCGCCTACGTGGTGATGAACGTCTTAAAAACATCAACTCAGATCAGCATTACATTTGTGCTACTATTCTGGATCCACGCTACAAAAAGGCGCTGGCAGACAACGCATTCTTTCCTTTCGCTGATGCAGATGTTCAAAAGTACAAACATTGGTTAGCCTGGTCAGCCAAGAGGTTTGAAAAAGAACGGCAGGTTATTGAAGGAGAAGCCAGTACATCAGCATCAGCAGGCCATCCGCAGTCACAAGAATCCACTTCTGCACCTGTGGCTGGGGCACAAGTGACCTCTCAGCCGTTAAAGACACCGGCAACTGGATCATCTGCACCACACACAATGACAACACTAACAGTGGCTGGGGAGGAGGATTGGCTAAGTTTGATGGGGTATGGTTCTCGAAAAAATGTCACAGGCACAGCAAAAAGTAAGCAAAGTGGAGGAACAGTTGATGACCTTGAGTCGATGGTGCAGGACTATCTGAATGACTCAACAGTGGTCTTTCTTAATGAGGAGCCATTGCAGTATTGGCATGGCAAAAAACAATTGTGGCCACAGCTCTACAACCTGGCTATAAACTATTTGTCTTGCCCACTCGCAAGTGTGTCTTCTGAACGTGTTTTCAGTGCTGCTGGTGGCATTGTAACTCCCAAACGGAGCCGCCTATCGCCCAAAAATGTGGAGCGGCTGACAATGATCAAGATGAATCAGCACCTCATACCACCAGATTACAAAGTGCGAGAAAGCACGCCACATGAAGACGAGGAGGACAGCAACGTAGATGAGGGGATTTTTTCTCTGTTCGGTGCCACTGACCTCATCCAGCCTGAATTCGCAGAGTATGATGACGAAATCTTGTTCTTATTCCCTGACACCGAGCCCTGAAAATGAGACAATCAATCAAGAACTTTCTTTTTCGTCCTTATTCACTTTTATTCCTGTGTGCTTTGTGTCTCTCTTTCTTTGTTTTGCACAGTTAATTTAATTCAAACTTTAATCACCTAATCCCAAAAACAAGACCATCATCAGAACTGTCTTCACTTGTTTGCTTATTGATTTGAAGGTGCCGCAGTCTACATTCCTCAGGTTCACAAGTTCTGAAGAACATGCTCCTCTATCCTCCTCCTCCAGACTGCGATTTACCTCCAAGCAGAGTGCTGGATTACGCACAATGAAGAAAGACTCAGCACTTGTGGGGGTGTTGTACTTCTTTGCGGGTGAGTTGACGGTTTTGGGCCCATTGCTGTGAAGCTCTAATAATGGACAAAAGTGTTTTGGACCAAATATGAGGTGGAAATTTCTTGCCGTTTTTGCTGACTTGCTTGCCTTTGAGGTGCTCTTTGGCGGGGTTCCGGGGGTTTGTGTGTAATTTTTGGTGTCTGTCGAAGCACTGCTGCGACAGTCTAATCTTGATTGCATTTGCTTTTCAGGAAATCTGTGGTGGAAAACAGGAGTTATGATGATTGATGATGATGACCTAGCTGAACAGCGCGGCATTTGGAACGAAGGCCGAGAGATATTGTAACTTGTAAGTATGAGATTTAGCTTTTTCGCTGTTTGGGGGTGTTGTCGGGTGTTTTTTTGCGGGTGGGTTGGCGCCGGCGGGTCTTGCCTGGGGCATTCCTGGGAAGGTCTAATACCGGATACAAGTGTTTTGGACAAAATCCATAAGGAACAGCCTTTTTTTTGCCATTTCTTCAGACATCTTGCTCAATGTAGCGTTTTGGGGGGCTTCCTGCTGTTCGTGGGTGGGTTGGGGCCGGGGTCTCTGTCGAAGCACTGCTGCGACAGTCTAATCTTGATTGCATTTGCTTTTCAGGAAATCCGTGGTGGAAAACAGGAGTTATGATGATTGATGATGATGACGACCTAGCTGCACAGCGCCGCGTTTGGACCGAAGGCCGAGAGACATTGTAAGTATGAGATTTAGCTTTTTCGCTGTTTGGTGGTGTTGTGTCGGGTGTTTTTTTGCGGGTGGGTTGGCGCCGGCGGGTCTTGCCTGGGGCATTCCTGGGAAGGTCTAATACCGGATACAAGTGTTTTGGACAAAATCCATAAGGAACAGCCTTTTTTTTGCCATTTCTTCAGACATCTTGCTCAATGTAGCGTTTTGGGGGGCTTCCTGCTGTTCGTGGGTGGGTTGCGGCCGGGGTCTCTGTCGAAGCACTGCTGCGACAGTCTAATCTTGATTGCATTTGCTTTTCAGGAAATCCGTGGTGGAAAACAGGAGTTATGATGATTGATGATGATGACGACCTAGCTGCACAGCGCCGCGTTTGGACCGAAGGCCGAGAGACATTGTAAGTATGAGATTTAGCTTTTTCGCTGTTTGGTGGTGTTGTGTCGGGTGTTTTTTTGCGGGTGGGTTGGCGCCGGCGGGTCTTGCCTGGGGCATTCCTGGGAAGGTCTAATACCGGATACAAGTGTTTTGGACAAAATCCATAAGGAACAGCCTTTTTTTTGCCATTTCTTCAGACATCTTGCTCAATGTAGCGTTTTGGGGGGCTTCCTGCTGTTCGTGGGTGGGTTGCGGCCGGGGTCTCTGTCGAAGCACTGCTGCGACAGTCTAATCTTGATTGCATTTGCTTTTCAGGAAATCCGTGGTGGAAAACAGGAGTTATGATGATTGATGATGATGACGACCTAGCTGCACAGCGCCGCGTTTGGACCGAAGGCCGAGAGACATTGTAAGTATGAGATTTAGCTTTTTCGCTGTTTGGTGGTGTTGTGTCGGGTGTTTTTTTGCGGGTGGGTTGGCGGGTCTTGCCTGGGGCATTCCTGGGAAGGTCTAATACCGGCTAGAAGTTAGTTGGACAAAATCCATAAGGAAACACCAGTTTTGGCACTTTTTGTAAGTTAGGGTTCGTTAGGGTTAGCCCTAGCAGCAGGATTGCATGTGTTTAGGGGGGTTCGATTGCAACGCGGTTCTGTTGTTGTAGAGCACTGTTGGAGCGATGCTGGCTATGGATACTTTTGCTTGCAGGCAAGTGGTTTGAATACAATCCACGGTCTGTATTTGGGTCTACTGTTACTTTCAAAGTACGTTTTGTAACCATTTTTCTGCTAGGCATCGTTTTTGGAGATATGATTGGGTTCTTCTACATTTTTGCGACTGGCTTTAGTAAGGGTCTTGGTGGGAGCATTGCTGGGAAGGTCAAATTTTGTTCTAAAACACAGTAGTACACCCACCTTGAGGGGAAAGATCCGCTATAATATTTTGGCCATACTTATTGATCCTTAAAAAGGTGACTCAGACAGAGCACGCAATTTCAAAAATATTGTACTGTCTATTAGGGAAATCAAAGTGTCACTTTTTGAACCACACAGCGTACATACCTTTTATTTATTTATCAGTGGTATTGTAATAGCACTTCCTGTTTTCCGTTCAATAATTACAGGCCGGGTTTCAGTCAACATCCGCCAGGCAGGCAGTGGACAGGGTGTCTCTTCTGTCAGTGGTCACCACCACATTGATGGACGAAGCGTCAGCTGGAATGGAGGAGTGCCGCCAATAAGAGGAATTGTTTGCTGCATGCAACTTACTTACCAATTTCAACAGGACAACTCCAACAACATACGCAATACAGATACAGTATCCATTGTTGTCTTTTATTCTATGAGTGTGACTGCATGTGCTTACCTTTAGTTTGTAACCAAAGATTGTCTGTAAACTCTGTATCTTCAATTATTGTTTGTCCATGCTCTGCTTTTTTTTACTTCTCTCAACAAAACCTACCCAAAAAGAACCCCCCATTCCCATCCATTTTACAAACCCTAACCCTCTTCCCCCGGGCTGTGTTGTTTTGCTTGATGTCTGACTAAAATGACATCAATAATTCCACACACTTGCTGGGGAGGATAAGGTGATAGCAGCAACAGGCTGGTGAAGGAATACGAGGATATCTTCTAGACTTACTCAGCTTCAGTACTATATCTTCTAGTAGTAGTAGCCAATGTCAAATAAATTCAACGCAAGTACTAGTTATACTTGCAATACTTTACCATTTGTTAGGCTACATTATGGCACTGTTCTAGTGTACTGTCACCTGCTATTTTCTCGATCGTACCGTAACCGTTGTAATGCTACAGTAAGGAGTACAAACAAGGTTTCGTTTTCTTTTTTTCCATAGGCATGCAACTGCCACTGTGTCACACCACTAGTAACACCGCAATGAGGAAATGTCACCCGCCCAGGAATGACAACGTTAATCCCCATTTCACCTGGAGCCAGCCCTGGGCCTAGCCCTAATTTCTAACACAAATTACAGGTAAGATAAGCGTTTGGTGGGAGGTAGTATAATGGAGTATTATTTCGGAGTAGACAAGAGATTGACGGTTGTACTACTAAAGTCCTACGACTGTTCAGGAAAACAAAGTTACTGTTACACCCCCGCCCCCCACCCACCAGACTGAAAAGCAGTAAAAAACAGGTATGGTCAGATAAAGTTGAAAAATATATTTATTTATCCCTAACAAAATAATCTCCCTCACCCACCCTAACCCCAACGATTGTCTCTGAAACGTCCCAAAACGATCCCAACTCCCAAATCCCACCCCCAAAAGTCTATAAAAAAAGGGCAAGGGACACTCCACTACTGGAGGGTGCTGGTGCTGGTGCATGATGCGGCATGGGCATCATACTCCTTGCGGAGGGTGGCAAGCTCGGAGCGGAGGCCCTTAACCAAGGTCTTATACCTCAGGACCTCCTGCTCCAGGTTGGACATGCGGACTCGTAGGCGGCGTTGGCGTTCCTTGCAGCTCCTGTGGGGGGCAGCTGGTATTTCGGGTGCTGGGCGGTGGCGGTCGGCTTTCTTAGCCCGGCTCGGTCCCGCTGGTTTAGTCACGGAGGAGGATGCAGTGGTCACAGTCGAAGATGTTGCCCCGCTCGACTGCGTGTCCTCCTCCTCCTCCAGGGCCACCAGCCGCCGATACTCGGCGACTGTGGCCTCCAGCCTCCGTTGCCGGGCCAATCTAGCCTGCTCCCTCCTTGTTGTTGATTTGGAAGGAGCAACTATATGAAGAAAGAAAGACATAGTCTGTAACCAATGCTCCTTATTAATAACACAAAGTGATTGAGCCGAAAGTTGGGTCACAGAGTACAAGTAGCAAATTGAAAGCACAGTACATAACTATTGAGGACAGTATCTATGTAACCTCCCACTTCTGCATCCTTGCTCTAACAGTAGTGGTAGTTTAATGAACTAATTCTACGACCACTATGGACTTCCATTACAGTCGACTATGACAGTACACCAGTCTTATTCTTCTTCTTCTCTCTTGTTTAGGGAAATGGGTACGTTATCTTATGCAAGCCGGCAGAATGACATGGACACAGCACAGTGAAGTTGCACCCGAGAAAAAAAGTTGCACACCATGATGATGGAGACAGACTTGCGTTACTGTACCGGTCCAGTACATGCAGGTGGTGAAGCTATTACTTTTCTATTACGGGTGGCACTGAGAATACTCTGTTACAAGGGCTACTGCTTAATTAATTTACCTTTCACCCTACAGTGCAAATGAGTACTAGAAAAGGAAACTGAAGAAGCTAACTAATTTGATTATCTATCACTTCACATGGGACGTATTTAATGACAGATGAGATGACTTTAGGTGCTTTGCTTAATATTGAGTGAACACAGTGATACACCCACACATGAATGACGTACTACAAGTAAACTAAAGTTATTAAGAGAGGTACGGAGTGTCCACCGTAATAACCAGATATATGCTGTGAATGCAAACGCAATACAAAGTACTGCTACTATTCATGGTAGTATTGGACACATTTACAATTTCTTTTCCTTGCCTTCCCTGCACTGGGACGGACGTGCGGGTGCGGTGGTACATGCTCTTCAAGGTAACACTTACTTCACCTGGCGACCATCTACTCTCTCTAGATACACATTTGCTATGTAAGAGTCAGAGAATACCATGCTCCAGGCATCCATTCATTCAAAGTATACGCACACATACAGTTTCTGTTTCACCCACCCAGGCTGCTGTCCTTCCACCCATCCTTGCTTCATCATTGACCCAGCCATGCACCATACCATATTCTTTCCTTCCCAGCCACCTCTGGGTCCAAGCAAACACATATCGTTCTTCTTTGCCAGCCATCATACAAGTTCGCGTCCCACTTACTTACACCCTTCTTTCGCTTTTCGTTCATCCCATCCATCACGTTCGTCTAAGAACTTATTGGGATTCTTCTCACCAAAAACTTTACAGCTAAGTCGAAGTACATTTCGAGGAGGCTACTACCTGGTTGATTTGTAATTGTAATACACCCGTGCAGAAAGCACACTATGCAGTCTTCAATCTCAATAAGTAAGGAATATATAGCTTACCTGTTTCCGCCACCACCGTTTGATCCCCCACAGGAACGGCCACCAGCTCTTCTAACGCCGCATCCTCCCCAGAGGCCTCCGAGTCCAAGTCCAACACAGCCACCTCCGCGCTGGCCCCGTCACCAGATGTTACACCTACAAAGTACATTTAAGAAAGTTAGAATACACCACTCACTACTATATAATATTTGGTCTAGGAGAAATGTTAAAAAAACAGAATACAATGTAATAATTTGTGACTGTCTACTCCATAGTAAAAATGTCCCATTTTCCAGGGAAGGCTGTTGTCTTGCTGCACTTTTATGCACAACTGATGAATGCTTGCTTTTGATTTTTAACACGCACCACTTTTTCTCCTAACAGACAGAAGCTTGACTCCTGAGTCCTAAGAACACGACCAGGATCAAGTTCAAAGTAGGTGAGAGTTCGGCTCGACCACAAGAAATGTGTCCAATTAATCGTCAGCACTAACCACTTTTCCGTTTACAGTTAAATAGTTTTATGACAAAGTAGATTTTAATAAATGTGTTTACTTTTAATAAAGCTTTTACACTTAAATAGACTCTGTGGTTTTTGTTCCTCTAGACTAGAGTGGATGAGCTAAAGGTTTTGGAATTTTTGCAAGCATGAGTGCCTCTGACACTTCTTGACTGTGCTGTGACTCCGTACTACTCTCTTGTCCTGCGTACGATAATCTAGAGATCATTGGGGATCTATAATCGGTGACTTCGGGAGCTGAATGACTCTGCCACACTATCTAGTCAGTAAGGAGACAGTGCATAGAGGTATTGCTGAATATAATGGGAGTCCAATGGAATTGCCAAATGTCCAATCTTAGTTAGCTACACAGACAGACTAATAAGAATAGTCTAGTAATACCACAGGGAGTCATATTCGAGGCAGGATAAGAATTTATATCCAGTCTACAAGAAGATCAAAGACGATTTAGAAAAAATCGAATGAGGAACGCTAGGAAAAAATAGGTACTGTTTAGTAAAATGTAAACTTACTGGGGCCAGCAAAGGAGCCCTCGCCTGCCCGATCCTGGCCTGCATCCTCAGCACCCTCCTCCTGTGTCCTCTTGCCCTTGGGGGGAGCTGATGTACAACATGAAAGAAAGAAAAACCATAAAACATGGATGAGATTTTTCAACCAAATCAAACATTTCAAAAGAACAATAACAACATATTTTGGAAAAATAGCAAATAGATAGACAACTATTCCACGGGATCTATCTCATGTGGTATACTACGTTATTCGTATTGCCTGATTTGCGGAACGTTGACTTAGAAAGTTCCTATGTAACTCAATAAACAGACTACTAAAGAGGTTTGCCTAGGCCTGGCACTGCAGGCAGTAGTGCGCAACACGTGACAGACAAAGTCCATCCTGCTTGCAGATCAGTGAATACTCAAACTATCAATCCACCCGCCACCACCGCCACTATTTCTTCTGATAGCCATGTGACTGTCTAAAGGAAGGACACTGGACTTCAGTCTGTTGGGGCTGATTTATAAGTCCCTTGCGGAAGTTGCGGCTGATTTTCCTCCATTGTTGCGTGCCTTTTCTGACGCAGCGGCAGAACAAAAGACTCGCCATGGTGTTGGTGCGGCGTATATATTAAAAAAAAAAACACATATGGGCATATGGGCGATGCATCACGTTGTAAAGCCCTGCGCCATCAGGGGGCGTTCCGGCGCAAGGGAGGGCGTACCTGCGCAGGAACGAATCCTAAAAGTGGCTGAGGGAAATCTACAAGATGTCAATCAGTCATTTTTAGGACAATGATGCATGACTCAAACCCTGCGCGCTTGAAGCCGACGTACGGCTTGATGCAGCATTGGGGAGATAGGGTACCCCAGAGCATTGCTGGAGCTGCGCCATCGTTGGCACGCAACTCCAGCAATGCGCTGCCTTTACGGCACAGATGCGTAAGGCTTCTGTGACGTTTTGGGCCAATGGGTGGTGGTGGCATGGCACACAATTACTGCCGCATCCCTGCTACTTTGCAGGGATGCGCCGGTAATTGAAAATATGACCCTTACTGTCTAGCATTACGCAGTTCTTTTCTTTACAGTACACTCATACATAATTTCTCAGGCCAATGAAATGCTTCTGAACACAACATACAAAACAAAGAAGCATAGTAGCAAGCAAGGCTACTGAGAAGGAGAGCAGTGCACCTGAAAATGAAATGCATAGAAGATTTTGAAATATAATTTACCTCAATGTAATCGGCAGCATTATTGCTCTTGGTAAAGAACAAAGATTTGCAAATAACAGAGCAGGATAAAACAGAGTAGTAAATGTACTACTACTACTACTCACCAAGCCCGGGGACCTCTACGCCGAGCGCGTCCAGCAAGTCCCGCTCCCGGTCCATGACATCGGTCCAGCGGTGGGTGGCCTGGTTATATGTGCGCCGGACCCCAGAGATCTTGTACATGGCCCGGCACACCTTCTCCCACCGCTGGCGGCGCTCCCGGATGCCATAGCCGGTCGCGATCTTGCCGCCTCCCAGGATCGTCTTGGGGAGGCGGCGCTGGACATGGAAGATCAGTGCCGCCACTTCCTCCGCGCTGAAGATCTCCCTCGGGACCACTTGCTCCCCCCTTAAACGCCCGCACGGGAGCCGGGCACGGGGTGCGGGACCCTTCCCCTTCTCAGGGTGCTTCCCGGCTCCCTTTACCATGGTCTGGGCAGAAATAAACTTAAATGATAAAGAAGAAATAGAATAGTAAAGAAGAAAAGAAAAGAGTTTAAAAAAGTAGTTTAAAAGTAAATAAAAGCTGCAGAAAACACAAAAATATAGAGCTAGAAAAATAGAGGGTTAGATAATAAGTAAAATTAGATCAAAAAAACTTCAAACAAGCAAAGGATGGCAGAGATTGAGAGAGGATACAGAAAGCATGCCCAGAACCATAGCAATGAATGAGAAACAAGATGGCCGCGCCCGTTCACGACCGCGTGGGTAAGTTCGCGCGAGATTTTCCTTGCGAGTACGCGCGAAATTGTACTCGCGAGCAGCACACTTTGCGAGATTACACATAGCGGGCGGAAACGGAATTACGTCACGCCAACAAGATGGCCGCGCCCGTGTACGACCGATAGGGTAACTTGGCAAACGAATAGCTAGAAGCGCCTCGCGAACACGCGCAAGATCACGCGAACATACACGTCGCAACAAAAACAATTTTGTATTCGCACGTATTCGCGGCTTCCGAAATCGATCTCGCACGGATTCGCGCCCAAAATAACGCGCGAAATTGCAAAAAAAACGATTTTAGCTAAAATGAAAGCAATGAGCAGGTGCAAAAGTTCAAACTTAACATTAGTAACATTCAAGGTAGTGCTTCCTGATGGGCCCCTCCAGAGTTTGCAACAATTCTATGACCCTGCTATGACCCAAACAGCAGGCTCATAGAATAGCACCATAAAGGTCCTGTAAAAAAAAAATTTCACTGCAACAAAAAGCAAATTACAGATAAGGAAGGAAGCAGGTGCCAGCCAGACTGGAACTTTCAAAATTACTGACACATTAATGAAACACAAATTAATTGATGGCAGTTGAAGAAGGGCAGGTGTGCTAGCTTTTTTCAACCACCATAATCTACAGTAATAAATAAACCTAATAGGTGCCTGTGAGGATGTACTAGAGGGTGGCATGGGTGTCCCAGAGGGTGGCAGTGGTGAAACAGAGGGTGCTGTGAACCTGTGATGATAAACCAGACGTAGAAACAACATAGTCGCGGCCGTTGCAAGCCGAAAAGTAAGTTCGCAATTGCGAACTTGTCCCAAAATCGGCGCGAACACGCGCCAACACAAAAAACGGAAAAATCCACAAATCCGCTAGAGTTCGCGGATCTTCGCGGATTGCGAATCCGTAAATACGCAAGTTCGCGGATTGCCAATCCGCAAAATCCGCCCATGCTTAATTTACAGTCAAAAAACTTAAATGTTAAGATTTTATCCATATTGACCATTTTGGGAACGTTCGACAGGTCCGGAGTCATCGTTTTTCATCAGAAAATTTATTTTTTGGACTCTACCAAAAATGATTCAAAATGTAAATAGAATGGTGCCTCATGTTGAATAACCACTTTTTAAACCCTAACAGTGACCAAAATTGCCATTTTTACAGAGTTTTGCTTACTCAAAAGCTTCAATTGTGACCAATTTCAGGCACAGAAATGACTTTAAACACACTTATTTTAGTGGAAAAGTCATAATTCACATCCAACAGTCATTTACAGTCAAAACATTAAATGCTAAAATTTCATTCATATTGACCATTTTGGGAACGTTTGACAGGTCCGGAGTCATCGTTTTTCATCCGAAAATTGATTTTTTGGACAGTACCAAAAATGATTCAAAATGTAAATTGGATCGTGCCTCGTGTTGAATAACCACTTTTTAAACCCTCACAGTGACCAAAATTGCCATTTTTACAGAGTTTTGCTTACTCAAAAGCTTCAATTGTGACCAATTTCAGGCACAGAAATGACTTTAAACACACTTATTTTAGTGGAAAAGTCATAATTCACATCCAACAGTCATTTACAGTCAAAACATTAAATGCTAAAATTTCATTCATATTCACCATTTTGGGAACGTTCGACAGGTCCGGAGTCATCGTTTTTCATCCGAAAATTGATTTTTTGGACAGTACCAAAAATGATTCAAAATGTAAATTGGATCGTGCCTCATGTTGAATAACCACTTTTTAAACCCTCACAGTGACCAAAATTGCCATTTTTACAGAGTTTTGCTTGCTCAGAAGCTTCAATTTTGACCAATTTCAGGCACATAAATGACTTTAAACACAATTATTTTAGTTGAAAAAGTCATAATTCACATCCAACAGTCATTTACAGTCAAAAGATTAAATGTTAACATATCATCGAAATTGACCATTTTAGGAACGTTCGACTGGTCCGGGGTCATCGTTTTTCATCAGAAAATTGATTTTTTGGACTGTACCAAAAATGAATCAAAATGTCAATTGGACCGTGCCTCATGTTAATTAACCATTTTTTTCACCCTCACAGTGACCAAAATTGCCATTTTTACAGAGTTTTGCTTACTCAAAAGCTTCAATTTTGACCAATTTCAGGCACAGAAATGACTTTAAACACACTTATTTCAGTTGAAAAAGTCACAATTCACATCCAACAGTCATTTACAGTCAAAAAATTACATGTTAAAATTTCATCCATATTGACCATTTTGGGAACGTTCGACAGGTCCGGAGTCATCGTTTTTCATCCGAAAATGGATTTTTTGGACTGTACCAAAAATGATTCATAATGTAAATTGGATCGTGCCTCATGTTGAATAACCACTTTTTAAGCCCTCACAGTGACCAAAATTGCCATGTTTACAGAGTTTTGCTTACTCAAAAGCTTCATTTTTTACCAATTTCAGGCACAGAAATGACTTTAAACACATTTATTTTAGTTGAAAAAGTCATAATTCACATCCAACAGTCATTTACAGTCAAAAAATTAAATGTTAAAATTTCATCCATATTGACCATTTTGGGAACGTTCGACAGGTCCGGAGTCATCGTTTTTCATCCGAAAATGGATTTTTTGGACTGTACCAAAAATGATTCATAATGTAAATTGGATCGTGCCTCATGTTGAATATTCAATTTTTAAGCCCTCACAGTGACCAAAATTGCCATTTTTACAGAGTTTTGCTTACTCAAAAGCTTCATTTTTGACCAATTTCAGGCACAGAAATGACTTTAAACACATTTATTTTAGTTGAAAAAGTAATAATTCACATCCAACAGTCATTTACAGTCAAAAAATTTAATGTTAAAATTTCATCCATATTGACCATTTTGGGAACGATCGACAAGTCCGGAGTCATCGTTTTTCATCCGAAAATGGATTTTTGGGACTGTACCAAAAATGATTCAAAATGTAAATTGGATCGTGCCTCATGTTGAATAACCACTTTTTAAACCCTAACAGTGACCAAAATTGCCATTTTTACAGAGTTTTGCTTACTCAAAAGCTTCAATTTTGACCAATTTCAGGCACAGAAATGACTTTAAACACATTTATTTTAGTTGAAAAAGTCATAATTCACATCCAAGAGTCATTTACAGTCAAAACATTAAATGTTAAAATTTCATCCATATTGACCTTTTTGGGAATGTTCGACAGGTTCGGAGTCATCGTTTTTCATCCGAAAATTGATTTTTTGGACTGTACCAAAAATGATTCAAAATGTAAATTGGATCGTGCCTCATGTTGAATAAACACTTTTTAAACCCTCACAGTGACCAAAATTGCCATTTTTACAGAGTTTTGCTTACTCAAAAGCTTCATTTTTGACCAATTTCAGGCACAGAAATGACTTTCAACACATTTATTTTAGTTGAAAAAGTCATAATTCACATCCAACAGTCATTTACAGTCAAAAAATTAAATGTTAAAATTTCATCCATATTGACCATTTTGGGAACGTTCGACAGGTCCGGAGTCATCGTTTTTCATCCGAAAATGGATTTTTTGGACTGTACCAAAAATGATTCATAATGTAAATTGGATCGTGCCTCATGTTGAATATTCACTTTTTAAGCCCTCACAGTGACCAAAATTGCCATTTTTACAGAGTTTTGCTTACTCAAAAGCTTCATTTTTGACCAATTTCAGGCACAGAAATGACTTTAAACACATTTATTTTAGTTGAAAAAGTAATAATTCACATCCAACAGTCATTTACAGTCAAAAAATTAAAGGTTAAAATTTTATCCATATTGACCATATTGGGAACGTTCGACAGGTCCGGAGTCTTCGTTTTTCATCCGAAAACGGATTTTTTGGACTGTACCAAAAATGATTCATAATGTAAATTGGATCGTGCCTCATGTTGAATAACCACTTTTTAAGCCCTCAAAGTGACCAAAATTGCCATTTTTACAGAGTTATGCTTACTCAAAAGCTTCATTTTTGACCAATTTCAGGCACAGAAATTACTTTAAACACATTTATTTTAGTTGAAAAAGTCATAATTCACATCCAACAGTCATTTACAGTCAAAAAATTAAATGTTAAAATGTCATCCATATTGACCATTTTGGGAACGTTCGACAGGTCCGGAGTCATCGTTTTTCATACGAAAATTGATTTTTTGGACTGTACCAAAAATTATTCAAAATGTAAATTGGATCGTGCCTCATGTTGAATAACCACTTTTTAAACCCTAACAGTGACCAAAATTGCCATTTTTACAGAGTTTTGCTTACTCAAAAGCTTCAATTGTGACCAATTTCAGGCACAGAAATGACTTTAAACACACTTATTTAAGTTGAAAAAGTCATAATTCACATCCAACAGTCATTTACAGTCAAAAAATTAAATGTTAAAATTTCATCCATATTGACCATTTTGGGAACGTTCGACAGGTCCGGAGTCATCGTTTTTCATCCGAAAATGGATTTTTTGGACTGTACCAAAAATGATTCATAATGTAAATTGGATCGTGCCTCATGTTTAATAACCACTTTTTAAGCCCTCACAGTGACCAAAATTGCCATTTTTACAGAGTTTTGCTTACTCAAAAGCTTCATTTTTTACCAATTTCAGGCACAGAAATGACTTTCAACACATTTATTTTAGTTGAAAAAGTGATAATTCACATCCAACAGTCATTTACAGTCAAAAAAATTAAATGTTAAAATTTCATCCATATTGACCATTTTGGGAACGTTCGACAGGTCCGGAGTCATCGTTTTTCATCCGAAAATGGATTTTTTGGACTGTACCAAAAATGATTCATAATGTAAATTGGATCGTGCCTCATGTTGAATAACCACTTTTTAAGCCCTCACAGTGACCAAAATTGCCATTTTTACAGAGTTTTGTTTACTCAAAAGCTTCATTTTTGACCAATTTCAGGCACAGAAATGACTTTAAACACATTTATTTTAGTTGAAAAAGTCATAATTCACATCCAACAGTCATTTACAGTCAAAAAAATTAAATGTTAAAATTTCATCCATATTGACCATTTTGGGAATGTTCGACAGGTCCGGAGTCATCGTTTTTCATCCGAAAATTGATTTTTTTGGACTGTACCAAAAATGATTCATAATGTAAATTGGATCGTGCCTCATGTTGAATAACCACTTTTTAAGCCCTCACAGTGACCAAAATTGCCATTTTTACAGAGTTTTGTTTACTCAAAAGCTTCATTTTTGACCAATTTCAGGCACAGAAATGACTTTAAACACATTTATTTTAGTTGAAAAAGTCATAATTCACATCCAACAGTCAGTTACAGTCAAAAAATGTAATGTTAAAATTTCATCCATATTGACCATTTTGGGAACGTTTGACAGGTCCGGAGTCATCCTTTTTCATCCCAAAATGGATTTTTTGGACTGTACCAAAAATGTTTCATAATGTAAATTGGATCGTGCCTCATGTTGAATAACCACTTTTTAAGCCCTCCCAGTGACCAAAATTGCTATTTTTACAGAGTTTTGCTTACTCAAAAGCTTCAATTGTGACCAATTTCAGTCACAGAAATGACTTTAAACACATTTATTTTAGTTGAAAAAGTCATAATTCACATCCAACAGTCATTTACAGTCAAAAAATTAAATGTTAAAATTTCATCCATATTGACCATTTTGGGAACGTTCGACAGGTCCGGAGTCATCGTTTTTCATCCGAAAATTGATTTTTTGGCCTGTACCAAAAATGATTCAAAATGTAAATTCGATCGTGCCTCATGTTGAATAACCACTTTTTAAACCCTCACAGTGACCAAAATTGCCATTTTTACAGAGTTTTGCTTACTCAAAAGCTTCAATTGTGACCAATTTCAGGCACAGAAATGACTTTAAACACACTTATTTTAGTGGAAAAGTCATAATTCACATCCAACAGTCATTTACAGTCAAAACATTAAATGCTAAAATTTCATTCATATTCACAATTTTGGGAACGTTCGACAGGTCCGGAGTCATCGTTTTTCATCCGAAAATTGATTTTTTGGACAGTACCAAAAATGATTCAAAATGTAAATTGGATCGTGCCTCATGTTGAATAACCACTTTTTAAACCCTCACAGTGACCAAAATTGCCATTTTTACAGAGTTTTGCTTGCTCAGAAGCTTCAATTTTGACCAATTTCAGGCACATAAATGACTTTAAACACAATTATTTTAGTTGAAAAAGTCATAATTCACATCCAACAGTCATTTACAGTCAAAAGATTAAATGTTAACATGTCATCGAAATTGACCATTTTAGGAACGTTCGACTGGTCCGGGGTCATCGTTTTTCATCAGAAAATTGATTTTTTGGACTGTACCAAAAATGAATCAAAATGTCAATTGGACCGTGCCTCATGTTAATTAACCATTTTTTTCACCCTCACAGTGACCAAAATTGCCATTTTTACAGAGTTTTGCTTACTCAAAAGCTTCAATTTTGACCAATTTCAGGCACAGAAATGACTTTAAACACACTTATTTCAGTTGAAAAAGTCACAATTCACATCCAACAGTCATTTACAGTCAAAAAATTACATGTTAAAATTTCATCCATATTGACCATTTTGGGAACGTTCGACAGGTCCGGAGTCATCGTTTTTCATCCGAAAATGGATTTTTTGGACTGTACCAAAAATGATTCATAATGTAAATTGGATCGTGCCTCATGTTGAATAACCTCTTTTTAAGCCCTCACAGTGACCAAAATTGCCATGTTTACAGAGTTTTGCTTACTCAAAAGCTTCATTTTTTACCAATTTCAGGCACAGAAATGACTTTAAACACATTTATTTTAGTTGAAAAAGTCATAATTCACATCCAACAGTCATTTACAGTCAAAAAATTAAATGTTAAAATTTCATCCATATTGACCATTTTGGGAACGTTCGACAGGTCCGGAGTCATCGTTTTTCATCCGAAAATGGATTTTTTGGACTGTACCAAAAATGATTCATAATGTAAATTGGATCGTGCCTCATGTTGAATATTCAATTTTTAAGCCCTCACAGTGACCAAAATTGCCATTTTTACAGAGTTTTGCTTACTCAAAAGCTTCATTTTTGACCAATTTCAGGCACAGAAATGACTTTAAACACATTTATTTTAGTTGAAAAAGTAATAATTCACATCCAACAGTCATTTACAGTCAAAAAATTTAATGTTAAAATTTCATCCATATTGACCATATTGGGAACGTTCGACAGGTCCGGAGTCATCGTTTTTCATCCGAAAATGGATTTTTTGGACTGTACCAAAAATGATTCATAATGTAAATTGGATCGTGCCTCATGTTGAATAACCACTTTTTAAGCCCTCAAAGTGACCAAAATTGCCATTTTTACAGAGTTATGCTTACTCAAAAGCTTCATTTTTGACCAATTTCAGGCACAGAAATGACTTTAAACACACTTATTTAAGTTGAAAAAGTCATAATTCACATCCAACAGTCATTTACAGTCAAAAAATTAAATGTTAAAATTTCATCCATATTGACCATTTTGGGAACGTTCGACAGGTCCGGAGTCATCGTTTTTCATCCGAAAATGGATTTTTTGGACTGTACCAAAAATGATTCATAATGTAAATTGGATCGTGCCTCATGTTTAATAACCACTTTTTAAGCCCTCACAGTGACCAAAATTGCCATTTTTACAGAGTTTTGCTTACTCAAAAGCTTCATTTTTGACCAATTTCAGGCACAGAAATGACTTTCAACACATTTATTTTAGTTGAAAAAGTGATAATTCACATCCAACAGTCATTTACAGTCAAAAAAATTCAATGTTAAAATTTCATCCATATTGACCATTTTGGGAACGTTCGACAGGTCCGGAGTCATCGTTTTTCATCCGAAAATGGATTTTTTGGACTGTACCAAAAATGATTCATAATGTAAATTGGATCGTGCCTCATGTTGAATAACCACTTTTTAAGCCCTCACAGTGACCAAAATTGCCATTTTTACAGAGTTTTGTTTACTCAAAAGCTTCATTTTTGACCAATTTCAGGCACAGAAATGACTTTAAACACATTTATTTTAGTTGAAAAAGTCATAATTCACATCCAACAGTCATTTACAGTCAAAAAAATTAAATGTTAAAATTTCATCCATATTGACCATTTTGGGAATGTTCGACAGGTCCGGAGTCATCGTTTTTCATCCGAAAATTGATTTTTTTGGACTGTACCAAAAATGATTCATAATGTAAATTGGATCGTGCCTCATGTTGAATAACCACTTTTTAAGCCCTCACAGTGACCAAAATTGCCATTATTACAGAGTTTTGTTTACTCAAAAGCTTCATTTTTGACCAATTTCAGGCACAGAAATGACTTTAAACACATTTATTTTAGTTGAAAAAGTCATAATTCACATCCAACAGTCAGTTACAGTCAAAAAATGTAATGTTAAAATTTCATCCATATTGACCATTTTGGGAACGTTTGACAGGTCCGGAGTCATCGTTTTTCATCCCAAAATGGATTTTTTGGACTGTACCAAAAATGTTTCATAATGTAAATTGGATCGTGCCTCATGTTGAATAACCACTTTTTAAGCCCTCCCAGTGACCAAAATTGCTATTTTTACAGAGTTTTGCTTACTCAAAAGCTTCAATTGTGACCAATTTCAGTCACAGAAATGACTTTAAACACATTTATTTTAGTTGAAAAAGTCATAATTCACATCCAACAGTCATTTACAGTCAAAAAATTAAATGTTAAAATTTCATCCATATTGACCATTTTGGGAACGTTCGACAGGTCCGGAGTCATCGTTTTTCATCCGAAAATTGATTTTTGGCCTGTACCAAAAATGATTCAAAATGTAAATTCGATCGTGCCTCATGTTGAATAACCACTTTTTAAGCCCTCACAGTGACCAAAATTGCCATTTTTACAGGGTTTTGTTTACTCAAAAGCTTCAATTTTGACCAATTTCAGGCACAGAAATGACTTTAAACACATTTATTTTAGTTGAAAAAGTCATAATCACATCCAACAGTCATTTACAGTCAAAAAATTAAATGTTAAAATTTCATCCATATTGACAATTTTGGGAACATTTGACAGGTCCGGAGTCATCGTTTTTCATCCGAAAATGGATTTTTTGGACTGTACCAAAAATGATTCAAAATGTAAATTGGATCGTGCCTCATGTTAAATAACCACTTTTTAAACCCTCACAGTGACCAAAATTGCCATTTTTACAGAGTTTTGCTTACTCAAAAGCTTCAATTGTGACCAATTTCAGGCACAGAAATGACTTTAAACACACTTATTTCAGTTGAAAAAGTCATAATTCACATCCAACAGTCATTTATAGTCAAACAATTAAATGTTAAAATTTCATCCATATTGACCATTTTGGGAACGTTCGACAGGTCCGGAGTCATCGTTTTTCATCCAAAAATTGATTTTTTGGACTGTACCAAAAATGATTCAAAATGTAAATTGGATCGTGCCTCATGTTGAATAACCACTTTTTAAACCCTAACAGTGACCAAAATTGCCATTTTTACAGAGTTTTGCTTACTCAAAAGCTTCAATTTTGACCAATTTCAGGCACAGAAATGACTTTAAACACATTTATTTTAGTTGAAAAAGTCATAATTCACATCCAACAGTCATTTACAGTCAAAAAAATAAAATGTTAAAATTTCAACCATATTGACCATTTTGGGAATGTTCGACAGGTCCGGAGTCATCGTTTTTCATCCGAAAATTGATTTTTTTGGACTGTACCAAAAATGATTCATAATGTAAATTGGATCGTGCCTCATGTTGAATAACCACTTTTTAAGCCCTCACAGTGACCAAAATTGCCATTTTTACAGAGTTTTGTTTACTCAAAAGCTTCATTTTTGACCAATTTCAGGCACAGAAATGACTTTAAACACATTTATTTTAGTTGAAAAAGTCATAATTCACATCCAACAGTCAGTTACAGTCAAAAAATGTATTGTTAAAATTTCATCCATATTGACCATTTTGGGAACGTTTGACAGGTCCGGAGTCATCGTTTTTCATCCCAAAATGGATTTTTTGGACTGTACCAAAAATGTTTCATAATGTAAATTGGATCGTGCCTCATGTTGAATAACCACTTTTTAAGCCCTCCCAGTGACCAAAATTGCTATTTTTACAGAGTTTTGCTTACTCAAAAGCTTCAATTGTGACCAATTTCAGTCACAGAAATGACTTTAAACACATTTATTTTAGTTGAAAAAGTCATAATTCACATCCAACAGTAATTTACAGTCAAAAAATTAAATGTTAAAATTTCATCCATATTGACCATTTTGGGAACGTTCGACAGGTCCGGAGTCATCGTTTTTCATCCGAAAATTGATTTTTTGGACTGTACCAAAAATGATTCAAAAAGTAAATTGGATCGTGCCTCATGTTGAATAAACACTTTTTAAACCCTCACAGTGACCAAAATTGCCATTTTTACAGAGTTTTGCTTACTCAAAAGCTTCATTTTTGACCAATTTCAGGCACAGAAATGACTTTCAACACATTTATTTTAGTTGAAAAAGTCATAATTCACATCCAACAGTCATTTACAGTCAAAAAATTAAATGTTAAAATTTCATCCATATTGACCATTTTGGGAACGTTCGACAGGTCCGGAGTCATCGTTTTTCATCCGAAAATGGATTTTTTGGACTGGACCAAAAATGATTCATAATGTAAATTGGATCGTGCCTCATGTTGAATATTCACTTTTTAAGCCCTCACAGTGACCAAAATTGCCATTTTTACAGAGTTTTGCTTACTCAAAAGCTTCATTTTTGACCAATTTCAGGCACAGAAATGACTTTAAACACATTTATTTTAGTTGAAAAAGTAATAATTCACATCCAACAGTCATTTACAGTCAAAAAATTTAAAGGTTAAAATTTCATCCATATTGACCATATTGGGAACGTTCGACAGGTCCGGAGTCATCGTTTTTCATCCGAAAATGGATTTTTTGGACTGTACCAAAAATGATTCATAATGTAAATTGGATCGTGCCTCATGTTGAATAACCACTTTTTAAGCCCTCAAAGTGACCAAAATTGCCATTTTTACAGAGTTATGCTTACTCAAAAGCTTCATTTTTGACCAATTTCAGGCACAGAAATTACTTTAAACACATTTATTTTAGTTGAAAAAGTCATAATTCACATCCAACAGTCATTTACAGTCAAAAAATTAAATGTTAAAATGTCATCCATATTGACCATTTTGGGAACGTTCGACAGGTCCGGAGTCATCGTTTTTCATACGAAAATTGATTTTTTGGACTGTACCAAAAATGATTCAAAATGTAAATTGGATCGTGCCTCATGTTGAATAACCACTTTTTAAACCCTAACAGTGACCAAAATTGCCATTTTTACAGAGTTTTGCTTACTCAAAAGCTTCAATTGTGACCAATTTCAGGAACAGAAATGACTTTAAACACACTTGTTTAAGTTGAAAAAGTCATAATTCACATCCAACAGTCATTTACAGTCAAAAAATTAAATGTTAAAATTTCATCCATATTGACCATTTTGGGAACGTTCGACAGGTCCGGAGTCATCGTTTTTCATCCGAAAATGGATTTTTTTGGACTGTACCAAAAATGATTCATAATGTAAATTGGATCGTGCCTCATGTTGAATAACCACTTTTTAAGCCCTCACAGTGACCAAAATTGCCATTTTTACAGAGTTTTGCTTACTCAAAAGCTTCATTTTTGACCAATTTCAGGCACAGAAATGACTTTCAACACATTTATTTTAGTTGAAAAAGTGATAATTCACATCCAACAGTCATTTACAGTCAAAAAAATTAAATGTTAAAATTTCATCCATATTGACCATTTTGGGAACGTTCGACAGGTCCGGAGTCATCGTTTTTCATCCGAAAATGGATTTTTTGGACTGTACCAAAAATGATTCATAATGTAAATTGGATCGTGCCTCATGTTGAATAACCACTTTTTAAGCCCTCACAGTGACCAAAATTGCCATTTTTACAGAGTTTTGTATACTCAAAAGCTTCATTTTTGACCATTTTCAGGCACAGAAATGACTTTAAACACATTTATTTTAGTTGAAAAAGTCATAATTCACATCCAACAGTCAGTTACAGTCAAAAAATGTAATGTTAAAATTTCATCCATATTGACCATTTTGGGAACGTTTGACAGGTCCGGAGTCATCGTTTTTCATCCCAAAATGGATTTTTTGGACTGTACCAAAAATGTTTCATAATGTAAATTGGATCGTGCCTCATGTTGAATAACCACTTTTTAAGCCCTCCCAGTGACCAAAATTGCTATTTTTACAGAGTTTTGCTTACTCAAAAGCTTCAATTGTGACCAATTTCAGGCACAGAAATGACTTTAAACACATTTATTTTAGTTGAAAAAGTCATAATTCACATCCAACAGTCATTTACAGTCAAAAATTTAAATGTTAAAATTTCATCCATATTGACCATTTTGGGAACGTTTGACAGGTCCGGAGTCATCGTTTTTCATCCGAAAATTGATTTTTTGGCCTGTACCAAAAATGATTCAAAATATAAATTCGATCGTGCCTCATGTTGAATAACCACTTTTTAAGCCCTCAAAGTGACCAAAATTGCCATTTTTACAGAGTTATGCTTACTCAAAAGCATCAATTTTGACGAATTTCAGGCACAGAAATGACTTTAAACACACCTATTTTAGTTGAAAAAGTCATAATTCACATCCAACAGTCATTTACAGTCAAAAAATTAAATGTTAAAATTTCATCCATATTGACCATTTTGGGAACGTTCGACATGTCCGGAGTCTGTACCAAAAATGATTCATAATGTAAATTGGATCATGCCTCATGTTAAATAACCACTTTTTAAACCCTCACAGTGACCAAAATTGCCATTTTTACAGAGTTTTGCTTACTCAAAAGCTTCATTTTTGACTAATTTCAGGCCCAGAAATGACTTTAAACACACTTATTTCAGTTGAAAAAGTCATAATTCACATCCAACAGTCATTTACAGTCAAAAAATTAAATGTTAAAATTTCATCCATATTGACCATTTTGGGAACGTTCGACAGGTCCGGAGTCATCGTTTTTCATCCGAAAATGGATTTTTTTGGACTGTACCAAAAATGATTCATAATGTAAATTGGATCGTGCCTCATGTTGAATAACCACTTTTTAAGCCCTCACAGTGACCAAAATTGCCATTTTTACAGGGTTTTGTTTACTCAAAAGCTTCAATTTTGACCAATTTCAGGCACAGAAATGACTTTAAACACATTTATTTTAGTTGAAAAAGTCATAATCACATCCAACAGTCATTTACAGTCAAAAAATTAAATGTTAAAATTTCATCCATATTGACAATTTTGGGAACATTTGACAGGTCCGGAGTCATCGTTTTTCATCCGAAAATGGATTTTTTGGACTGTACCAAAAATGATTCAAAATGTAAATTGGATCGTGCCTCATGTTAAATAACCACTTTTTAAACCCTCACAGTGACCAAAATTGCCATTTTTACAGAGTTTTGCTTACTCAAAAGCTTCAATTTTGACCAATTTCAGGCACAGAAATGACTTTAAACACACTTATTTCAGTTGAAAAAGTAATAATTCACATCCAACAGTAATTTGCAGTCAAAAGATTAAATGTTAAAATTTCATCAGAATTGACCATTTTGGGAACGTTCGACAGCTCCGCGGTCATCGTTTTTCGTCCGAAAATTGATTTTTTGGACTTTACCAAAAATGATTCAAAATGTCAATTGGATCATGCCTCATGTTGAATAACCACTTTTTAAACCCTCACAGTGACCAAAATTGCCATTTTTACATAGTTTTGCTTACTCAGAAACTTCAATTTTGACCAATTTCAGGCAGAGAATTGACTTTAAACACACTTATTTTAGTTGAAAAAGTAATAATTCACATCCAACAGTAATTTGCAGTCAAAAGATTAAATGTTAAAATTTCTTCAGAATTGACCATTTTGGGAACGTTCGACAGCTCCGCGGTCATCGTTTTACGTCCGAAAATTGATTTTTTGGACTTTACCAAAAATGATTCAAAATGTCAATTGGATCGTGCCTCATGTTGAATAACCACTTTTTAAACCCTCACAGTGACCAAAATTGCCATTTTTACAGAGTTTTGCTTACTCAGAAGCTTCAATTTTGACCAATTTCAGGCAGAGAAATGACTTTAAACACACTTATTTTAGTTGAAAAAGTAATAATTCACATCCAACAGTAATTTGCAGTCAAAAGATTAAATGTTAAAATTTCATCAGAATTGACCATTTTGGGAACGTTAGACAGCTCCGCGGTCATCGTTTTTCGTCCGAAAATTGATTTTTTGGACTTTACCAAAAATGATTCAAAATGTCAATTGGATCGTGCCTCATGTTGAATAACCAGTTTTTAAACCCTCACAGTGACCAAAATTGCCATTTTTAGAGTCTTGCTTACTCAGAAGCTTCAATTTTGACCAAATTCAGGCAGAGAAATGACTTTAAACACACTTATTTTAGTTGAAAAAGTAATAATTCACATCCAACAGTAATTTGCAGTCAAAAGATTAAATGTTAAAATTTCATCAGAATTGACCATTTTGGGAACGTTAGACAGCTCCGCGGTCATCGTTTTTCGTCCGAAAATTGATTTTTTGGACTTTACCAAAAATGATTCAAAATGTCAATTGGATCGTGCCTCATGTTGAATAACCAGTTTTTAAACCCTCACAGTGACCAAAATTGCCATTTTTAGAGTTTTGCTTACTCAGAAGCTTCAATTTTGACCAAATTCAGGCAGAGAAATGACTTTAAACACACTTATATTAGTTGAAAAAGTAATAATTCACATCCAACAGTAATTTGCAGTCAAAAGATTAAATGTTAAAATTTCATCAGAATTGACCATTTTGGGAACGTTAGACAGCTCCGCGGTCATCGTTTTTCGTCCGAAAATTGATTTTTTGGACTTTACCAAAAATGATTCAAAATGTCAATTGGATCGTTCCCTTATGTTGAATAACCAGTTTTTAAACCCTCACAGTGACCAAAATTGCCATTTTTACAGAGTTTTGCTTACTCAGAAGCTTCAATTTTGACCAATTTCAGGCAGAGAAATGACTTTAAACACACTTATTTTAGTTGAAAAAGTAAAATTCACATCCAACAGTAATTTGCAGTCAAAAGATTAAATGTTAAAATTTCATCAGAATTGACCATTTTGGGAACGTTCGACAGCTCCGCGGTCATCGTTTTTCGTCCGAAAATTGATTTTTGGGACTTTACCAAAAATGATTCAAAATGTCAATTGGATCGTGCCTCATGTTGAATAACCAGTTTTTAAACCCTCACAGTGACCAAAATTGCCATTTTTACAGAGTTTTGCTTACTCGGAAGCTTCAATTTTGACGCATTTCAGGCAGAGAAATGAAACACACTTATTTTAGTTGAAAAAGTAATAATTCACATCCAACAGTAATTTGCAGTCAAAACATTAAATGTTAAAATTTCATCAGAATTGACCATTTTGGGAAAGTTCGACAGCTCCGCGGTCATCGTTTTTCGTCCGAAAATTGATTTTTGGGACTTTACCAAAAATGATTCAAAATGTCAATTGGATCGTGCCTCATGTTGAATAACCACTTTTTAAACCCTCACAGTGACCAAAATTGCCATTTTTACATAGTTTTGCTTACTCAGAAACTTCAATTTTGACCAATTTCAGGCAGAGAAATGACTTTAAACACACTTATTTTAGTTGAAAAAGTAATAATTCACACCCAACAGTAATTTGCAGTCAAAAGATTAAATGTTAAAATTTCCTCAGAATTGACCATTTTGGGAACGTTCAACAGCTCCGCGGTCATCGTTTTACGTCCGAAAATTGATTTTTTGGACTTTACCAAAAATGATTCAAAAAGTCAATTGGATCGTGCCTCATGTTGAATAACCACTTTTTAAACCCTCACAGTGACCAAAATTGCCATTTTTACAGAGTTTTGCTTACTCAGAAGCTTCAATTTTGACCAATTTCAGGCAGAGAAATGACTTTAAACACACTTATTTTAGTTGAAAAAGTAATAATTCACATCCAACAGTAATTTGCAGTCAAAAGATTAAATGTTAAAATTTCATCAGAATTGACCATTTTGGGAACGTTAGACAGCTCCGCGGTCATCGTTTTTCGTCCGAAAATTGATTTTTTGGACTTTACAAAAAATGATTCAAAATGTCAATTGGATCGTGCCTCATGTTGAATAACCACTTTTTAAACCCTCACAGTGACCAAAATTGCCATTTTTACAGAGTTTTGCTTACTCAGAAGCTTCAATTTTGACCAATTTCAAGCAGAGAAATGACTTTAAACACTTATTTTAGTTGAAAAAGTAATAATTCACATCCAACAGTAATTTGCAGTCAAAAGATTAAATGTTAAAATTTCATCAGAATTGACCATTTTGGGAACGTTCGACAGCTCCGCGGTCATCGTTTTTCGTCCGAAAATTGATTTTTGGGACTTTACCAAAAATGATTCAAAATGTCAATTGGATTGTGCCTCATGTTGAATAACCACTTTTTAAACCCTCACAGTGACCAAAATTGCCATTTTTACATAGTTTTGCTTACTCAGAAACTTCAATTTTGACCAATTTCAGGCAGAGAAATTACTTTAAACACACTTATTTTAGTTGAAAAAGTAATAATTCACACCCAACAGTAATTTGCAGTCAAAAGAATAAATGTTAAAATTTCCTCAGAATTGACCATTTTGGGAACGTTCAACAGCTCCGCGGTCATCGTTTTACGTCCGAAAATTGATTTTTTGGACTTTACCAAAAATGATTCAAAAAGTCAATTGGATCGTGCCTCATGTTGAATAACCACTTTTTAAACCCTCACAGTGACCAAAATTGCCATTTTTACAGAGTTTTGCTTACTCAGAAGCTTCAATTTTGACCAATTTCAGGCAGAGAAATGACTTTAAACACACTTATTTTAGTTGAAAAAGTAATAATTCACATCCAACAGTAATTTGCAGTCAAAAGATTAAATGTTAAAATTTCATCAGAATTGACCATTTTGGGAACGTTAGACAGCTCCGCGGTCATCGTTTTTCGTCCGAAAATTGATTTTTTGGACTTTACCAAAAATGATTCAAAATGCCAATTGGATCGTGCCTCATGTTGAATAACCACTTTTTAAACCCTCACAGTGACCAAAATTGCAATTTTTAGAGTTTTGCTTACTCAGAAGCTTCAATTTTGACCAAATTCAGGCAGAGAAATGACTTTAAACACACCTATTTTAGTTGAAAAAGTAATAATTCACATCCAACAGTAATTTGCAGTCAAAAGATTAAATGTTAAAATTTCATCAGAATTGACCATTTTGGGAACGTTAGACAGCTCCGCGGTCATCGTTTTTCGTCCGAAAATTGATTTTTTGGACTTTACCAAAAATGATTCAAAATGTCAATTGGATCGTGCCTCATGTTGAATAACCAGTTTTTAAACCCTCACAGTGACCAAAATTGCCATTTTTAGAGTTTTGCTTACTCAGAAGCTTCAATTTTGACCAAATTCAGGCAGAGAAATGACTTTAAACACACTTATTTTAGTTGAAAAAGTAATAATTCACATCCAACAGTAATTTGCAGTCAAAAGATTAAATGTTAAAATTTCATCAGAATTGACCATTTTGGGAACGTTCGACAGCTCCGCGGTCATCGTTTTTCGTCCGAAAATTGATTTTTGGGACTTTACCAAAAATGATTCAAAATGTCAATTGGATCGTGCCTCATGTTGAATAACCAGTTTTTAAACCCTCACAGTGACCAAAATTGCCATTTTTAGAGTTTTGCTTACTCAGAAGCTTCAATTTTGACCAAATTCAGGCAGAGAAATGACGTTAAACACACTTATTTTAGTTGAAAAAGTAATAATTCACATCCAACAGTAATTTGCAGTCAAAAGATTAAATGTTAAAATTTTATCAGAATTGACCATTTTGGGAACGTTCGACAGCTCCGCGGTCATCGTTTTTCGTCCGAAAATTGATTTTTGGGACTTTACCAAAAATGATTCAAAATGTCAATTGGATCGTGCCTCATGTTGAATAACCACTTTTTAAACCCTCACAGTGACCAAAATTGCCATTTTTACAGAGTGTTGTTTACTCAGAAGCTTCAATTTTGACCAATTTCAGGCAGAGAAATTATTTTAAAAACACTTATTTTAGTTGAAAAAGTAATAATTCACATCCAACAGTAATTTGCAGTCAAAAGATTAAATGTTAAAATTTCCTCAGAATTGACCATTTTGGGAACGTTCGACAGCTCTGCGGTCATCGTTTTACGTCCGAAAATTGATTTTTGGGACTTTACCAAAAATGATTCAAAATGTCAATTGGATCGTGCCTCATGTTGAATAACCACTTTTTAAACCCTCACAGTGACCACAATTGCCATTTTTACAGAGTTTTGCTTACTCAGAAGCTTCAATTTTGACCAATTTCAGGCAGAGAAATGACTTTAAACACACTTATTTTAGTTGAAAAAGTAATAATTCACATCCAACAGTAATTTGCAGTCAAAAGATTAAATGTTAAAATTTCATCAGAATTGACCATTTTGGGAACGTTCGACAGCTCCGCTCATCGTTTTACGTCCGAAAATTGATTTTTGGGACTTTACCAAAAATATTCAAAATGTCAATTGGATCGTGCCTCATGTTGAATAACCACTTTTTAAACCCTCACAGTGACCAAAATTGCCATTTTTACAGAGTGTTGTTTACTCAGAAGCTTCAATTTTGACCAATTTCAGGCAGAGAAATTACTTTAAACACACTTATTTTAGTTGAAAAAGTAATAATTCACATCCAACAGTAATTTGCAGTCAAAAGATTAAATGTTAAAATTTCTTCAGAATTGACCATTTTGGGAACGTTCAACAGCTCCGCGGTCATTGTTTTACGTCCGAAAATTGATTTTTTGGACTTTACCAAAAATGATTCAAAATGTCAATTGGATCGTGCCTCATGTTGAATAACCACTTTTTAAACCCTCACAGTGACCACAATTGCCATTTTTACAGAGTTTTGCTTACTCAGAAGCTTCAATTTTGACCAATTTCAGGCAGAGAAATGACTTTAAACACACTTATTTTAGTTGAAAAAGTAATAATTCACATCCAACAGTAATTTGCAGTCAAAAGATTAAATGTTAAAATTTCATCAGAATTGACCATTTTGGGAACGTTAGACAGCTCCGCGGTCATCGTTTTTCGTCCGAAAATTGATTTTTTGGACTTTACCAAAAATGATTCAAAATGTCAATTGGATCGTGCCTCATGTTGAATAACCAGTTTTTAAACCCTCACAGTGACCAAAATTGCCATTTTTAGAGTCTTGCTTACTCAGAAGCTTCAATTTTGACCAAATTCAGGCAGAGAAATGACTTTAAACACACTTATTTTAGTTGAAAAAGTAATAATTCACATCCAACAGTAATTTGCAGTCAAAAGATTAAATGTTAAAATTTCATCAGAATTGACCATTTTGGGAATGTTAGACAGCTCCGCGGTCATCGTTTTTCGTCCGAAAATTGATTTTTTGGACTTTACCAAAAATGATTCAAAATGTCAATTGGATCATGCCTCATGTTGAATAACCAGTTTTTAAACCCTCACAGTGACCAAAATTGCCATTTTTAGAGTTTTGCTTACTCAGAAGCTTCAATTTTGACCAAATTCAGGCAGAGAAATGACTTTAAACACACTTATATTAGTTGAAAAAGTAATAATTCACATCCAACAGTAATTTGCAGTCAAAAGATTAAATGTTAAAATTTCATCAGAATTGACCATTTTGGGAACGTTCGACAGCTCCGCGGTCATCGTTTTTCATCCGAAAATTGATTTTTTGGACTTTACCAAAAATGATTCAAAATGTCAATTGGATCGTGCCTCATGTTGAATAACCAGTTTTTAAACCCTCACAGTGACCAAAATTGCCATTTTTACAGAGTTTTGCTTACTCAGAAGCTTCAATTTTGACCAATTTCAGGCAGAGAAATGACTTTAAACACACTTATTTTAGTTGAAAAAGTAATAATTCACATCCAACAGTAATTTGCAGTCAAAAGATTAAATGTTAAAATTTCATCAGAATTGACCATTTTGGGAACGTTCGACAGCTCCGCTCATCGTTTTACGTCCGAAAATTGATTTTTGGGACTTTACCAAAAATATTCAAAATGTCAATTGGATCGTGCCTCATGTTGAATAACCACTTTTTAAACCCTCACAGTGACCAAAATTGCCATTTTTACAGAGTGTTGTTTACTCAGAAGCTTCAATTTTGACCAATTTCAGGCAGAGAAATTACTTTAAACACACTTATTTTAGTTGAAAAAGTAATAATTCACATCCAACAGTAATTTGCAGTCAAAAGATTAAATGTTAAAATTTCTTCAGAATTGACCATTTTGGGAACGTTCAACAGCTCCGCGGTCATTGTTTTACGTCCGAAAATTGATTTTTTGGACTTTACCAAAAATGATTCAAAATGTCAATTGGATCGTGCCTCATGTTGAATAACCAGTTTTTAAACCCTCACAGTGACCAAAATTGCCATTTTTAGAGTCTTGCTTACTCAGAAGCTTCAATTTTGACCAAATTCAGGCAGAGAAATGACTTTAAACACACTTATTTTAGTTGAAAAAGTAATAATTCACATCCAACAGTAATTTGCAGTCAAAAGATTAAATGTTAAAATTTCATCAGAATTGACCATTTTGGGAATGTTAGACAGCTCCGCGGTCATCGTTTTTCGTCCGAAAATTGATTTTTTGGACTTTACCAAAAATGATTCAAAATGTCAATTGGATCGTGCCTCATGTTGAATAACCAGTTTTTAAACCCTCACAGTGACCAAAATTGCCATTTTTAGAGTTTTGCTTACTCAGAAGCTTCAATTTTGACCAAATTCAGGCAGAGAAATGACTTTAAACACACTTATATTAGTTGAAAAAGTAATAATTCACATCCAACAGTAATTTGCAGTCAAAAGATTAAATGTTAAAATTTCATCAGAATTGACCATTTTGGGAACGTTCGACAGCTCCGCGGTCATCGTTTTTCATCCGAAAATTGATTTTTGGGACTTTACCAAAAATGATTCAAAATGTCAATTGGATCGTGCCTCATGTTGAATAACCAGTTTTTAAACCCTCACAGTGACCAAAATTGCCATTTTTACAGAGTTTTGCTTACTCAGAAGCTTCAATTTTGACCAATTTCAGGCAGAGAATTGACTGTAAACACACTTATTTTAGTTGAAAAAGTAATAATTCACATCCAACAGTAATTTGCAGTCAAAAGATTAAATGTTAAAATTTCATCAGAATTGACCATTTTGGGAACGTTCGACAGCTCCGCGGTCATCGTTTTTCGTCCGAAAATTGATTTTTGGGACTTTACCAAAAATGATTCAAAATGTCAATTGGATCGTGCCTCATGTTGAATAACCACTTTTTAAACCCTCACAGTGACCAAAATTGCCATTTTTACAGAGTGTTGTTTACTCAGAAGCTTCAATTTTGACCAATTTCAGGCAGAGAAATTATTTTAAAAACACTTATTTTAGTTGAAAAAGTAATAATTCACATCCAACAGTAATTTGCAGTCAAAAGATTAAATGTTAAAATTTCCTCAGAATTGACCATTTTGGGAACGTTCGACAGCTCTGCGGTCATCGTTTTACGTCCGAAAATTGATTTTTGGGACTTTACCAAAAATGATTCAAAATGTCAATTGGATCGTGCCTCATGTTGAATAACCACTTTTTAAACCCTCACAGTGACCACAATTGCCATTTTTACAGAGTTTTGCTTACTCAGAAGCTTCAATTTTGACCAATTTCAGGCAGAGAAATGACTTTAAACACACTTATTTTAGTTGAAAAAGTAATAATTCACATCCAACAGTAATTTGCAGTCAAAAGATTAAATGTTAAAATTTCATCAGAATTGACCATTTTGGGAACGTTCGACAGCTCCGCTCATCGTTTTACGTCCGAAAATTGATTTTTGGGACTTTACCAAAAATATTCAAAATGTCAATTGGATCGTGCCTCATGTTGAATAACCACTTTTTAAACCCTCACAGTGACCAAAATTGCCATTTTTAGAGTTTTGCTTACTCAGAAGCTTCAATTTAGACCAAATTCAGGCAGAGAAATGACTTTAAACACACTTATATTAGTTGAAAAAGTAATAATTCACATCCAACAGTAATTTGCAGTCAAAAGATTAAATGTTAAAATTTCATCAGAATTGACCATTTTGGGAACGTTCGACAGCTCCGCGGTCATCGTTTTTCATCCGAAAATTGATTTTTGGGACTTTACCAAAAATGATTCAAAATGTCAATTGGATCGTGCCTCATGTTGAATAACCAGTTTTTAAACCCTCACAGTGACCAAAATTGCCATTTTTACAGAGTTTTGCTTACTCAGAAGCTTCAATTTTGACCAATTTCAGGCAGAGAATTGACTTTAAACACACTTATTTTAGTTGAAAAAGTAATAATTCACATCCAACAGTAATTTGCAGTCAAAAGATTAAATGTTAAAATTTCATCAGAATTGACCATTTTGGGAACGTTCGACAGCTCCGCGGTCATCGTTTTTCGTCCGAAAATTGATTTTTTGGACTTTACCAAAAATGATTCAAAATGTCAATTGGATCGTGCCTCATGTTGAATAACCAGTTTTTAAACCCTCACAGTGACCAAAATTGCCATTTTTACAGAGTTTTGCTTACTCAGAAGCTTCAATTTTGACCAATTTCAGGCAGAGAAATGACTTTAAACACACTTATTTTAGTTGAAAAAGTAATAATTCACATCCAACAGTAATTTGCAGTCAAAAGATTAAATGTTAAAATTTCATCAGAATTGACCATTTTGGGAACGTTCGACAGCTCCGCGGTCATCGTTTTTCGTCCGAAAATTGATTTTTGGGACTTTACCAAAAATGATTCAAAATGTCAATTGGATCGTGCCTCATGTTGAATAACCAGTTTTTAAACCCTCACAGTGACCAAAATTGCCATTTTTACAGAGTTTTGCTTACTCGGAAGCTTTAATTTTGACCAATTTCAGGCAGAGAAATGAAACACACTTATTTTAGTTGAAAAAGTAATAATTCACATCCAATAGTAATTTGCAGTCAAAACATTAAATGTTAAAATTTCATCAGAATTGACCATTTTGGGAACGTTCGACAGCTCCGCGGTCATCGTTTTTCGTCCGAAAATTGATTTTTGGGACTTTACCAAAAATGATTCAAAATGTCAATTGGATCGTGCCTCATGTTGAATAACCACTTTTTAAACCCTCACAGTGACCAAAATTGCCATTTTTACAGAGTTTTGCTTACTCAGAAGCTTCAATTTTGACCAATTTCAAGCAGAGAAATGACTTTAAACACACTTATTTTAGTTGAAAAAGTAATAATTCACATCCAACAGTAATTTGCAGTCAAAAGATTAAATGTTAAAATTTCATCAGAATTGACCATTTTGGGAACGTTCGACAGCTCCGCGGTCATCGTTTTTCGTCCGAAAATTGATTTTTGGGACTTTACTAAAAATGATTCAAAATGTCAATTGGATCATGCCTCATGTTGAATAACCACTTTTTAAACCCTCACAGTGACCAAAATTGCCATTTTTACATAGTTTTGCTTACTCAGAAACTTCAATTTTGACCAATTTCAGGCAGAGAAATTACTTTAAACACACTTATTTTAGTTGAAAAAGTAATAATTCACATCCAACAGTAATTTGCAGTCAAAAGATTAAATGTTAAAATTTCATCAGAATTGACCATTTTGGGAACGTTCGACAGCTCCGTGGTCATCGTTTTTCGTCCGAAAATTGATTGTTGGGACTTAACCACAAAAATGATTCAAAATATCAATTGGATCGTGCCTCATGTTGAATAACCAGTTTTTAAACCCTCACAGTGACCAAAATTGCCATTTTTACAGAGTTTTGCTTACTCAGAAGCTTCAATTTTGACCAATTTCAGGCAGAGAATTGACTTTAAACACACTTATTTTAGTTGAAAAAGTAATAATTCACATCCAACAGTAATTTGCAGTCAAAAGATTAAATGTTAAAATTTCATCAGAATTGACCATTTTGGGAACGTTCGACAGCCGCGGTCATCGTTTTTTGTCCGAAAATTGATTTTTTGAACTTTACCAAAAATGATTCAAAATGTCAATTGGATCGTGCCTCATGTTGAATAACCAGTTTTTAAACCCTCACAGTGACCAAAATTGCCATTTTTACAGAGTTTTGCTTACTCAAAAGCTTCAATTTTGACCAATTTCAGGCAGAGAAATGACTTTAAACACACTTCTTTTAGTTGAAAAAGTAATAATTCACATCCAACAGTAATTTGCAGTCAAAAGATTAAATGTTAAAATTTCATCAGAATTGACCATTTTGGGAACGTTCGACAGCTCCGCGGTCATCGTTTTTCGTCCGAAAATTGATTTTTGGGACTTTACCAAAAATGATTCAAAATGTCAATTGGATCGTGCCTCATGTTGAATAACCAGTTTTTAAACCCTCACAGTGACCAAAATTGCCATTTTTACAGAGTTTTGCTTACTCGGAAGCTTCAATTTTGACCAATTTCAAGCAGAGAAATGACTTTAAACACACTTATTTTAGTTGAAAAAGTAATAATTCACATCCAACAGTAATTTGCAGTCAAAACATAAAATGTTAAAATTTCATCAGAATTGACCATTTTGGGAACGTTTGACAGCTCCGCGGTCATCGTTTTTCGTCCGAAAATTGATTTTTGGGACTTTACCAAAAATGATTCAAAATGTCAATTGGATCGTGCCTCATGTTGAATAACCACTTTTTAAACCCTCACAGTGACCAAAATTGCCATTCTTACATAGTTTTGCTTACTCAGAAACTTCAATTTTGACCAATTTCAGGCAGAGAAATTACTTTAAACACACTTATTTTAGTTGAAAAAGTAATAATTCACACCCAACAGTAATTTGCAGTCAAAAGATTAAATGTTAAAATTTCATCAGAATTGACCATTTTGGGAACGTTAGACAGCTCCGCGGTCATCGTTTTTCGTCCGAAAATTGATTTTTTGGACTTTACCAAAAATGATTCAAAATGTCAATTGGATCGTGCCTCATGTTGAATAACCAGTTTTTAAACCCTCACAGTGACCAAAATTGCCATTTTTAGAGTTTTGCTTACTCAGAAACTTCAATTTTGACCAATTTCAGGCAGAGAAATGACTTTAAACACACTTATTTTAGTTGAAAAAGTAATAATTCACACCCAACAGTAATTTGCAGTCAAAAGATTAAATGTTAAAATTTCATCAGAATTGACCATTTTGGGAACGTTAGACAGCTCCGCGGTCATCGTTTTTCGTCCGAAAATTGATTTTTTGGACTTTACCAAAAATGATTCAAAATGTCAATTGGATCGTGCCTCATGTTGAATAACCAGTTTTTAAACCCTCACAGTGACCAAAATTGCCATTTTTAGAGTTTTGCTTACTCAGAAGCTTCAATTTTGACCAAATTCAGGCAGAGAAATGACTTTAAACACACTTATTTTAGTTGAAAAAGTAATAATTCACATCCAACAGTAATTTGCAGTCAAAAGATTAAATGTTAAAATTTCATCAGAATTGACCATTTTGGGAACGTTAGACAGCTCCGCGGTCATCGTTTTTCGTCTGAAAATTGATTTTTTGGACTTTGCCAAAAATGATTCAAAATGTCAATTGGATCGTGCCTCATGTTGAATAACCAGTTTTTAAACCCTCACAGTGACCAAAATTGCCATTTTTAGAGTTTTGCTTACTCAGAAGCTTCAATTTTGACCAAATTCAGGCAGAGAAATGACTTTAAACACACTTATTTTAGTTGAAAAAGTAATAATTCACATCCAACAGTAATTTGCAGTCAAAAGATTAAATGTTAAAATTTCATCAGAATTGACCATTTTGGGAACGTTCGACAGCTCCGCGGTCATCGTTTTTCATCCGAAAATTGATTTTTGGGACTTTACCAAAAATGATTCAAAATGTCAATTGGATCGTGCCTCATGTTGAATAACCAGTTTTTAAACCCTCACAGTGACCAAAATTGCCATTTTTACAGAGTTTTGCTTACTCAGAAGCTTCAATTTTGACCAATTTCAGGCAGAGAATTGACTTTAAACACACTTATTTTAGTTGAAAAAGTAATAATTCACATCCAACAGTAATTTGCAGTCAAAAGATTAAATGTTAAAATTTCATCAGAATTGACCATTTTGGGAACGTTCGACAGCTCCGCGGTCATCGTTTTTCGTCTGAAAATTGATTTTTTGGACTTTACCAAAAATGATTCAAAATGTCAATTGGATCGTGCCTCATGTTGAATAACCAGTTTTTAAACCCTCACAGTGACCAAAATTGCCATTTTTACAGAGTTTTGCTTACTCAGAAGCTTCAGTTTTGACCAATTTCAGGCAGAGAAATGACTTTAAACACACTTATTTTAGTTGAAAAAGTAATAATTCACATCCAACAGTAATTTGCAGTCAAAAGATTAAATGTTAAAATTTCATCAGAATTGACCATTTTGGGAACGTTCGACAGCTCCGCGGTCATCGTTTTTCGTCCGAAAATTGATTTTTGGGACTTTACCAAAAATGATTCAAAATGTCAATTGGATCGTGCCTCATGTTGAATAACCAGTTTTTAAACCCTCACAGTGACCAAAATTGCCATTTTTACAGAGTTTTGCTTACTCGGAAGCTTCAATTTTGACCAATTTCAAGCAGAGAAATGACTTTAAACACACTTATTTTAGTTGAAAAAGTAATAATTCACATCCAACAGTAATTTGCAGTCAAAAGATTAAATGTTAAAATTTCATCAGAATTGACCATTTTGGGAACGTTTGACAGCTCCGCGGTCATCGTTTTTCGTCCGAAAATTGATTTTTGGGACTTTACCAAAAATGATTCAAAATGTCAATTGGATCGTGCCTCATGTTGAATAACCACTTTTTAAACCCTCACAGTGACCAAAATTGCCATTTTTACATAGTTTTGCTTACTCAGAAACTTCAATTTTGACCAATTTCAGGCAGAGAAAATACTTTAAACACACTTATTTTAGTTGAAAAAGTAATAATTCACACCCAACAGTAATTTGCAGTCAAAAGATTAAATGTTAAAATTTCCTCAGAATTGACCATTTTGGGAACGTTCAACAGCTCCGCGGTCATCGTTTTACGTCCGAAAATTGATTTTTTGGACTTTACCAAAAATGATTCAAAATGTCAATTGGATCGTGCCTCATGTTGAATAACCACTTTTTAAACCCTCACAGTGACCAAAATTGCCATTTTTACAGAGTTTTGCTTACTCAGAAGCTTCAATTTTGACCAATTTCAAGCAGAGAATTGACTTTAAACACACTTATTTTAGTTGAAAAAGTAATAATTCACATCCAACAGTAATTTGCAGTCAAAAGATTAAATGTTAAAATTTCATCAGAATTGACCATTTTGGGAACGTTCGACAGCTCCGCGGTCATCGTTTTTCGTCCGAAAATTGATTTTTGGGACTTTACCAAAAATGATTCAAAATGTCAATTGGATCGTGCCTCATGTTGAATAACCAGTTTTTAAACCCTCACAGTGACCAAAATTGCCATTTTTACAGAGTTTTGCTTACTCAGAAGCTTCAATTTTGACCAATTTCAGGCAGAGAATTGACTTTAAACACACTTATTTTAGTTGAAAAAGTAATAATTCAAATCCAACAGTAATTTGCAGTCAAAAGATTAAATGTTAAAATTTCATCAGAATTGACCATTTTGGGAACGTTCGACAGCTCCGCGGTCATCGTTTTTCGTCCGAAAATAGATTTTTGGGACTTTACCAAAAATGATTCAAAATGTCAATTGGATCGTGCCTCATGTTGAATAACCAGTTTTTAAACCCTCACAGTGACCAAAATTGCCATTTTTAGAGTTTTGCTTACTCAGAAGCTTCAATTTTGACCAAATTCAGGCAGAGAAATGACTTTAAACACACTTATTTTAGTTGAAAAAGTAATAATTCACATCCAACAGTAATTTGCAGTCAAAAGATTAAATGTTAAAATTTCATCAGAATTGACCATTTTGGGAACGTTCGACAGCTCCGCGGTCATCGTTTTTCGTCCGAAAATTGATTTTTGGGACTTTACCAAAAATGATTCAAAATGTCAATTGGATCGTGCCTCATGTTGAATAACCAGTTTTTAAACCCTCACAGTGACCAAAATTGCCATTTTTAGAGTTTTGCTTACTCAGAAGCTTCAATTTTGACCAAATTCAGGCAGAGAAATGACTTTAAACACACTTATTTTAGTTGAAAAAGTAATAATTCACATCCAACAGTAATTTGCAGTCAAAAGATTAAATGTTAAAATTTCATAAGAATTGACCATTTTGGGAACGTTCGACAGCTCCGCGGTCATCGTTTTTCGTCCGAAAATTGTTTTTTTGGACTTTACCAAAAATGATTCAAAATGTCAATTGGATCGTGCCTCATGTTGAATAACCAGTTTTTAAACCCTCACAGTGACCAAAATTGCCATTTTTACAGAGTTTTGCTTACTCAGAAGCTTCAATTTTGACCAATTTCAGGCAGAGAAATGACTTTAAACACACTTATTTTAGTTGAAAAAGTAATAATTCACATCCAACAGTAATTTGCAGTCAAAAGATTAAATGTTAAAATTTCATCAGAATTGACCATTTTGGGAACGTTCGACAGCTCCGCGGTCATCATTTTACGTCCGAAAATTGATTTTTTGGACTTTACCAAAAATGATTCAAAATGTCAATTGGATCGTGCCTCATGTTGAATAACCACTTTTTGAACCCTCACAGTGACCAAAATTGCCATTTTTACAGAGTTTTGCTTACTCAGAAGCTTCAATTTTGACCAATTTCAAGCAGAGAAATGACTTTAAACACACTTATTTTAGTTGAAAAAGTAATAATTCACATCCAACAGTAATTTGCAGTCAAAAGATTAAATGTTAAAATTTCATCAGAATTGACCATTTTGGGAACGTTCGACAGCTCCGCGGTCATCGTTTTTCGTCCGAAAATTGATTTTTGGGACTTTACCAAAAATGATTCAAAATGTCAATTGGATCGTGCCTCATGTTGAATAACCAGTTTTTAAACCCTCACAGTGATCAAAATTGCCATTTTTACACAGTTTTGCTTACTCAGAAGCTTCAATTTTGACCAATTTCAGGCAGAGAATTGACTTTAAACACACTTATTTTAGTTGAAAAAGTAATAATTCACATCCAACAGTAATTTGCAGTCAAAAGATTAAATGTTAAAATTTCATCAGAATTGACCATTTTGGGAACGTTCGACAGCTCCGCGGTCATCGTTTTTCGTCCGAAAATTGATTTTTTGGACTTTACCAAAAATGATTCAAAATGTCAATTGGCTCGTGCCTCATGTTGAATAACCACTTTTTAAACCCTCACAGTGACCAAAATTGCCATTTTTACATAGTTTTGCTTACTCAGAAGCTTCAATTTTGACCAAATTCAGGCAGAGAAATGACTTTAAACACACTTATTTTAGTTGAAAAAGTAATAATTCACATCCAACAGTAATTTGCAGTCAAAAGATTAAATGTTAAAATTTCATCAGAATTGACCATTTTGGGAACGTTAGACAGCTCCGCGGTCATCGTTTTTCGTCCGAAAATTGATTTTTTGGACTTTACCAAAAATGATTCAAAATGTCAATTGGATCGTGCCTCATGTTGAATAACCCGTTTTTAAACCCTCACAGTGACCAAAATTGCCATTTTTAGAGTTTTGCTTACTCAGAAGCTTCAATTTTGACCAAATTCAGGCAGAGAAATGACTTTAAACACACTTATTTTAGTTGAAAAAGTAATAATTCACATCCAACAGTAATTTGCAGTCAAAAGATTAAATGTTAAAATTTCATCAGAATTGACCATTTTGGGAACGTTAGACAGCTCCGCGGTCATCGTTTTTCGTCTGAAAATTGATTTTTTGGACTTTGCCAAAAATGATTCAAAATGTCAATTGGATCGTGCCTCATGTTGAATAACCAGTTTTTAAACCCTCACAGTGACCAAAATTGCCATTTTTACAGAGTTTTGCTTACTCAGAAGCTTCAATTTTGACCAATTTCAGGCAGAGAATTGACTTTAAACACACTTATTTTAGTTGAAAAAGTAATAATTCACATCCAACAGTAATTTGCAGTCAAAAGATTAAATGTTAAAATTTCATCAGAATTGACCATTTTGGGAACGTTCGACAGCTCCGCGGTCATCGTTTTTCGTCCGAAAATTGATTTTTTGGACTTTACCAAAAATGATTCAAAATGTCAATTGGATCGTGCCTCATGTTGAATAACCAGTTTTTAAACCCTCACAGTGACCAAAATTGCCATTTTTACAGAGTTTTGCTTACTCAGAAGCTTCAGTTTTGACCAATTTCAGGCAGAGAAATGACTTTAAACACACTTATTTTAGTTGAAAAAGTAATAATTCACATCCAACAGTAATTTGCAGTCAAAAGATTAAATGTTAAAATTTCATCAGAATTGACCATTTTGGGAACGTTCGACAGCTCCGCGGTCATCGTTTTTCGTCCGAAAATTGATTTTTGGGACTTTACCAAAAATGATTCAAAATGTCAATTGGATCGTGCCTCATGTTGAATAACCAGTTTTTAAACCCTCACAGTGACCAAAATTGCCATTTTTACAGAGTTTTGCTTACTCGGAAGCTTCAATTTTGACCAATTTCAGGCAGAGAAATGAAACACACTTATTTTAGTTGAAAAAGTAATAATTCACATCCAACAGTAATTTGCAGTCAAAACATTAAATGTTAAAATTTCATCAGAATTGACCATTTTGGGAACGTTCGACAGCTCCGCGGTCATCGTTTTTCGTCCGAAAATTGATTTTTGGGACTTTACCAAAAATGATTCAAAATGTCAATTGGATCGTGCCTCATGTTGAATAACCACTTTTTAAACCCTCACAGTGACCAAAATTGCCATTTTTACAGAGTTTTGCTTACTCAGAAGCTTCAATTTTGACCAATTTCAAGCAGAGAAATGACTTTAAACACACTTATTTTAGTTGAAAAAGTAATAATTCACATCCAACAGTAATTTGCAGTCAAAAGATTAAATGTTAAAATTTCATCAGAATTGACCATTTTGGGAACGTTCGACAGCTCCGCGGTCATCGTTTTTCGTCCGAAAATTGATTTTTGGGACTTTACCAAAAATGATTCAAAATGTCAATTGGATCGTGCCTCATGTTGAATAACCACTTTTTAAACCCTCACAGTGACCAAAATTGCCATTTTTACATAGTTTTGCTTACTCAGAAACTTCAATTTTGACCAATTTCAGGCAGAGAAATTACTTTAAACACACTTATTTTAGTTGAAAAAGTAATAATTCACACCCAACAGTAATTTGCAGTCAAAAGATTAAATGTTAAAATTTCCTCAGAATTGACCATTTTGGGAACGTTCAACAGCTCCGCGGTCATCGTTTTACGTCCGAAAATTGATTTTTTGGACTTTACCAAAAATGATTCAAAATGTCAATTGGATCGTGCCTCATGTTGAATAACCACTTTTTAAACCCTCACAGTGACCAAAATTGCCATTTTTACAGAGTTTTGCTTACTCAGAAGCTTCAATTTTGACCAATTTCAAGCAGAGAAATGACTTTAAACACACTTATTTTAGTTGAAAAAGTAATAATTCACATCCAACAGTAATTTGCAGTCAAAAGATTAAATGTTAAAATTTCATCAGAATTGACCATTTTGGGAACGTTCGACAGCTCCGCGGTCATCGTTTTTCGTCCGAAAATTGATTTTTGGGACTTTACCAAAAATGATTCAAAATGTCAATTGGATCGTGCCTCATGTTGAATAACCAGTTTTTAAACCCTCACAGTGACCAAAATTGCCATTTTTACAGAGTTTTGCTTACTCAGAAGCTTCAATTTTGACCAATTTCAGGCAGAGAATTGACTTTAAACACACTTATTTTAGTTGAAAAAGTAATAATTCAAATCCAACAGTAATTTGCAGTCAAAAGATTAAATGTGAAAATTTCATCAGAATTGACCATTTTGGGAACGTTCGACAGCTCCGCGGTCATCGTTTTTCGTCCGAAAATAGATTTTTGGGACTTTACCAAAAATGATTCAAAATGTCAATTGGATCGTGCCTCATGTTGAATAACCAGTTTTTAAACCCTCACAGTGACCAAAATTGCCATTTTTAGAGTTTTGCTTACTCAGAAGCTTCAATTTTGACCAAATTCAGGCAGAGAAATGACTTTAAACACACTTATTTTAGTTGAAAAAGTAATAATTCACATCCAACAGTAATTTGCAGTCAAAAGATTAAATGTTAAAATTTCATCAGAATTGACCATTTTGGGAACGTTCGACAGCTCCGCGGTCATCGTTTTTCGTCCGAAAATTGATTTTTGGGACTTTACCAAAAATGATTCAAAATGTCAATTGGATCGTGCCTCATGTTGAATAACCAGTTTTTAATCCCTCACAGTGACCAAAATTGCCATTTTTACAGAGTTTTGCTTACTCGGAAGCTTCAATTTTGAACAATTTCAGGCAGAAAAATGACTTTAAACACACTTATTTTAGTTGAAAAAGTAATAATTCACACCCAACAGTAATTTGCAGTCAAAAGATTAAATGTTAAAATTTCATCAGAATTGACCATTTTGGGAACGTTCGACAGCTCCGCGGTCATCGTTTTTCGTCCGAAAATAGATTTTTGGGACTTTACCAAAAATGATTCAAAATGTCAATTGGATCGTGCCTCATGTTGAATAACCACTTTTTAAACCCTCACAGTGACCAAAATTGACATTTTTACATAGTTTTGCTTACTCAGAAACTTCAATTTTGACCAATTTCAGGCAGAGAAATTACTTTAAACACACTTATTTTAGTTGAAAAAGTAATAATTCACACCCAACAGTAATTTGCAGTCAAAAGATTAAATGTTAAAATTTCCTCAGAATTGACCATTTTGGGAACGTTCAACAGCTCCGCGGTCATCGTTTTACGTCCGAAAATTGATTTTTTGGACTTTACCAAAAATGATTCAAAATGTCAATTAGATCGTGCCTCATGTTGAATAACCACTTTTTAAACCCTCACAGTGACCAAAATTGCCATTTTTACATAGTTTTGCTTACTCAGAAACTTCAATTTTGACCAATTTCAGGCAGAGAAATTACTTTAAACACACTTATTTTAGTTGAAAAAGTAATAATTCACACCCAACAGTAATTTGCAGTCAAAAGATTAAATGTTAAAATTTCCTCAGAATTGACCATTTTGGGAACGTTCAACAGCTCCGCGGTCATCGTTTTACGTCCGAAAATTGATTTTTTGGACTTTACCAAAAATGATTCAAAATGTCAATTGGATCGTGCCTCATGTTAAATAACCACTTTTTAAACCCTCACAGTGACCAAAATTGCCATTTTTACAGAGTTTTGCTTACTCAGAAGCTTCAATTTTGACCAAATTCAGGCAGAGAAATGACTTTAAACACACTTATTTTAGTTGAAAAAGTAATAATTCACATCCAACAGTAATTTGCAGTCAAAAGATTAAATGTTAAAATTTCATCAGAATTGACCATTTTGGGAACGTTAGACAGCTCCGCGGTCATCGTTTTTCGTCCGAAAATTGATTTTTGGGACTTTACCAAAAATGATTCAAAATGTCAATTGGATCGTGCCTCGTGTTGAATAACCAGTCTTTAAACCCTCACAGTGACCAAAATTGCCATTTTTACAGAGTTTTGCTTACTCGGAAGCTTCAATTTTGAACAATTTCAGGCAGAAAAATGACTTTAAACACACTTATTTTAGTTGAAAAAGTAATAATTCACATCCAACAGTAATTTGCAGTCAAAACATTAAATGTTAAAATTTCATCAGAATTGACCATTTTGGGAACGTTCGACAGCTCCGCGGTCATCGTTTTTCGTCCGAAAATTGATTTTTGGGACTTTACCAAAAATGATTCAAAATGTCAATTGGATCGTGCCTCATGTTGAATAACCACTTTTTAAACCCTCACAGTGACCAAAATTGCCATTTTTAAATAGTTTTGCTTACTCAGAAACTTCAATTTTGACCAATTTCAGGCAGAGAAATTACTTTAAACACACTTATTTTAGTTGAAAAAGTAATAATTCACACCCAACAGTAATTTGCAGTCAAAAGATTAAATGTTAAAATTTCCTCAGAATTGACCATTTTGGGAACGTTCAACAGCTCCGCGGTCATCATTTTACGTCCGAAAATTGATTTTTTGGACTTTACCAAAAATGATTCAAAATGTCAATTGGATCGTGCCTCATGTTGAATAACCACTTTTTGAACCCTCACAGTGACCAAAATTGCCATTTTTACAGAGTTTTGCTTACTCAGAAGCTTCAATTTTGACCAATTTCAAGCAGAGAAATGACTTTAAACACACTTATTTTAGTTGAAAAAGTAATAATTCACATCCAACAGTAATTTGCAGTCAAAAGATTAAATGTTAAAATTTCATCAGAATTGACCATTTTGGGAACGTTCGACAGCTCCGCGGTCATCGTTTTTCGTCCGAAAATTGATTTTTGGGACTTTACCAAAAATGATTCAAAATGTCAATTGGATCGTGCCTCATGTTGAATAACCAGTTTTTAAACCCTCACAGTGACCAAAATTGCCATTTGTACACAGTTTTGCTTACTCAGAAGCTTCAATTTTGACCAATTTCAGGCAGAGAATTGACTTTAAACACACTTATTTTAGTTGAAAAAGTAATAATTCACATCCAACAGTAATTTGCAGTCAAAAGATTAAATGTTAAAATTTCCTCAGAATTGACCATTTTGGGAACGTTCAACAGCTCCGCGGTCATCGTTTTACGTCCGAAAATTGATTTTTTGGACTTTACCAAAAATGATTCAAAATGTCAATTGGATCGTGCCTCATGTTGAATAACCACTTTTTAAACCCTCACAGTGACCAAAATTGCCATTTTTACAGAGTTTTGCTTACTCAGAAGCTTCAATTTTGACCAATTTCAAGCAGAGAAATGACTTTAAACACACTTATTTTAGTTGAAAAAGTAATAATTCACATCCAACAGTAATTTGCAGTCAAAAGATTAAATGTTAAAATTTCATCAGAATTGACCATTTTGGGAACGTTCGACAGCTCCGCGGTCATCGTTTTTCGTCCGAAAATTGATTTTTGGGACTTTACCAAAAATGATTCAAAATGTCAATTGGATCGTGCCTCATGTTGAATAACCAGTTTTTAAACCCTCACAGTGACCAAAATTGCCATTTTTACAGAGTTTTGCTTACTCAGAAGCTTCAATTTTGACCAATTTCAGGCAGAGAATTGACTTTAAACACACTTATTTTAGTTGAAAAAGTAATAATTCAAATCCAACAGTAATTTGCAGTCAAAAGATTAAATGTGAAAATTTCATCAGAATTGACCATTTTGGGAACGTTCGACAGCTCCGCGGTCATCGTTTTTCGTCCGAAAATAGATTTTTGGGACTTTACCAAAAATGATTCAAAATGTCAATTGGATCGTGCCTCATGTTGAATAACCAGTTTTTAAACCCTCACAGTGACCAAAATTGCCATTTTTAGAGTTTTGCTTACTCAGAAGCTTCAATTTTGACCAAATTCAGGCAGAGAAATGACTTTAAACACACTTATTTTAGTTGAAAAAGTAATAATTCACATCCAACAGTAATTTGCAGTCAAAAGATTAAATGTTAAAATTTCATCAGAATTGACCATTTTGGGAACGTTCGACAGCTCCGCGGTCATCGTTTTTCGTCCGAAAATTGATTTTTGGGACTTTACCAAAAATGATTCAAAATGTCAATTGGATCGTGCCTCATGTTGAATAACCAGTTTTTAAACCCTCACAGTGACCAAAATTGCCATTTTTACAGAGTTTTGCTTACTCAGAAGCTTCAATTTTGACCAATTTCAGGCAGAGAATTGACTTTAAACACACTTATTTTAGTTGAAAAAGTAATAATTCACATCCAACAGTAATTTGCAGTCAAAAGATTAAATGTTAAAATTTCATCAGAATTGACCATTTTGGGAACGTTCGACAGCTCCGCGGTCATCGTTTTTCGTCCGAAAATTGATTTTTTGGACTTTACCAAAAATGATTCAAAATGTCAATTGGATCGTGCCTCATGTTGAATAACCAGTTTTTAAACCCTCACAGTGACCAAAATTGCCATTTTTACAGAGTTTTGCTTACTCAGAAGCTTCAATTTTGACCAATTTCAGGCAGAGAAATGACTTTAAACACACTTATTTTAGTTGAAAAAGTAATAATTCACATCCAACAGTAATTTGCAGTCAAAAGATTAAATGTTAAAATTTCATCAGAATTGACCATTTTGGGAACGTTCGACAGCTCCGCGGTCATCGTTTTTCGTCCGAAAATTGATTTTTGGGACTTTACCAAAAATGATTCAAAATGTCAATTGGATCGTGCCTCATGTTGAATAACCAGTTTTTAATCCCTCACAGTGACCAAAATTGCCATTTTTACAGAGTTTTGCTTACTCGGAAGCTTCAATTTTGAACAATTTCAGGCAGAAAAATGACTTTAAACACACTTATTTTAGTTGAAAAAGTAATAATTCACATCCAACAGTAATTTGCAGTCAAAACATTAAATGTTAAAATTTCATCAGAATTGACCATTTTGGGAACGTTCGACAGCTCCGCGGTCATCGTTTTTCGTCCGAAAATAGATTTTTGGGACTTTACCAAAAATGATTCAAAATGTCAATTGGATCGTGCCTCATGTTGAATAACCACTTTTTAAACCCTCACAGTGACCAAAATTGACATTTTTACATAGTTTTGCTTACTCAGAAACTTCAATTTTGACCAATTTCAGGCAGAGAAATTACTTTAAACACACTTATTTTAGTTGAAAAAGTAATAATTCACACCCAACAGTAATTTGCAGTCAAAAGATTAAATGTTAAAATTTCCTCAGAATTGACCATTTTGGGAACGTTCAACAGCTTTACGTCCGAAAATTGATTTTTTGGACTTTACCAAAAATGATTCAAAATGTCAATTAGATCGTGCCTCATGTTGAATAACCACTTTTTAAACCCTCACAGTGACCAAAATTGCCATTTTTACATAGTTTTGCTTACTCAGAAACTTCAATTTTGACCAATTTCAGGCAGAGAAATTACTTTAAACACACTTATTTTAGTTGAAAAAGTAATAATTCACACCCAACAGTAATTTGCAGTCAAAAGATTAAATGTTAAAATTTCCTCAGAATTGACCATTTTGGGAACGTTCAACAGCTCCGCGGTCATCGTTTTACGTCCGAAAATTGATTTTTTGGACTTTACCAAAAATGATTCAAAATGTCAATTGGATCGTGCCTCATGTTAAATAACCACTTTTTAAACCCTCACAGTGACCAAAATTGCCATTTTTACAGAGTTTTGCTTACTCAGAAGCTTCAATTTTGACCAAATTCAGGCAGAGAAATGACTTTAAACACACTTATTTTAGTTGAAAAAGTAATAATTCACATCCAACAGTAATTTGCAGTCAAAAGATTAAATGTTAAAATTTCATCAGAATTGACCATTTTGGGAACGTTAGACAGCTCCGCGGTCATCGTTTTTCGTCCGAAAATTGATTTTTGGGACTTTACCAAAAATGATTCAAAATGTCAATTGGATCGTGCCTCATGTTGAATAACCAGTCTTTAAACCCTCACAGTGACCAAAATTGCCATTTTTACAGAGTTTTGCTTACTCGGAAGCTTCAATTTTGAACAATTTCAGGCAGAAAAATGACTTTAAACACACTTATTTTAGTTGAAAAAGTAATAATTCACATCCAACAGTAATTTGCAGTCAAAACATTAAATGTTAAAATTTCATCAGAATTGACCATTTTGGGAACGTTCGACAGCTCCGCGGTCATCGTTTTTCGTCCGAAAATTGATTTTTGGGACTTTACCAAAAATGATTCAAAATGTCAATTGGATCGTGCCTCATGTTGAATAACCACTTTTTAAACCCTCACAGTGACCAAAATTGCCATTTTTACATAGTTTTGCTTACTCAGAAACTTCAATTTTGACCAATTTCAGGCAGAGAAATTACTTTAAACACACTTATTTTAGTTGAAAAAGTAATAATTCACACCCAACAGTAATTTGCAGTCAAAAGATTAAATGTTAAAATTTCCTCAGAATTGACCATTTTGGGAACGTTCAACAGCTTTACGTCCGAAAATTGATTTTTTGGACTTTACCAAAAATGATTCAAAATGTCAATTGGATCGTGCCTCATGTTGAATAACCACTTTTTGAACCCTCACAGTGACCAAAATTGCCATTTTTACAGAGTTTTGCTTACTCAGAAGCTTCAATTTTGACCAATTTCAAGCAGAGAAATGACTTTAAACACACTTATTTTAGTTGAAAAAGTAATAATTCACATCCAACAGTAATTTGCAGTCAAAAGATTAAATGTTAAAATTTCATCAGAATTGACCATTTTGGGAACGTTCGACAGCTCCGCGGTCATCGTTTTTCGTCCGAAAATTGATTTTTGGGACTTTACCAAAAATGATTCAAAATGTCAATTGGATCGTGCCTCATGTTGAATAACCAGTTTTTAAACCCTCACAGTGACCAAAATTGCCATTTGTACACAGTTTTGCTTACTCAGAAGCTTCAATTTTGACCAATTTCAGGCAGAGAATTGACTTTAAACACACTTATTTTAGTTGAAAAAGTAATAATTCACATCCAACAGTAATTTGCAGTCAAAAGATTAAATGTTAAAATTTCATCAGAATTGACCATTTTGGGAACGTTCGACAGCTCCGCGGTCATCGTTTTTCGTCCGAAAATTGATTTTTTGGACTTTACCAAAAATGATTCAAAATGTCAATTGGCTCGTGCCTCATGTTGAATAACCACTTTTTAAACCCTCACAGTGACCAAAATTGCCATTTTTACATAGTTTTGCTTACTCAGAAACTTCAATTTTGACCAATTTCAGGCAGAGAAATTACTTTAAACACACTTATTTTAGTTGAAAAAGTAATAATTCACATCCAACAGTAATTTGCAGTCAAAAGATTAAATGTTAAAATTTCTTCAGAATTGACCATTTTGGGAACGTTCAACAGCTCCGCGGTCATCGTTTTACGTCCGAAAATTGATTTTTTGGACTTTACCAAAAATGATTCAAAATGTCAATTGGATCGTGCCTCATGTTGAATAACCACTTTTTAAACCCTCACAGTGACCAAAATTGCCATTTTTACAGAGTTTTGCTTACTCAGAAGCTTCAATTTTGACCAATTTCAGGCAGAGAAATGACTTTAAACACACTTATTTTAGTTGAAAAAGTAATAATTCACATCCAACAGTAATTTGCAGTCAAAAGATTAAATGTTAAAATTTCATCAGAATTGACCATTTTGGGAACGTTCGACAGCTCCGCGGTCATCGTTTTTCGTCCGAAAATTGATTTTTTGGACTTTACCAAAAATGATTCAAAATGTCAATTGGATCGTGCCTCATGTTGAATAACCACTTTTTAAACCCTCACAGTGACCAAAATTGCCATTTTTACAGAGTTTTGCTTACTCAGAAGCTTCAATTTTGACCAATTTCAGGCAGAGAATTGACTTTAAACACACTTATTTTAGTTGAAAAAGTAATAATTCAAATCCAACAGTAATTTGCAGTCAAAAGATTAAATGTTAAAATTTCATCAGAATTGACCATTTTGGGAACGTTCGACAGCTCCGCGGTCATCGTTTTTCGTCCGAAAATAGATTTTTGGGACTTTACCAAAAATGATTCAAAATGTCAATTGGATCGTGCCTCATGTTGAATAACCAGTTTTTAAACCCTCACAGTGACCAAAATTGCCATTTTTAGAGTTTTGCTTACTCAGAAGCTTCAATTTTGACCAAATTCAGGCAGAGAAATGACTTTAAACACACTTATTTTAGTTGAAAAAGTAATAATTCACATCCAACAGTAATTTGCAGTCAAAAGATTAAATGTTAAAATTTCATCAGAATTGACCATTTTGGGAACGTTCGACAGCTCCGCGGTCATCGTTTTTCGTCCGAAAATTGATTTTTGGGACTTTACCAAAAATGATTCAAAATGTCAATTGGATCGTGCCTCATGTTGAATAACCAGTTTTTAAACCCTCACAGTGACCAAAATTGCCATTTTTAGAGTTTTGCTTACTCAGAAGCTTCAATTTTGACCAAATTCAGGCAGAGAAATGACTTTAAACACACTTATTTTAGTTGAAAAAGTAATAATTCACATCCAACAGTAATTTGCAGTCAAAAGATTAAATGTTAAAATTTCATCAGAATTGACCATTTTGGGAACGTTCGACAGCTCCGCGGTCATCGTTTTTCGTCCGAAAATTGTTTTTTTGGACTTTACCAAAAATGATTCAAAATGTCAATTGGATCGTGCCTCATGTTGAATAACCAGTTTTTAAACCCTCACAGTGACCAAAATTGCCATTTTTACAGAGTTTTGCTTACTCAGAAGCTTCAATTTTGACCAATTTCAGGCAGAGAATTGACTTTAAACACACTTATTTTAGTTGAAAAAGTAATAATTCACATCCAACAGTAATTTGCAGTCAAAAGATTAAATGTTAAAATTTCATCAGAATTGACCATTTTGGGAACGTTCGACAGCTCCGCGGTCATCGTTTTTCGTCCGAAAATTGATTTTTTGGACTTTACCAAAAATGATTCAAAATGTCAATTGGATCGTGCCTCATGTTGAATAACCAGTTTTTAAACCCTCACAGTGACCAAAATTGCCATTTTTACAGAGTTTTGCTTACACAGAAGCTTCAATTTTGACCAATTTCAGGCAGAGAAATGACTTTAAACACACTTATTTTAGTTGAAAAAGTAATAATTCACATCCAACAGTAATTTGCAGTCAAAACATTAAATGTTAAAATTTCATCAGAATTGACCATTTTGGGAACGTTCGACAGCTCCGCGGTCATCGTTTTTCGTCCGAAAATTGATTTTTGGGACTTTACCAAAAATGATTCAAAATGTCAATTGGATCGTGCCTCATGTTGAATAACCAGTTTTTAATCCCTCACAGTGACCAAAATTGCCATTTTTACAGAGTTTTGCTTACTCGGAAGCTTCAATTTTGAACAATTTCAGGCAGAAAAATGACTTTAAACACACTTATTTTAGTTGAAAAAGTAATAATTCACATCCAACAGTAATTTGCAGTCAAAACATTAAATGTTAAAATTTCATCAGAATTGACCATTTTGGGAACGTTCGACAGCTCCGCGGTCATCGTTTTTCGTCCGAAAATAGATTTTTGGGACTTTACCAAAAATGATTCAAAATGTCAATTGGATCGTGCCTCATGTTGAATAACCACTTTTTAAACCCTCACAGTGACCAAAATTGCCATTTTTACATAGTTTTGCTTACTCAGAAACTTCAATTTTGACCAATTTCAGGCAGAGAAATTACTTTAAACACACTTATTTTAGTTGAAAAAGTAATAATTCACACCCAACAGTAATTTGCAGTCAAAAGATTAAATGTTAAAATTTCCTCAGAATTGACCATTTTGGGAACGTTCAACAGCTCCGCGGTCATCGTTTTACGTCCGAAAATTGATTTTTTGGACTTTACCAAAAATGATTCAAAATGTCAATTAGATCGTGCCTCATGTTGAATAACCACTTTTTAAACCCTCACAGTGACCAAAATTGCCATTTTTACATAGTTTTGCTTACTCAGAAACTTCAATTTTGACAAATTTCAGGCAGAGAAATTACTTTAAACACACTTATTTTAGTTGAAAAAGTAATAATTCACACCCAACAGTAATTTGCAGTCAAAAGATTAAATGTTAAAATTTCCTCAGAATTGACCATTTTGGGAACGTTCAACAGCTCCGCGGTCATCGTTTTACGTCCGAAAATTGATTTTTTGGACTTTACCAAAAATGATTCAAAATGTCAATTGGATCGTGCCTCATGTTGAATAACCACTTTTTAAACCCTCACAGTGACCAAAATTGCCATTTTTACAGAGTTTTGCTTACTCAGAAGCTTCAATTTTGACCAAATTCAGGCAGAGAAATGACTTTAAACACACTTATTTTAGTTGAAAAAGTAATAATTCACATCCAACAGTAATTTGCAGTCAAAAGATTAAATGTTAAAATTTCATCAGAATTGACCATTTTGGGAACGTTAGACAGCTCCGCGGTCATCGTTTTTCGTCCTAAAATTGATTTTTGGGACTTTACCAAAAATGATTCAAAATGTCAATTCGATCGTGCCTCATGTTGAATAACCAGTCTTTAAACCCTCACAGTGACCAAAATTGTCATTTTTACAGAGTTTTGCTTACTCGGAAGCTTCAATTTTGAACAATTTCAGGCAGAAAAATGACTTTAAACACACTTATTTTAGTTGAAAAAGTAATAATTCACATCCAACAGTAATTTGCAGTCAAAAGATTAAATGTTAAAATTTCCTCAGAATTGACCATTTTGGGAACGTTCAACAGCTCCGCGGTCATCATTTTACGTCCGAAAATTGATTTTTTGGACTTTACCAAAAATTATTCAAAATGTCAATTGGATCGTGCCTCATGTTGAATAACCACTTTTTGAACCCTCACAGTGACCAAAATTGCCATTTTTACAGAGTTTTGCTTACTCAGAAGCTTCAATTTTGACCAATTTCAAGCAGAGAAATGACTTTAAACACACTTATTTTAGTTGAAAAAGTAATAATTCACATCCAACAGTAATTTGCAGTCAAAAGATTAAATGTTAAAATTTCATCAGAATTGACCATTTTGGGAACGTTCGACAGCTCCGCGGTCATCGTTTTTCGTCCGAAAATTGATTTTTGGGACTTTACCAAAAATGATTCAAAATGTCAATTGGATCGTGCCTCATGTTGAATAACCAGTTTTTAAACCCTCACAGTGACCAAAATTGCCATTTGTACACAGTTTTGCTTACTCAGAAGCTTCAATTTTGACCAATTTCAGGCAGAGAATTGACTTTAAACACACTTATTTTAGTTGAAAAAGTAATAATTCACATCCAACAGTAATTTGCAGTCAAAAGATTAAAAGTTAAAATTTCATCAGAATTGACCATTTTGGGAACGTTCGACAGCTCCGCGGTCTTCGTTTTTCGTCCGAAAATTGATTTTTTGGACTTTACCAAAAATGATTCAAAATGTCAATTGGCTCGTGCCTCATGTTGAATAACCACTTTTTAAACCCTCACAGTGACCAAAATTGCCATTTTTACATAGTTTTGCTTACTCAGAAACTTCAATTTTGACCAATTTCAGGCAGAGAAATTACTTTAAACACACTTATTTTAGTTGAAAAAGTAATAATTCACATCCAACAGTAATTTGCAGTCAAAAGATTAAATGTTAAAATTTCTTCAGAATTGACCATTTTGGGAACGTTCAACAGCTCCGCCGTCATCGTTTTACGTCCGAAAATTGATTTTTTGGACTTTACCAAAAATGATTCAAAATGTCAATTGGATCGTGCCTCATGTTGAATAACCACTTTTTAAACCCTCACAGTGACCAAAATTGCCATTTTTACAGAGTTTTGCTTACTCAGAAGCTTCAATTTTGACCAATTTCAGGCAGAGAAATGACTTTAAACACACTTATTTTAGTTGAAAAAGTAATAATTCACATCCAACAGTAATTTGCAGTCAAAAGATTAAATGTTAAAATTTCATCAGAATTGACCATTTTGGGAACGTTAGACAGCTCCGCGGTCATCGTTTTTCGTCCGAAAATTGATTTTTTGGACTTTACCAAAAATGATTCAAAATGTCAATTGGATCGTGCCTCATGTTGAATAACCAGTTTTTAAACCCTCACAGTGACCAAAATTGCCATTTTTAGAGTCTTGCTTACTCAGAAGCTTCAATTTTGACCAAATTCAGGCAGAGAAATGACTTTAAACACACTTATTTTAGTTGAAAAAGTAATAATTCACATCCAACAGTAATTTGCAGTCAAAAGATTAAATGTTAAAATTTCATCAGAATTGACCATTTTGGGAACGTTAGACAGCTCCGCGGTCATCGTTTTTCGTCCGAAAATTGATTTTTTGGACTTTACCAAAAATGATTCAAAATGTCAATTGGATCGTGCCTCATGTTGAATAACCAGTTTTTAAACCCTCACAGTGACCAAAATTGCCATTTTTACAGAGTTTTGCTTACTCAGAAGCTTCAATTTTGACCAATTTCAGGCAGAGAAATGACTTTAAACACACTTATTTTAGTTGAAAAAGTAATAATTCACATCCAACAGTAATTTGCAGTCAAAAGATTAAATGTTAAAATTTCATCAGAATTGACCATTTTGGGAACGTTCGACAGCTCCGCGGTCATCGTTTTTCGTCCGAAAATTGATTTTTGGGACTTTACCAAAAATGATTCAAAATGTCAATTGGATCGTGCCTCATGTTGAATAACCAGTTTTTAAACCCTCACAGTGACCAAAATTGCCATTTTTACAGAGTTTTGCTTACTCGGAAGCTTCAATTTTGACGCATTTCAGGCAGAGAAATGAAACACACTTATTTTAGTTGAAAAAGTAATAATTCACATCCAACAGTAATTTGCAGTCAAAACATTAAATGTTAAAATTTCATCAGAATTGACCATTTTGGGAACGTTTGACAGCTCCGCGGTCATCGTTTTTCGTCCGAAAATTGATTTTTGGGACTTTACCAAAAATGATTCAAAATGTCAATTGGATCGTGCCTCATGTTGAATAACCACTTTTTAAACCCTCACAGTGACCAAAATTGCCATTTTTACAGAGTTTTGCTTACTCAGAAGCTTCAATTTTGACGAATTTCAAGCAGAGAAATGACTTTAAACACTTATTTTAGTTGAAAAAGTAATAATTCACATCCAACAGTAATTTGCAGTCAAAAGATTAAATGTTAAAATTTCATCAGAATTGACCATTTTGGGAACGTTCGACAGCTCCGCGGTCATCGTTTTTCGTCCGAAAATTGATTTTTGGGACTTTACCAAAAATGATTCAAAATGTCAATTGGATCGTGCCTCATGTTGAATAACCACTTTTTAAACCCTCACAGTGACCAAAATTGCCATTTTTACATAGTTTTGCTTACTCAGAAACTTCAATTTTGACCAATTTCAGGCAGAGAAATTACTTTAAACACACTTATTTTAGTTGAAAAAGTAATAATTCACACCCAACAGTAATTTGCAGTCAAAAGATTAAATGTTAAAATTTCCTCAGAATTGACCATTTTGGGAACGTTCAACAGCTCCGCGGTCATCGTTTTACGTCCGAAAATTGATTTTTTGGACTTTACCAAAAATGATTCAAAATGTCAATTGGATCGTGCCTCATGTTGAATAACCACTTTTTAAACCCTCACAGTGACCAAAATTGCCATTTTTACAGAGTTTTGCTTACTCAGAAGCTTCAATTTTGACCAATTTCAGGCAGAGAAATGACTTTAAACACACTTATTTTAGTTGAAAAAGTAATAATTCACATCCAACAGTAATTTGCAGTCAAAAGATTAAATGTTAAAATTTCATCAGAATTGACCATTTTGGGAACGTTAGACAGCTCCGCGGTCATCGTTTTTCGTCCGAAAATTGATTTTTTGGACTTTACCAAAAATGATTCAAAATGTCAATTGGATCGTGCCTCATGTTGAATAACCAGTTTTTAAACCCTCACAGTGACCAAAATTGCCATTTTTAGAGTTTTGCTTACTCAGAAGCTTCAATTTTGACCAAATTCAGGCAGAGAAATGACTTTAAACACACTTATTTTAGTTGAAAAAGTAATAATTCACATCCAACAGTAATTTGCAGTCAAAAGATTAAATGTTAAAATTTCATCAGAATTGACCATTTTGGGAACGTTCGACAGCTCCGCGGTCATCGTTTTTCGTCCGAAAATTGTTTTTTTGGACTTTACCAAAAATGATTCAAAATGTCAATTGGATCGTGCCTCATGTTGAATAACCAGTTTTTAAACCCTCACAGTGACCAAAATTGCCATTTTTACAGAGTTTTGCTTACTCAGAAGCTTCAATTTTGACCAATTTCAGGCAGAGAATTGACTTTAAACACACTTATTTTAGTTGAAAAAGTAATAATTCACATCCAACAGTAATTTGCAGTCAAAAGATTAAATGTTAAAATTTCATCAGAATTGACCATTTTGGGAACGTTCGACAGCTCCGCGGTCATCGTTTTTCGTCCGAAAATAGATTTTTTGGACTTTACCAAAAATGATTCAAAATGTCAATTGGATCGTGCCTCATGTTGAATAACCAGTTTTTAAACCCTCACAGTGACCAAAATTGCCATTTTTACAGAGTTTTGCTTACACAGAAGCTTCAATTTTGACCAATTTCAGGCAGAGAAATGACTTTAAACACACTTATTTTAGTTGAAAAAGTAATAATTCACATCCAACAGTAATTTGCAGTCAAAACATTAAATGTTAAAATTTCATCAGAATTGACCATTTTGGGAACGTTCGACAGCTCCGCGGTCATCGTTTTTCGTCCGAAAATTGATTTTTGGGACTTTACCAAAAATGATTCAAAATGTCAATTGGATCGTGCCTCATGTTGAATAACCAGTTTTTAATCCCTCACAGTGACCAAAATTGCCATTTTTACAGAGTTTTGCTTACTCGGAAGCTTCAATTTTGAACAATTTCAGGCAGAAAAATGACTTTAAACACACTTATTTTAGTTGAAAAAGTAATAATTCACATCCAACAGTAATTTGCAGTCAAAACATTAAATGTTAAAATTTCATCAGAATTGACCATTTTGGGAACGTTCGACAGCTCCGCGGTCATCGTTTTTCGTCCGAAAATAGATTTTTGGGACTTTACCAAAAATGATTCAAAATGTCAATTAGATCGTGCCTCATGTTGAATAACCACTTTTTAAACCCTCACAGTGACCAAAATTGCCATTTTTACATAGTTTTGCTTACTCAGAAACTTCAATTTTGACAAATTTCAGGCAGAGAAATTACTTTAAACACACTTATTTTAGTTGAAAAAGTAATAATTCACACCCAACAGTAATTTGCAGTCAAAAGATTAAATGTTAAAATTTCCTCAGAATTGACCATTTTGGGAACGTTCAACAGCTCCGCGGTCATCGTTTTACGTCCGAAAATTGATTTTTTGGACTTTACCAAAAATGATGTAAAATGTCAATTGGATCGTGCCTCATGTTGAATAACCACTTTTTAAACCCTCACAGTGACCAAAATTGCCATTTTTACAGAGTTTTGCTTACTCAGAAGCTTCAATTTTGACCAAATTCAGGCAGAGAAATGACTTTAAACACACTTATTTTAGTTGAAAAAGTAATAATTCACATCCAACAGTAATTTGCAGTCAAAAGATTAAATGTTAAAATTTCATCAGAATTGACCATTTTGGGAACGTTAGACAGCTCCGCGGTCATCGTTTTTCGTCCTAAAATTGATTTTTGGGACTTTACCAAAAATGATTCAAAATGTCAATTGGATCGTGCCTCATGTTGAATAACCAGTCTTTAAACCCTCACAGTGACCAAAATTGTCATTTTTACAGAGTTTTGCTTACTCGGAAGCTTCAATTTTGAACAATTTCAGGCAGAAAAATGACTTTAAACACACTTATTTTAGTTGAAAAAGTAATAATTCACATCCAACAGTAATTTGCAGTCAAAACATTAAATGTTAAAATTTCATCAGAATTGACCATTTTGGGAACGTTCGACAGCTCCGCGGTCATCGTTTTTCGTCCGAAAATTGATTTTTGGGACTTTACCAAAAATGATTCAAAATGTCAATTGGATCGTGCCTCATGTTGAATAACCACTTTTTAAACCCTCACAGTGACCAAAATTGCCATTTTTACATAGTTTTGCTTACTCAGAAACTTCAATTTTGACCAATTTCAGGCAGAGAAATTACTTTAAACACACTTATTTTAGTTGAAAAAGTAATAATTCACACCCAACAGTAATTTGCAGTCAAAAGATTAAATGTTAAAATTTCCTCAGAATTGACCATTTTGGGAACGTTCAACAGCTCCGCGGTCATCATTTTACGTCCGAAAATTGATTTTTTGGACTTTACCAAAAATGATTCAAAATGTCAATTGGATCGTGCCTCATGTTGAATAACCACTTTTTGAACCCTCACAGTGACCAAAATTGCCATTTTTACAGAGTTTTGCTTACTCAGAAGCTTCAATTTTGACCAATTTCAAGCAGAGAAATGACTTTAAACACACTTATTTTAGTTGAAAAAGTAATAATTCACATCCAACAGTAATTTGCAGTCAAAAGATTAAATGTTAAAATTTCATCAGAATTGACCATTTTGGGAACGTTCGACAGCTCCGCGGTCATCGTTTTTCGTCCGAAAATTGATTTTTGGGACTTTACCAAAAATGATTCAAAATGTCAATTGGATCGTGCCTCATGTTGAATAACCAGTTTTTAAACCCTCACAGTGACCAAAATTGCCATTTGTACACAGTTTTGCTTACTCAGAAGCTTCAATTTTGACCAATTTCAGGCAGAGAATTGACTTTAAACACACTTATTTTAGTTGAAAAAGTAATAATTCACATCCAACAGTAATTTGCAGTCAAAAGATTAAATGTTAAAATTTCATCAGAATTGACCATTTTGGGAACGTTCGACAGCTCCGCGGTCTTCGTTTTTCGTCCGAAAATTGATTTTTTGGACTTTACCAAAAATGATTCAAAATGTCAATTGGCTCGTGCCTCATGTTGAATAACCACTTTTTAAACCCTCACAGTGACCAAAATTGCCATTTTTACATAGTTTTGCTTACTCAGAAACTTCAATTTTGACCAATTTCAGGCAGAGAAATTACTTTAAACACACTTATTTTAGTTGAAAAAGTAATAATTCACATCCAACAGTAATTTGCAGTCAAAAGATTAAATGTTAAAATTTCTTCAGAATTGACCATTTTGGGAACGTTCAACAGCTCCGCCGTCATCGTTTTACGTCCGAAAATTGATTTTTTGGACTTTACCAAAAATGATTCAAAATGTCAATTGGATCGTGCCTCATGTTGAATAACCACTTTTTAAACCCTCACAGTGACCAAAATTGCCATTTTTACAGAGTTTTGCTTACTCAGAAGCTTCAATTTTGACCAATTTCAGGCAGAGAAATGACTTTAAACACACTTATTTTAGTTGAAAAAGTAATAATTCACATCCAACAGTAATTTGCAGTCAAAAGATTAAATGTTAAAATTTCATCAGAATTGACCATTTTGGGAACGTTAGACAGCTCCGCGGTCATCGTTTTTCGTCCGAAAATTGATTTTTTGGACTTTACCAAAAATGATTCAAAATGTCAATTGGATCGTGCCTCATGTTGAATAACCAGTTTTTAAACCCTCACAGTGACCAAAATTGCCATTTTTAGAGTCTTGCTTACTCAGAAGCTTCAATTTTGACCAAATTCAGGCAGAGAAATGACTTTAAACACACTTATTTTAGTTGAAAAAGTAATAATTCACATCCAACAGTAATTTGCAGTCAAAAGATTAAATGTTAAAATTTCATCAGAATTGACCATTTTGGGAACGTTAGACAGCTCCGCGGTCATCGTTTTTCGTCCGAAAATTGATTTTTTGGACTTTACCAAAAATGATTCAAAATGTCAATTGGATCGTGCCTCATGTTGAATAACCAGTTTTTAAACCCTCACAGTGACCAAAATTGCCATTTTTACAGAGTTTTGCTTACTCAGAAGCTTCAATTTTGACCAATTTCAGGCAGAGAAATGACTTTAAACACACTTATTTTAGTTGAAAAAGTAATAATTCACATCCAACAGTAATTTGCAGTCAAAAGATTAAATGTTAAAATTTCATCAGAATTGACCATTTTGGGAACGTTCGACAGCTCCGCGGTCATCGTTTTTCGTCCGAAAATTGATTTTTGGGACTTTACCAAAAATGATTCAAAATGTCAATTGGATCGTGCCTCATGTTGAATAACCAGTTTTTAAACCCTCACAGTGACCAAAATTGCCATTTTTACAGAGTTTTGCTTACTCGGAAGCTTCAATTTTGACGCATTTCAGGCAGAGAAATGAAACACACTTATTTTAGTTGAAAAAGTAATAATTCACATCCAACAGTAATTTGCAGTCAAAACATTAAATGTTAAAATTTCATCAGAATTGACCATTTTGGGAACGTTTGACAGCTCCGCGGTCATCGTTTTTCGTCCGAAAATTGATTTTTGGGACTTTACCAAAAATGATTCAAAATGTCAATTGGATCGTGCCTCATGTTGAATAACCACTTTTTAAACCCTCACAGTGACCAAAATTGCCATTTTTACAGAGTTTTGCTTACTCAGAAGCTTCAATTTTGACCAATTTCAAGCAGAGAAATGACTTTAAACACTTATTTTAGTTGAAAAAGTAATAATTCACATCCAACAGTAATTTGCAGTCAAAAGATTAAATGTTAAAATTTCATCAGAATTGACCATTTTGGGAACGTTCGACAGCTCCGCGGTCATCGTTTTTCGTCCGAAAATTGATTTTTGGGACTTTACCAAAAATGATTCAAAATGTCAATTGGATCGTGCCTCATGTTGAATAACCACTTTTTAAACCCTCACAGTGACCAAAATTGCCATTTTTACATAGTTTTGCTTACTCAGAAACTTCAATTTTGACCAATTTCAGGCAGAGAAATTACTTTAAACACACTTATTTTAGTTGAAAAAGTAATAATTCACACCCAACAGTAATTTGCAGTCAAAAGATTAAATGTTAAAATTTCCTCAGAATTGACCATTTTGGGAACGTTCAACAGCTCCGCGGTCATCGTTTTACGTCCGAAAATTGATTTTTTGGACTTTACCAAAAATGATTCAAAATGTCAATTGGATCGTGCCTCATGTTGAATAACCACTTTTTAAACCCTCACAGTGACCAAAATTGCCATTTTTACAGAGTTTTGCTTACTCAGAAGCTTCAATTTTGACCAATTTCAGGCAGAGAAATGACTTTAAACACACTTATTTTAGTTGAAAAAGTAATAATTCACATCCAACAGTAATTTGCAGTCAAAAGATTAAATGTTAAAATTTCATCAGAATTGACCATTTTGGGAACGTTAGACAGCTCCGCGGTCATCGTTTTTCGTCCGAAAATTGATTTTTTGGACTTTACCAAAAATGATTCAAAATGTCAATTGGATCGTGCCTCATGTTGAATAACCACTTTTTAAACCCTCACAGTGACCAAAATTGCCATTTTTTAGAGTTTTGCTTACTCAGAAGCTTCAATTTTGACCAAATTCAGGCAGAGAAATGACTTTAAACACACCTATTTTAGTTGAAAAAGTAATAATTCACATCCAACAGTAATTGCAGTCAAAAGATTAAATGTTAAAAGTTCATCAGATTGACCATATTGGGAACGTTAGACAGCTCCGCGGTCATCGTTTTTCGTCCGAAAATTGATTTTTTGGACTTTACCAAAAATGATTCAAAATGTCAATTGGATCGTGCCTCATGTTGAATAACCAGTTTTTAAACCCTCACAGTGACCAAAATTGCCATTTTTACAGAGTTTTGCTTACTCAGAAGCTTCAATTTTGACCAATTTCAGGCAGAGAAATGACTTTAAACACACTTATTTTAGTTGAAAAAGTAATAATTCACATCCAACAGTAAATTTGCAGTCAAAAGATTAAATGTTAAAATTTCATCAGAATTGACCATTTTGGGAACGTTCGACAGCTCCGCCGTCATCGTTTTTCGTCCGAAAATTGATTTTTGGGACTTTACCAAAAATGATTCAAAATGTCAATTGGATCGTGCCTCATGTTGAATAACCAGTTTTTAATCCCTCACAGTGACCAAAATTGCCATTTTTACAGAGTTTTGCTTACTCGGAAGCTTCAATTTTGAACAATTTCAGGCAGAAAAATGACTTTAAACACACTTATTTTAGTTGAAAAAGTAATAATTCACATCCAACAGTAATTTGCAGTCAAAACATTAAATGTTAAAATTTCATCAGAATTGACCATTTTGGGAACGTTCGACAGCTCCGCGGTCATCGTTTTTCGTCCGAAAATAGATTTTTGGGACTTTACCAAAAATGATTCAAAATGTCAATTGGATCGTGCCTCATGTTGAATAACCACTTTTTAAACCCTCACAGTGACCAAAATTGCCATTTTTACATAGTTTTGCTTACTCAGAAACTTCAATTTTGACCAATTTCAGGCAGAGAAATTACTTTAAACACACTTATTTTAGTTGAAAAAGTAATAATTCACACTCAACAGTAATTTGCAGTCAAAAGATTAAATGTTAAAATTTCCTCAGAATTGACCATTTTGGGAACGTTCAACAGCTCCGCGGTCATCGTTTTACGTCCGAAAATTGATTTTTTGGACTTTACCAAAAATGATTCAAAATGTCAATTAGATCGTGCCTCATGTTGAATAACCACTTTTTAAACCCTCACAGTGACCAAAATTGCCATTTTTACATAGTTTTGCTTACTCAGAAACTTCAATTTTGACCAATTTCAGGCAGAGAAATTACTTTAAACACACTTATTTTAGTTGAAAAAGTAATAATTCACACCCAACAGTAATTTGCAGTCAAAAGATTAAATGTTAAAATTTCCTCAGAATTGACCATTTTGGGAACGTTCAACAGCTCCGCGGTCATCGTTTTACGTCCGAAAATTGATTTTTTGGACTTTACCAAAAATGATTCAAAATGTCAATTGGATCGTGCCTCATGTTGAATAACCACTTTTTAAACCCTCACAGTGACCAAAATTTACATTTTTACAGAGTTTTGCTTACTCAGAAGCTTCAATTTTGACCAAATTCAGGCAGAGAAATGACTTTAAACACACTTATTTTAGTTGAAAAAGTAATAATTCACATCCAACAGTAATTTGCAGTCAAAAGATTAAATGTTAAAATTTCATCAGAATTGACCATTTTGGGAACGTTCGACAGCTCCGCGGTCATCGTTTTTCGTCCGAAAATTGATTTTTGGACTTTACCAAAAATGATTCAAATGTCAATTGGATTGTGCCTCATGTTGAATAACCAGTCTTTAAACCCTCACAGTGACCAAAATTGCCATTTTTACAGAGTTTTGCTTACTCGGAAGCTTCAATTTTGAACAATTTCAGGCAGAAAAATGACTTTAAACACACTTATTTTAGTTGAAAAAGTAATAATTCACATCCAACAGTAATTTGCAGTCAAAACATTAAATGTTAAAATTTCATCAGAATTGACCATTTTGGGAACGTTCGACAGCTCCGCGGTCATCGTTTTTCGTCCGAAAATTGATTTTTGGGACTTTACCAAAAATGATTCAAAATGTCAATTGGATCGTGCCTCATGTTGAATAACCACTTTTTAAACCCTCACAGTGACCAAAATTGCCATTTTTACATAGTTTTGCTTACTCAGAAACTTCAATTTTGACCAATTTCAGGCAGAGAAATTACTTTAAACACACTTATTTTAGTTGAAAAAGTAATAATTCACACCCAACAGTAATTTGCAGTCAAAAGATTAAATGTTAAAATTTCCTCAGAATTGACCATTTTGGGAACGTTCAACAGCTCCGCGGTCATCATTTTACGTCCGAAAATTGATTTTTTGGACTTTACCAAAAATGATTCAAAATGTCAATTGGATCGTGCCTCATGTTGAATAACCACTTTTTGAACCCTCACAGTGACCAAAATTGCCATTTTTACAGAGTTTTGCTTACTCAGAAGCTTCAATTTTGACCAATTTCAAGCAGAGAAATGACTTTAAACACACTTATTTTAGTTGAAAAAGTAATAATTCACATCCAACAGTAATTTGCAGTCAAAAGATTAAATGTTAAAATTTCATCAGAATTGACCATTTTGGGAACGTTCGACAGCTCCGCGGTCATCGTTTTTCGTCCGAAAATTGATTTTTGGGACTTTACCAAAAATGATTCAAAATGTCAATTGGATCGTGCCTCATGTTGAATAACCAGTTTTTAAACCCTCACAGTGACCAAAATTGCCATTTTTACACAGTTTTGCTTACTCAGAAGCTTCAATTTTGACCAATTTCAGGCAGAGAATTGGCTTTAAACACACTTATTTTAGTTGAAAAAGTAATAATTCACATCCAACAGTAATTTGCAGTCAAAAGATTAAATGTTAAAATTTCATCAGAATTGACCATTTTGGGAACGTTCGACAGCTCCGCGGTCATCGTTTTTCGTCCGAAAATTGATTTTTTGAACTTTACCAAAAATGATTCAAAATGTCAATTGGCTCGTGCCTCATGTTGAATAACCACTTTTTAAACCCTCACAGTGACCAAAATTGCCATTTTTACATAGTTTTGCTTACTCAGAAACTTCAATTTTGACCAATTTCAGGCAGAGAAATTACTTTAAACACACTTATTATTTTAGTTGAAAAAGTAATAATTCACATCCAACAGTAATTTGCAGTCAAAAGATTAAATGTTAAAATTTCTTCAGAATTGACCATTTTGGGATCGTTCAACAGCTCCGCGGTCATCGTTTTACGTCCGAAAATTGATTTTTTGGACTTTACCAAAAATGATTCAAAATGTCAATTGGATCGTGCCTCATGTTGAATAACCACTTTTTAAACCCTCACAGTGACCAAAATTGCCATTTTTACAGAGTTTTGCTTACTCAGAAGCTTCAATTTTGACCAATTTCAGGCAGAGAAATGACTTTAAACACACTTATTTTAGTTGAAAAAGTAATAATTCACATCCAACAGTAATTTGCAGTCAAAAGATTAAATGTTAAAATTTCATCAGAATTGACCATTTTGGGAACGTTAGACAGCTCCGCGGTCATCGTTTTTCGTCCGAAAATTGATTTTTTGGACTTTACCAAAAATGATTCAAAATGTCAATTGGATCGTGCCTCATGTTGAATAACCAGTTTTTAAACCCTCACAGTGACCAAAATTGCCATTTTTAGAGTCTTGCTTACTCAGAAGCTTCAATTTTGACCAAATTCAGGCAGAGAAATGACTTTAAACACACTTATTTTAGTTGAAAAAGTAATAATTCACATCCAACAGTAATTTGCAGTCAAAAGATTAAATGTTAAAATTTCATCAGAATTGACCATTTTGGGAACGTTAGACAGCTCCGCGGTCATCGTTTTTCGTCCGAAAATTGATTTTTTGGACTTTACCAAAAATGATTCAACATGTCAATTGGATCGTGCCTCATGTTGAATAACCAGTTTTTAAACCCTCACAGTGACCAAAATTGCCATTTTTACAGAGTTTTGCTTACTCAGAAGCTTCAATTTTGACCAATTTCAGGCAGAGAAATGACTTTAAACACACTTATTTTAGTTGAAAAAGTAATAATTCACATCCAACAGTAATTTGCAGTCAAAAGATTAAATGTTAAAATTTCATCAGAATTGACCATTTTGGGAACGTTCGACAGCTCCGCGGTCATCGTTTTTCGTCCGAAAATTGATTTTTGGGACTTTACCAAAAATGATTCAAAATGTCAATTGGATCGTGCCTCATGTTGAATAACCAGTTTTTAAACCCTCACAGTGACCAAAATTGCCATTTTTACAGAGTTTTGCTTACTCGGAAGCTTCAATTTTGACGCATTTCAGGCAGAGAAATGAAACACACTTATTTTAGTTGAAAAAGTAATAATTCACATCCAACAGTAATTTGCAGTCAAAACATTAAATGTTAAAATTTCATCAGAATTGACCATTTTGGGAACGTTTGACAGCTCCGCGGTCATCGTTTTTCGTCCGAAAATTGATTTTTGGGACTTTACCAAAAATGATTCAAAATGTCAATTGGATCGTGCCTCATGTTGAATAACCACTTTTTAAACCCTCACAGTGACCAAAATTGCCATTTTTACAGAGTTTTGCTTACTCAGAAGCTTCAATTTTGACCAATTTCAAGCAGAGAAATGACTTTAAACACTTATTTTAGTTGAAAAAGTAATAATTCACATCCAACAGTAATTTGCAGTCAAAAGATTAAATGTTAAAATTTCATCAGAATTGACCATTTTGGGAACGTTCGACAGCTCCGCGGTCATCGTTTTTCGTCCGAAAATTGATTTTTGGGACTTTACCAAAAATGATTCAAAATGTCAATTGGATCGTGCCTCATGTTGAATAACCACTTTTTAAACCCTCACAGTGACCAAAATTGCCATTTTTACATAGTTTTGCTTACTCAGAAACTTCAATTTTGACCAATTTCAGGCAGAGAAATTACTTTAAACACACTTATTTTAGTTGAAAAAGTAATAATTCACACCCAACAGTAATTTGCAGTCAAAAGATTAAATGTTAAAATTTCCTCAGAATTGACCATTTTGGCGTTCAACAGCTCCGCGGTCATCGTTTTACGTCCGAAATTGATTTTTTGGACTTTACCAAAAATGATTCAAAATGTCAATTGGATCGTGCCTCATGTTGAATAACCACTTTTTAAACCCTCACAGTGACCAAAATTGCCATTTTTACAGAGTTTTGCTTACTCAGAAGCTTCAATTTTGACCAATTTCAGGCAGAGAAATGACTTTAAACACACTTATTTTAGTTGAAAAAGTAATAATTCACATCCAACAGTAATTTGCAGTCAAAAGATTAAATGTTAAAATTTCATCAGAATTGACCATTTTGGGAACGTTAGACAGCTCCGCGGTCATCGTTTTTCGTCCGAAAATTGATTTTTTGGACTTTACCAAAAATGATTCAAATGTCAATTGGATCGTGCCTCATGTTGAATAACCAGTTTTTAAACCCTCACAGTGACCAAAATTGCCATTTTTACACAGTTTTGCTTACTCAGAAGCTTCAATTTTGACCAATTTCAGGCAGAGAATTGGCTTTAAACACACTTATTTTAGTTGAAAAAGTAATAATTCACATCCAACAGTAATTTGCAGTCAAAAGATTAAATGTTAAAATTTCATCAGAATTGACCATTTGGGAACGTTCGACAGCTCCGCGGTCATCGTTTTTCGTCCGAAAATTGATTTTTTGAACTTTACCAAAAATGATTCAAAATGTCAATTGGCTCGTGCCTCATGTTGAATAACCACTTTTTAAACCCTCACAGTGACCAAAATTGCCATTTTTACATAGTTTTGCTTACTCAGAAACTTCAATTTTGACCAATTTCAGCAGAGAAATTACTTTAAACACACTTATTTTAGTTGAAAAAGTAATAATTCACATCCAACAGTAATTTGCAGTCAAAAGATTAAATGTTAAAATTTCTTCAGAATTGACCATTTTGGGATCGTTCAACAGCTCCGCGGTCATCGTTTTACGTCCGAAAATTGATTTTTTGGACTTTACCAAAAATGATTCAAAATGTCAATTGGATCGTGCCTCATGTTGAATAACCACTTTTTAAACCCTCACAGTGACCAAAATTGCCATTTTTACAGAGTTTTGCTTACTCAGAAGCTTCAATTTTGACCAATTTCAGGCAGAGAAATGACTTTAAACACACTTATTTTAGTTGAAAAAGTAATAATTCACATCCAACAGTAATTTGCAGTCAAAAGATTAAATGTTAAAATTTCATCAGAATTGACCATTTTGGGAACGTTAGACAGCTCCGCGGTCATCGTTTTTCGTCCGAAAATTGATTTTTTGGACTTTACCAAAAATGATTCAAAATGTCAATTGGATCGTGCCTCATGTTGAATAACCAGTTTTTAAACCCTCACAGTGACCAAAATTGCCATTTTTAGAGTCTTGCTTACTCAGAAGCTTCAATTTTGACCAAATTCAGGCAGAGAAATGACTTTAAACACACTTATTTTAGTTGAAAAAGTAATAATTCACATCCAACAGTAATTTGCAGTCAAAAGATTAAATGTTAAAATTTCATCAGAATTGACCATTTTGGGAACGTTAGACAGCTCCGCGGTCATCGTTTTTCGTCCGAAAATTGATTTTTTGGACTTTACCAAAAATGATTCAACATGTCAATTGGATCGTGCCTCATGTTGAATAACCAGTTTTTAAACCCTCACAGTGACCAAAATTGCCATTTTTACAGAGTTTTGCTTACTCAGAAGCTTCAATTTTGACCAATTTCAGGCAGAGAAATGACTTTAAACACACTTATTTTAGTTGAAAAAGTAATAATTCACATCCAACAGTAATTTGCAGTCAAAAGATTAAATGTTAAAATTTCATCAGAATTGACCATTTTGGGAACGTTCGACAGCTCCGCGGTCATCGTTTTTCGTCCGAAAATTGATTTTTTTGGCTTTACCAAAAATTATTCAAAATGTCAATTGGATCGTGCCTCATGTTGAATAACCAGTCTTTAAACCCTCACAGTGACCAAAATTGCCATTTTTACAGAGTTTTGCTTACTCGGAAGCTTCAATTTTGAACAATTTCAGGCAGAAAAATGACTTTAAACACACTTATTTTAGTTGAAAAAGTAATAATTCACATCCAACAGTAATTTGCAGTCAAAACATTAAATGTTAAAATTTCATCAGAATTGACCATTTTGGGAACGTTCGACAGCTCCGCGGTCATCGTTTTTCGTCCGAAAATTGATTTTTGGGACTTTACCAAAAATGATTCAAAATGTCAATTGGATCGTGCCTCATGTTGAATAACCACTTTTTAAACCCTCACAGTGACCAAAATTGCCATTTTTACATAGTTTTGCTTACTCAGAAACTTCAATTTTGACCAATTTCAGGCAGAGAAATTACTTTAAACACACTTATTTTAGTTGAAAAAGTAATAATTCACACCCAACAGTAATTTGCAGTCAAAAGATTAAATGTTAAAATTTCCTCAGAATTGACCATTTTGGGAACGTTCAACAGCTCCGCGGTCATCATTTTACGTCCGAAAATTGATTTTTTGGACTTTACCAAAAATGATTCAAAATGTCAATTGGATCGTGCCTCATGTTGAATAACCACTTTTTGAACCCTCACAGTGACCAAAATTGCCATTTTTACAGAGTTTTGCTTACTCAGAAGCTTCAATTTTGACCAATTTCAAGCAGAGAAATGACTTTAAACACACTTATTTTAGTTGAAAAAGTAATAATTCACATCCAACAGTAATTTGCAGTCAAAAGATTAAATGTTAAAATTTCATCAGAATTGACCATTTTGGGAACGTTCGACAGCTCCGCGGTCATCGTTTTTCGTCCGAAAACTGATTTTTGGGACTTTACCAAAAATGATTCAAAATGTCAATTGGATCGTGCCTCATGTTGAATAACCAGTTTTTAAACCCTCACAGTGACCAAAATTGCCATTTTTACACAGTTTTGCTTACTCAGAAGCTTCAATTTTGACCAATTTCAGGCAGAGAATTGACTTTAAACACACTTATTTTAGTTGAAAAAGTAATAATTCACATCCAACAGTAATTTGCAGTCAAAAGATTAAATGTTAAAATTTCATCAGAATTGACCATTTTGGGAACGTTCGACAGCTCCGCGGTCATCGTTTTTCGTCCGAAAATTGATTTTTTGGACTTTACCAAAAATGATTCAAAATGTCAATTGGCTCGTGCCTCATGTTGAATAACCACTTTTTAAACCCTCACAGTGACCAAAATTGCCATTTTTACATAGTTTTGCTTACTCAGAAACTTCAATTTTGACCAATTTCAGGCAGAGAAATTACTTTAAACACACTTATTTTAGTTGAAAAAGTAATAATTCACATCCAACAGTAATTTGCAGTCAAAAGATTAAATGTTAAAATTTCTTCAGAATTGACCATTTTGGGAACGTTCAACAGCTCCGCGGTCATCGTTTTACGTCCGAAAATTGATTTTTTGGACTTTACCAAAAATGATTCAAAATGTCAATTGGATCGTGCCTCATGTTGAATAACCACTTTTTAAACCCTCACAGTGACCAAAATTGCAATTTTTACAGAGTTTTGCTTACTCAGAAGCTTCAATTTTGACCAATTTCAGGCAGAGAAATGACTTTAAACACACTTATTTTAGTTGAAAAAGTAATAATTCACATCCAACAGTAATTTGCAGTCAAAAGATTAAATGTTAAAATTTCATCAGAATTGACCATTTTGGGAACGTTAGACAGCTCCGCGGTCATCGTTTTTCGTCCGAAAATTGATTTTTTGGACTTTACCAAAAATGATTCAAAATGTCAATTGGATCGTGCCTCATGTTGAATAACCAGTTTTTAAACCCTCACAGTGACCAAAATTGCCATTTTTAGAGTCTTGCTTACTCAGAAGCTTCAATTTTGACCAAATTCAGGCAGAGAAATGACTTTAAACACACTTATTTTAGTTGAAAAAGTAATAATTCACATCCAACAGTAATTTGCAGTCAAAAGATTAAATGTTAAAATTTCATCAGAATTGACCATTTTGGGAACGTTAGACAGCTCCGCGGTCATCGTTTTTCGTCCGAAAATTGATTTTTTGGACTTTACCAAAAATGATTCAAAATGTCAATTGGATCGTGCCTCATGTTGAATAACCAGTTTTTAAACCCTCACAGTGACCAAAATTGCCATTTTTACAGAGTTTTGCTTACTCAGAAGCTTCAATTTTGACCAATTTCAGGCAGAGAAATGACTTTAAACACACTTATTTTAGTTGAAAAAGTAATAATTCACATCCAACAGTAATTTGCAGTCAAAAGATTAAATGTTAAAATTTCATCAGAATTGACCATTTTGGGAACGTTCGACAGCTCCGCGGTCATCGTTTTTCGTCCGAAAATTGATTTTTGGGACTTTACCAAAAATGATTCAAAATGTCAATTGGATCGTGCCTCATGTTGAATAACCAGTTTTTAAACCCTCACAGTGACCAAAATTGCCATTTTTACAGAGTTTTGCTTACTCGGAAGCTTCAATTTTGACGCATTTCAGGCAGAGAAATGAAACACACTTATTTTAGTTGAAAAAGTAATAATTCACATCCAACAGTAATTTGCAGTCAAAACATTAAATGTTAAAATTTCATCAGAATTGACCATTTTGGGAACGTTTGACAGCTCCGCGGTCATCGTTTTTCGTCCGAAAATTGATTTTTGGGACTTTACCAAAAATGATTCAAAATGTCAATTGGATCGTGCCTCATGTTGAATAACCACTTTTTGAACCCTCACAGTGACCAAAATTGCCATTTTTACAGAGTTTTGCTTACTCAGAAGCTTCAATTTTGACCAATTTCAAGCAGAGAAATGACTTTAAACACACTTATTTTAGTTGAAAAAGTAATAATTCACATCCAACAGTAATTTGCAGTCAAAAGATTAAATGTTAAAATTTCATCAGAATTGACCATTTTGGGAACGTTCGACAGCTCCGCGGTCATCGTTTTTCGTCCGAAAACTGATTTTTGGGACTTTACCAAAAATGATTCAAAATGTCAATTGGATCGTGCCTCATGTTGAATAACCAGTTTTTAAACCCTCACAGTGACCAAAATTGCCATTTTTACACAGTTTTGCTTACTCAGAAGCTTCAATTTTGACCAATTTCAGGCAGAGAATTGACTTTAAACACACTTATTTTAGTTGAAAAAGTAATAATTCACATCCAACAGTAATTTGCAGTCAAAAGATTAAATGTTAAAATTTCATCAGAATTGACCATTTTGGGAACGTTCGACAGCTCCGCGGTCATCGTTTTTCGTCCGAAAATTGATTTTTTGGACTTTACCAAAAATGATTCAAAATGTCAATTGGCTCGTGCCTCATGTTGAATAACCACTTTTTAAACCCTCACAGTGACCAAAATTGCCATTTTTACATAGTTTTGCTTACTCAGAAACTTCAATTTTGACCAATTTCAGGCAGAGAAATTACTTTAAACACACTTATTTTAGTTGAAAAAGTAATAATTCACATCCAACAGTAATTTGCAGTCAAAAGATTAAATGTTAAAATTTCTTCAGAATTGACCATTTTGGGAACGTTCAACAGCTCCGCGGTCATCGTTTTACGTCCGAAAATTGATTTTTTGGACTTTACCAAAAATGATTCAAAATGTCAATTGGATCGTGCCTCATGTTGAATAACCACTTTTTAAACCCTCACAGTGACCAAAATTGCCATTTTTACAGAGTTTTGCTTACTCAGAAGCTTCAATTTTGACCAATTTCAGGCAGAGAAATGACTTTAAACACACTTATTTTAGTTGAAAAAGTAATAATTCACATCCAACAGTAATTTGCAGTCAAAAGATTAAATGTTAAAATTTCTTCAGAATTGACCATTTTGGGAACGTTAGACAGCTCCGCGGTCATCGTTTTTCGTCCGAAAATTGATTTTTTGGACTTTACCAAAAATGATTCAAAATGTCAATTGGATCGTGCCTCATGTTGAATAACCAGTTTTTAAACCCTCACAGTGACCAAAATTGCCATTTTTAGAGTCTTGCTTACTCAGAAGCTTCAATTTTGACCAAATTCAGGCAGAGAAATGACTTTAAACACACTTATTTTAGTTGAAAAAGTAATAATTCACATCCAACAGTAATTTGCAGTCAAAAGATTAAATGTTAAAATTTCATCAGAATTGACCATTTTGGGAACGTTAGACAGCTCCGCGGTCATCGTTTTTCGTCCGAAAATTGATTTTTGGGACTTTACCAAAAATGATTCAAAATGTCAATTGGATCGTGCCTCATGTTGAATAACCAGTTTTTAAACCCTCACAGTGACCAAAATTGCCATTTTTACAGAGTTTTGCTTACTCAGAAGCTTCAATTTTGACCAATTTCAGGCAGAGAAATGACTTTAAACACACTTATTTTAGTTGAAAAAGTAATAATTCACATCCAACAGTAATTTGCAGTCAAAAGATTAAATGTTAAAATTTCATCAGAATTGACCATTTTGGGAACGTTCGACAGCTCCGCGGTCATCGTTTTTCGTCCGAAAATTGATTTTTGGGACTTTACCAAAAATGATTCAAAATGTCAATTGGATCGTGCCTCATGTTGAATAACCAGTTTTTAAACCCTCACAGTGACCAAAATTGCCATTTTTACAGAGTTTTGCTTACTCGGAAGCTTCAATTTTGACGCATTTCAGGCAGAGAAATGAAACACACTTATTTTAGTTGAAAAAGTAATAATTCACATCCAACAGTAATTTGCAGTCAAAAGATTAAATGTTAAAATTTCATCAGAATTGACCATTTTGGGAACGTTCAACAGCTCCGCGGTCATCGTTTTTCGTCCGAAAATTGATTTTTTGGACTTTACCAAAAATGATTCAAAATGTCAATTGGATCGTGCCTCATGTTGAATAACCACTTTTTAAACCCTCACAGTGACCAAAATTGCCATTTTTAGAGTTTTGCTTACTCAGAAGCTTCAATTTTGACCAAATTCAGGCAGAGAAATGACTTTAAACACACTTATTTTAGTTGAAAAAGTAATAATTCACATCCAACAGTAATTTGCAGTCAAAAGATTAAATGTTAAAATTTCATCAGAATTGACCATTTTGGGAACGTTCGACAGCTCCGCGGTCATCGTTTTTCATCCGAAAATTGATTTTTGGGACTTTACCAAAAATGATTCAAAATGTCAATTGGATCGTGCCTCATGTTGAAATAACCAGTTTTTAAACCTCACAGTGACCAAAATTGCCATTTTTACAGAGTTTTGCTTACTCAGAAGCTTCAATTTTGACCAATTTCAGGCAGAGAATTGACTTTAAACACACTTATTTTAGTTGAAAAAGTAATAATTCACATCCAACAGTAATTTGCAGTCAAAAGATTAAATGTTAAAATTTCATCAGAATTGACCATTTGGGAACGTTCGACAGCTCCGCGGTCATCGTTTTTCGTCCGAAAATTGATTTTTTGGACTTTACCAAAAATGATTCAAATGTCAATTGGATCGTGCCTCATGTTGAATAACCAGTTTTTAAACCCTCACAGTGACCAAAATTGCCATTTTTACAGAGTTTTGCTTACTCAGAAGCTTCAGTTTTGACCAATTTCAGGCAGAGAAATGACTTTAAACACACTTATTTTAGTTGAAAAAGTAATAATTCACATCCAACAGTAATTTGCAGTCAAAAGATTAAATGTTAAAATTTCATCAGAATTGACCATTTTGGGAACGTTCGACAGCTCCGCGGTCATCGTTTTTCGTCCGAAAATTGATTTGGGACTTTACCAAAATGATTCAAAATGTCAATTGGATCGTGCCTCATGTTGAATAACCAGTTTTTAAACCCTCACAGTGACCAAAATTGCCATTTTTACAGAGTTTTGCTTACTCGGAAGCTTCAATTTTGACCAATTTCAGGCAGAGAAATGAAACACACTTATTTTAGTTGAAAAAGTAATAATTCACATCCAACAGTAATTTGCAGTCAAAACATTAAATGTTAAAATTTCATCAGAATTGACCATTTTGGGAACGTTCGACAGCTCCGCGGTCATCGTTTTTCGTCCGAAAATTGATTTTTGGGACTTTACCAAAAATGATTCAAAATGTCAATTGGATCGTGCCTCATGTTGAATAACCACTTTTTAAACCCTCACAGTGACCAAAATTGCCATTTTTACATAGTTTTGCTTACTCAGAAACTTCAATTTTGACCAATTTCAGGCAGAGAAATTACTTTAAACACACTTATTTTAGTTGAAAAAGTAATAATTCACACCCAACAGTAATTTGCAGTCAAAAGATTAAATGTTAAAATTTCCTCAGAATTGACCATTTTGGGAACGTTCAACAGCTCCGCGGTCATCGTTTTACGTCCGAAAATTGATTTTTTGGACTTTACCAAAAATGATTCAAAATGTCAATTGGATCGTGCCTCATGTTGAATAACCACTTTTTAAACCCTCACAGTGACCAAAATTGCCATTTTTACAGAGTTTTGCTTACTCGGAAGCTTCAATTTTGACGCATTTCAGGCAGAGAAATGAAACACACTTATTTTAGTTGAAAAAGTAATAATTCACATCCAACAGTAATTTGCAGTCAAAACATTAAATGTTAAAATTTCATCAGAATTGACCATTTTGGGAACGTTTGACAGCTCCGCGGTCATCGTTTTTCGTCCGAAAATTGATTTTTGGGACTTTACCAAAAATGATTCAAAATGTCAATTGGATCGTGCCTCATGTTGAATAACCACTTTTTAAACCCTCACAGTGACCAAAATTGCCATTTTTACAGAGTTTTGCTTACTCAGAAGCTTCAATTTTGACCAATTTCAAGCAGAGAAATGACTTTAAACACTTATTTTAGTTGAAAAAGTAATAATTCACATCCAACAGTAATTTGCAGTCAAAAGATTAAATGTTAAAATTTCATCAGAATTGACCATTTTGGGAACGTTCAACAGCTCCGCGGTCATCGTTTTTCGTCCGAAAATTGATTTTTTTGGACTTTACCAAAAATGATTCAAAATGTCAATTGGATCGTGCCTCATGTTGAATAACCACTTTTTAAACCCTCACAGTGACCAAAATTGCCATTTTTAGAGTTTTGCTTACTCAGAAGCTTCAATTTTGACCAAATTCAGGCAGAGAAATGACTTTAAACACACTTATTTTAGTTGAAAAAGTAATAATTCACATCCAACAGTAATTTGCAGTCAAAAGATTAAATGTTAAAATTTCATCAGAATTGACCATTTTGGGAACGTTCGACAGCTCCGCGGTCATCGTTTTTCATCCGAAAATTGATTTTTGGGACTTTACCAAAAATGATTCAAAATGTCAATTGGATCGTGCCTCATGTTGAATAACCAGTTTTTAAACCCTCACAGTGACCAAAATTGCCATTTTTACAGAGTTTTGCTTACTCAGAAGCTTCAATTTTGACCAATTTCAGGCAGAGAATTGACTTTAAACACACTTATTTTAGTTGAAAAAGTAATAATTCACATCCAACAGTAATTTGCAGTCAAAAGATTAAATGTTAAAATTTCATCAGAATTGACCATTTTGGGAACGTTCGACAGCTCCGCGGTCATCGTTTTTCGTCCGAAAATTGATTTTTTGGACTTTACCAAAAATGATTCAAAATGTCAATTGGATCGTGCCTCATGTTGAATAACCAGTTTTTAAACCCTCACAGTGACCAAAATTGCCATTTTTACAGAGTTTTGCTTACTCAGAAGCTTCAGTCTTGACCAATTTCAGGCAGAGAAATGACTTTAAACACACTTATTTTAGTTGAAAAAGTAATAATTCACATCCAACAGTAATTTGCAGTCAAAAGATTAAATGTTAAAATTTCATCAGAATTGACCATTTTGGGAACGTTCGACAGCTCCGCGGTCATCGTTTTTCGTCCGAAAATTGATTTTTGGGACTTTACCAAAAATGATTCAAAATGTCAATTGGATCGTGCCTCATGTTGAATAACCAGTTTTTAAACCCTCACAGTGACCAAAATTGCCATTTTTACAGAGTTTTGCTTACTCGGAAGCTTCAATTTTGACCAATTTCAGGCAGAGAAATGAAACACACTTATTTTAGTTGAAAAAGTAATAATTCACATCCAACAGTAATTTGCAGTCAAAACATTAAATGTTAAAATTTCATCAGAATTGACCATTTTGGGAACGTTCGACAGCTCCGCGGTCATCGTTTTTCGTCCGAAAATTGATTTTTGGGACTTTACCAAAAATGATTCAAAATGTCAATTGGATCGTGCCTCATGTTGAATAACCACTTTTTAAACCCTCACAGTGACCAAAATTGACATTTTTACAGAGTTTTGCTTACTCAGAAGCTTCAATTTTGACCAATTTCAAGCAGAGAAATGACTTTAAACACACTTATTTTAGTTGAAAAAGTAATAATTCACATCCAACAGTAATTTGCAGTCAAAAGATTAAATGTTAAAATTTCATCAGAATTGACCATTTTGGGAACGTTCGACAGCTCCGCGGTCATCGTTTTTCGTCCGAAAATTGATTTTTGGGACTTTACCAAAAATGATTCAAAATGTCAATTGGATCGTGCCTCATGTTGAATAACCACTTTTTAAACCCTCACAGTGACCAAAATTGCCATTTTTACAGAGTTTTGCTTACTCAGAAGCTTCAATTTTGACCAATTTCAAGCAGAGAAATGACTTTAAACACACTTATTTTAGTTGAAAAAGTAATAATTCACATCCAACAGTAATTTGCAGTCAAAAGATTAAATGTTAAAATTTCATCAGAATTGACCATTTTGGGAACGTTCGACAGCTCCGCGGTCATCGTTTTTCGTCCGAAAATTGATTTTTGGGACTTTACCAAAAATGATTCAAAATGTCAATTGGATCGTGCCTCATGTTGAATAACCAGTTTTTAAACCCTCACAGTGACCAAAATTGCCATTTTTAGAGTTTTGCTTACTCAGAAGCTTCAATTTTGACCAAATTCAGGCAGAGAAATGACTTTAAACACACTTATTTTAGTTGAAAAAGTAATAATTCACATCCAACAGTAATTTGCAGTCAAAAGATTAAATGTTAAAATTTCATCAGAATTGACCATTTTGGGAACGTTCGACAGCTCCGCGGTCATCGTTTTTCGTCCGAAAATTGATTTTTGGGACTTTACCAAAAATGATTCAAAATGTCAATTGGATCGTGCCTCATGTTGAATAACCAGTTTTTAAACCCTCACAGTGACCAAAATTGCCATTTTTACAGAGTTTTGCTTACTCAGAAGCTTCAATTTTGACCAATTTCAGGCAGAGAATTGACTTTAAACACACTTATTTTAGTTGAAAAAGTAATAATTCACATCCAACAGTAATTTGCAGTCAAAAGATTAAATGTTAAAATTTCATCAGAATTGACCATTTTGGGAACGTTCGACAGCTCCGCGGTCATCGTTTTCGTCCGAAAATTGATTTTTTGGACTTTACCAAAAATGATTCAAAATGTCAATTGGATCGTGCCTCATGTTGAATAACCAGTTTTTAAACCCTCACAGTGACCAAAATTGCCATTTTTACAGAGTTTTGCTTACTCAGAAGCTTCAATTTTGACCAATTTCAGGCAGAGAAATGACTTTAAACACACTTATTTTAGTTGAAAAAGTAATAATTCACATCCAACAGTAATTTGCAGTCAAAACATTAAATGTTAAAATTTCATCAGAATTGACCATTTTGGGAACGTTCGACAGCTCCGCGGTCATCGTTTTTCGTCCGAAAATTGATTTTTGGGACTTTACCAAAAATGATTCAAAATGTCAATTGGATCGTGCCTCATGTTGAATAACCACTTTTTAAACCCTCACAGTGACCAAAATTGCCATTTTTACAGAGTTTTGCTTACTCAGAAGCTTCAATTTTGACCAATTTCAAGCAGAGAAATGACTTTAAACACACTTATTTTAGTTGAAAAAGTAATAATTCACATCCAACAGTAATTTGCAGTCAAAAGATTAAATGTTAAAATTTCATCAGAATTGACCATTTTGGGAACGTTCGACAGCTCCGCGGTCATCGTTTTTCGTCCGAAAATTGATTTTTGGGACTTTACCAAAAATGATTCAAAATGTCAATTGGATCGTGCCTCATGTTGAATAACCACTTTTTAAACCCTCACAGTGACCAAAATTGCCATTTTTACATAGTTTTGCTTACTCAGAAACTTCAATTTTGACCAATTTCAGGCAGAGAAATTACTTTAAACACACTTATTTTAGTTGAAAAAGTAATAATTCACACCCAACAGTAATTTGCAGTCAAAAGATTAAATGTTAAAATTTCCTCAGAATTGACCATTTTGGGAACGTTCAACAGCTCCGCGGTCATCGTTTTACGTCCGAAAATTGATTTTTTGGACTTTACCAAAAATGATTCAAAATGTCAATTGGATCGTGCCTCATGTTGAATAACCACTTTTTAAACCCTCACAGTGACCAAAATTGCCATTTTTACAGAGTTTTGCTTACTCAGAAGCTTCAATTTTGACCAATTTCAAGCAGAGAAATGACTTTAAACACACTTATTTTAGTTGAAAAAGTAATAATTCACATCCAACAGTAATTTGCAGTCAAAAGATTAAATGTTAAAATTTCATCAGAATTGACCATTTTGGGAACGTTCGACAGCTCCGCGGTCATCGTTTTTCGTCCGAAAATTGATTTTTGGGACTTTACCAAAAATGATTCAAAATGTCAATTGGATCGTGCCTCATGTTGAATAACCAGTTTTTAAACCCTCACAGTGACCAAAATTGCCATTTTTAGAGTTTTGCTTACTCAGAAGCTTCAATTTTGACCAAATTCAGGCAGAGAAATGACTTTAAACACACTTATTTTAGTTGAAAAAGTAATAATTCACATCCAACAGTAATTTGCAGTCAAAAGATTAAATGTTAAAATTTCATCAGAATTGACCATTTTGGGAACGTTCGACAGCTCCGCGCTCATCGTTTTTCGCCCGAAAATTGATTTTTGGGACTTTACCAAAAATGATTCAAAATGTCAATTGGATCGTGCCTCATGTTGAATAACCAGTTTTTAAACCCTCACAGTGACCAAAATTGCCATTTTTACAGAGTTTTGCTTACTCAGAAGCTTCAATTTTGACCAATTTCAGGCAGAAAATTGACTTTAAACTCACTTATTTTAGTTGAAAAAGTAATAATTCACATCCAACAGTAATTTGCAGTCAAAAGATTAAATGTTAAAATTTCATCAGAATTGACCATTTTGGGAACGTTCGACAGCTCCGCGGTCATCGTTTTCGTCCGAAAATTGATTTTTTGGACTTTACCAAAAATGATTCAAAATGTCAATTGGATCGTGCCTCATGTTGAATAACCAGTTTTTAAACCCTCACAGTGACCAAAATTGCCATTTTTACAGAGTTTTGCTTACTCAGAAGCTTCAATTTTGACCAATTTCAGGCAGAGAAATGACTTTAAACACACTTATTTTAGTTGAAAAAGTAATAATTCACATCCAACAGTAATTTGCAGTCAAAAGATTAAATGTTAAAATTTCATCAGAATTGACCATTTTGGGAACGTTCGACAGCTCCGCGGTCATCGTTTTTCGTCCGAAAATTGATTTTTGGGACTTTACCAAAAATGATTCAAAATGTCAATTGGATCGTGCCTCATGTTGAATAACCAGTTTTTAATCCCTCACAGTGACCAAAATTGCCATTTTTACAGAGTTTTGCTTACTCGGAAGCTTCAATTTTGAACAATTTCAGGCAGAAAAAGGACTTTAAACACACTTATTTTAGTTGAAAAAGTAATAATTTACATCCAACAGTAATTTGCAGTCAAAACATTAAATGTTAAAATTTCATCAGAATTGACCATTTTGGGAACGTTCGACAGCTCCGCGGTCATCGTTTTTCGTCCGAAAATAGATTTTTGGGACTTTACCAAAAATGATTCAAAATGTCAATTGGATCGTGCCTCATGTTGAATAACCACTTTTTAAACCCTCACAGTGACCAAAATTGCCATTTTTACATAGTTTTGCTTACTCAGAAACTTCAATTTTGACCAATTTCAGGCAGAGAAATTACTTTAAACACACTTATTTTAGTTGAAAAAGTAATAATTCACACCCAACAGTAATTTGCAGTCAAAAGATTAAATGTTAAAATTTCCTCAGAATTGACCATTTTGGGAACGTTCAACAGCTCCGCGGTCATCGTTTTACGTCCGAAAATTGATTTTTTGGACTTTACCAAAAATGATTCAAAATGTCAATTGGATCGTGCCTCATGTTGAATAACCACTTTTTAAACCCTCACAGTGACCAAAATTGCCATTTTTACAGAGTTTTGCTTACTCAGAAGCTTCAATTTTGACCAATTTCAGGCAGAGAAATGACTTTAAACACACTTATTTTAGTTGAAAAAGTAATAATTCACATCCAACAGTAATTTGCAGTCAAAAGATTAAATGTTAAAATTTCATCAGAATTGACCATTTTGGGAACGTTAGACAGCTCCGCGGTCATCGTTTTTCGTCCGAAAATTGATTTTTTGGACTTTACCAAAAATGATTCAAAATGTCAATTGGATCGTGCCTCATGTTGAATAACCAGTTTTTAAACCCTCACAGTGACCAAAATTGCCATTTTTAGAGTTTTGCTTACTCAGAAGCTTCAATTTTGACCAAATTCAGGCAGAGAAATGACTTTAAACACACTTATTTTAGTTGAAAAAGTAATAATTCACATCCAACAGTAATTTGCAGTCAAAAGATTAAATGTTAAAATTTCATCAGAATTGACCATTTTGGGAACGTTAGACAGCTCCGCGGTCATCGTTTTTCGTCCGAAAATTGATTTTTTGGACTTTACCAAAAATGATTCAAAATGTCAATTGGATCGTGCCTCATGTTGAATAACCAGTTTTTAAACCCTCACAGTGACCAAAATTGCCATTTTTAGAGTTTTGCTTACTCAGAAGCTTCAATTTTGACCAAATTCAGGCAGAGAAATGACTTTAAACACACTTATTTTAGTTGAAAAAGTAATAATTCACATCCAACAGTAATTTGCAGTCAAAAGATTAAATGTTAAAATTTCATCAGAATTGACCATTTTGGGAACGTTAGACAGCTCCGCGGTCATCGTTTTTCGTCTGAAAATTGATTTTTTGGACTTTGCCAAAAATGATTCAAAATGTCAATTGGATCGTGCCTCATGTTGAATAACCAGTTTTTAAACCCTCACAGTGACCAAAATTGCCATTTTTAGAGTTTTGCTTACTCAGAAGCTTCAATTTTGACCAAATTCAGGCAGAGAAATTACTTTAAACACACTTATTTTAGTTGAAAAAGTAATAATTCACATCCAACAGTAATTTGCAGTCAAAAGATTAAATGTTAAAATTTCATCAGAATTGACCATTTTGGGAACGTTCGACAGCTCCGCGGTCATCGTTTTTCGTCCGAAAATTGATTTTTTGGACTTTACCAAAAATGATTCAAAATGTCAATTGGATCGTGCCTCATGTTGAATAACCAGTTTTTAAACCCTCACAGTGACCAAAATTGCCATTTTTACAGAGTTTTGCTTACTCAGAAGCTTCAGTTTTGACCAATTTCAGGCAGAGAAATGACTTTAAACACACTTATTTTAGTTGAAAAAGTAATAATTCACATCCAACAGTAATTTGCAGTCAAAAGATTAAATGTTAAAATTTCATCAGAATTGACCATTTTGGGAACGTTCGACAGCTCCGCGGTCATCGTTTTTCGTCCGAAAATTGATTTTTGGGACTTTACCAAAAATGATTCAAAATGTCAATTGGATCGTGCCTCATGTTGAATAACCAGTTTTTAAACCCTCACAGTGACCAAAATTGCCATTTTTACAGAGTTTTGCTTACTCGGAAGCTTCAATTTTGACCAATTTCAGGCAGAGAAATGAAACACACTTATTTTAGTTGAAAAAGTAATAATTCACATCCAACAGTAATTTGCAGTCAAAACATTAAATGTTAAAATTTCATCAGAATTGACCATTTTGGGAACGTTCGACAGCTCCGCGGTCATCGTTTTTCGTCCGAAAATTGATTTTTGGGACTTTACCAAAAATGATTCAAAATGTCAATTGGATCGTGCCTCATGTTGAATAACCACTTTTTAAACCCTCACAGTGACCAAAATTGCCATTTTTACAGAGTTTTGCTTACTCAGAAGCTTCAATTTTGACCAATTTCAAGCAGAGAAATGACTTTAAACACACTTATTTTAGTTGAAAAAGTAATAATTCACATCCAACAGTAATTTGCAGTCAAAAGATTAAATGTTAAAATTTCATCAGAATTGACCATTTTGGGAACGTTCGACAGCTCCGCGGTCATCGTTTTTCGTCCGAAAATTGATTTTTGGGACTTTACCAAAAATGATTCAAAATGTCAATTGGATCGTGCCTCATGTTGAATAACCACTTTTTAAACCCTCACAGTGACCAAAATTGCCATTTTTACATAGTTTTGCTTACTCAGAAACTTCAATTTTGACCAATTTCAGGCAGAGAAATTACTTTAAACACACTTATTTTAGTTGAAAAAGTAATAATTCACACCCAACAGTAATTTGCAGTCAAAAGATTAAATGTTAAAATTTCCTCAGAATTGACCATTTTGGGAACGTTCAACAGCTCCGCGGTCATCGTTTTACGTCCGAAAATTGATTTTTTGGACTTTACCAAAAATGATTCAAAATGTCAATTGGATCGTGCCTCATGTTGAATAACCACTTTTTAAACCCTCACAGTGACCAAAATTGCCATTTTTACAGAGTTTTGCTTACTCAGAAGCTTCAATTTTGACCAATTTCAAGCAGAGAAATGACTTTAAACACACTTATTTTAGTTGAAAAAGTAATAATTCACATCCAACAGTAATTTGCAGTCAAAAGATTAAATGTTAAAATTTCATCAGAATTGACCATTTTGGGAACGTTCGACAGCTCCGCGGTCATCGTTTTTCGTCCGAAAATTGATTTTTGGGACTTTACCAAAAATGATTCAAAATGTCAATTGGATCGTGCCTCATGTTGAATAACCAGTTTTTAAACCCTCACAGTGACCAAAATTGCCATTTTTACAGAGTTTTGCTTACTCAGAAGCTTCAATTTTGACCAATTTCAGGCAGAGAATTGACTTTAAACACACTTATTTTAGTTGAAAAAGTAATAATTCAAATCCAACAGTAATTTGCAGTCAAAAGATTAAATGTTAAAATTTCATCAGAATTGACCATTTTGGGAACGTTCGACAGCTCCGCGGTCATCGTTTTTCGGCCGAAAATAGATTTTTGGGACTTTACCAAAAAGGATTCAAAATGTCAATTGGATCGTGCCTCATGTTGAATAACCAGTTTTTAAACCCTCACAGTGACCAAAATTGCCATTTTTAGAGTTTTGCTTACTCAGAAGCTTCAATTTTGACCAAATTCAGGCAGAGAAATGACTTTAAACACACTTATTTTAGTTGAAAAAGTAATAATTCACATCCAACAGTAATTTGCAGTCAAAAGATTAAATGTTAAAATTTCATCAGAATTGACCATTTTGGGAACGTTCGACAGCTCCGCGGTCATCGTTTTCGTCCGAAAATTGATTTTTGGGACTTTACCAAAAATGATTCAAAATGTCAATTGGATCGTGCCTCATGTTGAATAACCAGTTTTTAAACCCTCACAGTGACCAAAATTGCCATTTTTACAGAGTTTTGCTTACTCAGAAGCTTCAATTTTGACCAATTTCAGGCAGAGAATTGACTTTAAACACACTTATTTTAGTTGAAAAAGTAATAATTCACATCCAACAGTAATTTGCAGTCAAAAGATTAAATGTTAAAATTTCATCAGAATTGACCATATTGGGAACGTTCGACAGCTCCGCGGTCATCGTTTTTCGTCCGAAAATTGATTTTTTGGACTTTACCAAAAATGATTCAAAATGTCAATTGGATCGTGCCTCATGTTGAATAACCAGTTTTTAAACCCTCACAGTGACCAAAATTGCCATTTTTACAGAGTTTTGCTTACTCAGAAGCTTCAATTTTGACCAATTTCAGGCAGAGAAATGACTTTAAACACACTTATTTTAGTTGAAAAAGTAATAATTCACATCCAACAGTAATTTGCAGTCAAAAGATTAAATGTTAAAATTTCATCAGAATTGACCATTTTGGGAACGTTCGACAGCTCCGCGGTCATCGTTTTTCGTCCGAAAATTGATTTTTGGGACTTTACCAAAAATGATTCAAAATGTCAATTGGATCGTGCCTCATGTTGAATAACCAGTTTTTAATCCCTCACAGTGACCAAAATTGCCATTTTTACAGAGTTTTGCTTACTCGGAAGCTTCAATTTTGAACAATTTCAGGCAGAAAAATGACTTTAAACACACTTATTTTAGTTGAAAAAGTAATAATTCACATCCAACAGTAATTTGCAGTCAAAACATTAAATGTTAAAATTTCATCAGAATTGACCATTTTGGGAACGTTCGACAGCTCCGCGGTCATCGTTTTTCGTCCGAAAATAGATTTTTGGGACTTTACCAAAAATGATTCAAAATGTCAATTGGATCGTGCCTCATGTTGAATAACCACTTTTTAAACTCTCACAGTGACCAAAATTGCCATTTTTACATAGTTTTGCTTACTCAGAAACTTCAATTTTGACCAATTTCAGGCAGAGAAATTACTTTAAACACACTTATTTTAGTTGAAAAAGTAATAATTCACATCCAACTGTAATTTGCAGTCAAAAGATTAAATGTTAACATTTCATCAGAATTGACCATTTTGGGAACGTTCGACAGCTCCGCGGTCATCGTTTTTCGTCCGAAAATTGATTTTTTGGACTTTACCAAAAATGATTCAAAATGTCAATTGGATCGTGCCTCATGTTGAATAACCACTTTTTAAACCCTCACAGTGACCAAAATTGCCATTTTTACAGAGTTTGGCTTACTCAGAAGCTTCAATTTTGACCAATTTCAGGCACAGAAATTACTTTAAACACACTTATTTTAGTTGAAAAAGTAATAATTCACATCCAACAGTAATTTGCAGTCAAAAGATTAAATGTTAAAATTTCATCAGAATTGACCATTTTGGGGACGTTCGACAGCTCCGCGGTCATCGTTTTTTGTCCGAAAATTGATTTTTTTTACTTTACCAAAAATAATTCAAAATGTCAATTGGATCGTGCCTCGTGTTGAATAACCAGTTTTTAAACCCTCACAGTGACCAAAATTGCCATTTTTACAGAGTTTTGCTTACTCAGAAGCTTCAATTTTGACCAATTTCAGGCACAGAAATGACTTTAAATACATTTATTTTAGTTGAAAAGGTAATAATTCACATCCAACAGTAATTTGCAGTCAAAAGATTAAATGTTAAAATTTCATCAGAATTGACCATTTTGGGAACGTTCGACAGCTCCGCGGTCATCGTTTTTCGTCCGAAAATTGATTTTTTGGTCTTTACCAAAAATGATTCAAAATGTCAATTGGATCGTGCCTCATGTTGAATAACCACTTTTTAAACCCTCACAGTGACCAAAATTGCCATTTTTACAGAGTTTTGCTTACTCAGAAGCTTCAATTTTGACCAATTTCAGGCACAGAAATTACTTTAAACACACTTATTTTAGTTGAAAAAGTAATAATTCACATCCAACAGTAATTTGCAGTCAAAAGATTAAATGTTAAAATTTCATCAGAATTGACCATTTTGGGGACGTTCGACAGCTCCGCGGTCATCGTTTTTTGTCCGAAAATTGATTTTTTTTACTTTACCAAAAATGATTCAAAATGTCAATTGGATCGTGCCTCGTGTTGAATAACCAGTTTTTAAACACTCACAGTGACCAAAATTGCCATTTTTACAGAGTTTTGCATACTCAGAAGCTTCAATTTTGACCAATTTCAGGCACAGAAATGACTTTAAATACATTTATTTTAGTTGAAAAGGTAATAATTCACATCCAACAGTAATTTGCAGTCAAAAGATTAAATGTTAAAATTTCATCAGAATTGACCATTTTGGGAACGTTCGACAGCTCCGCGGTCATCGTTTTTCGTCCGAAAATTGATTTTTTGGTCTTTACCAAAAATGATTCAAAATGTCAATTGGATCGTGCCTCATGTTGAATAACCACTTTTTAAACCCTCACAGTGACCAAAATTGCCATTTTTACAGAGTTTTGCTTACTCAGAAGCCTCAATATTTACCAATTTCAGGCAGAGAAATTACTTTAAACACACTTATTTTAGTTGAAAAAGTAACAATTCACATCCAACAGTAATTTGCAGTCAAAAGATTAAATGTTAAAATTTCCTCAGAATTGACCATTTTGGGAACGTTCGAAAGCTCCGTGGTCATCGTTTTACGTCCGAAAATTGATTTTTTTGGACTTTACCAAAAATGTTTCAAAATGTCAATTGGATCGTGTCTCATGTTGAATAACCACTTTTTAAACCCTCACAGTGACCAAAATTGCCATTTTTACAGAGTTTTTCTTACTCAGAAGCTTCAATTTTGACCAATTTCAGGCAGAGAAATGACTTTAAACACACTTATTTTAGTTGAAAAAGTAACAATTCACATCCAACAGTAATTTGCAGTCAAAAGATTAAATGTTAAAATTTCCTCAGAATTGACCATTTTGGGAACGTTCGACAGCTCCGCGGTCATCGTTTTACGTCCGAAAATTGATTTTTTTGGACTTTACCAAAAATGTTTCAAAATGTCAATTGGATCGTGCCTCATGTTGAATAACCACTTTTTAAACCCTCTCGGTGACCAAAATTGCCATTTTTACAGAGTTTTTCTTACTCAGAAGCTTCAATTTTGACCAATTTCAGGCAGAGAAATGACTTTAAACACACTTATTTTAGTTGAAAAAGTAATATTTCACATCCAACAGTAATTTGCAGTCAAAAGATTAAATGTTAAAATTTCCTCAGAATTGACCATTTTGGGAACGTTCGACAGCTCCGCGGTCATCGTTTTTCGTCCGAAAATTGATTTTTTGGACTTTACCAAAAATGATTCAAAATGTCAATTGGATCATGCCTCATGTTGAATAACCACTTTTTAAACCCTCACATTGACCAAAATTGCCATTTTTACAGAGTTTCGCTTACTCAGAAGCTTCAATTTTGACCAATTTCAGGCAGAGAAATGACTTTAAACACACTTATTTTAGTTGAAAAAGTAATAATTCACATCCAACAGTAATTTGCAGTCAAAAGATTAAATGTTAAAATTTCATCAGAATTGACCATTTTGGGAACGTTCGACAGCTCCGCGGTCATCGTTTTTCGTCCGAAAATTGATTTTTGGGACTTTACCAAAAATGATTCAAAATGTCAATTGGATCATGCCTCATGTTGAATAACCACTTTTTAAACCCTCACAGTGACCAAAAATGCCATTTTTACAGCGTTTTGCTTACTCAGAAGCTTCAATTTTGACCAATTTCAGGCAGAGAAATTACTTTAAACACACCTATTTTAGTTGAAAAAGTAATAATTCACATCCAACTGTAATTTGCAGTCAAAAGATTAAATGTTAAAATTTCATCAGAATTGACCATTTTGGGAACGTTCGACAGCTCCGCGGTCATCGTTTTTCGTCCGAAAATTGATTTTTTGGTCTTTACCAAAAATGATTCAAAATGTCAATTGGATCGTGCCTCATGTTGAATAACCACTTTTTAAACCCTCACAGTGACCAAAATTGCCATTTTTACAGAGTTTTGCTTACTTAGAAGCCTCAATATTTACCAATTTCAGGCAGAGAAATTACTTTAAACACACTTATTTTAGTTGAAAAAGTAACAATTCACATCCAACAGTAATTTGCAGTCAAAAGATTAAATGTTAAAATTTCCTCAGAATTGACCATTTTGGGAACGTTTGAAAGCTCCGTGGTCATCGTTTTATGTCCGAAAATTGATTTTTTTGGACTTTACCAAAAATGTTTCAAAATGTCAATTGGATCGTGCCTCATGTTGAATAACCACTTTTTAAACCCTCACAGTGACCAAAATTGCCATTTTTACAGAGTTTTTCTTACTCAGAAGCTTCAATTTTGACCAATTTCAGGCAGAGAAATGACTTTAAACACACTTATTTTAGTTGAAAAAGTAATATTTCACATCCAACAGTAATTTGCAGTCAAAAGATTAAATGTTAAAATTTCCTCAGAATTGACCATTTTGGGAACGTTCCACAGCTCCGCGGTCATCGTTTTTCGTCCGAAAATAGATTTTTTGGACTTTACCAAAAATGATTCAAAATGTCAATTGGATCATGCCTCATGTTGAATAACCACTTTTTAAACCCTCACATTGACCAAAATTGCCATTTTTACAGAGTTTCGCTTACTCAGAAGCTTCAATTTTGACCAATTTCAGGCAGAGAAATGACTTTAAACACACTTATTTTAGTTGAAAAAGTAATAATTCATATCCAACAGTAATTTGCAGTCAAAAGATTAAATGTTAAAATTTCATCAGAATTGACCATTTTGGGAACGTTCGACAGCTCCGCGGTCATCGTTTTTCGTCCGAAAATTGATTTTTTGGACTTTACCAAAAATGATTCAAAATGTCAATTGGATCATGCCTCATGTTGAATAACCACTTTTTAAACCCTCACATTGACCAAAATTGCCATTTTTACAGAGTTTTGCTTACTCAGAAGCCTCAATTTTTACCAATTTCAGGCAGAGAAATTACTTTAAACACACTTATTTTAGTTGAAAAAGTAACAATTCACATCCAACAGTAATTTGCAGTCAAAAGATTAAATGTTAAAATTTCCTCAGAATTGACCATTTTGGGAACGTTCGACAGCTCCGCGGTCATCGTTTTACGTCCGGATATTGATTTTTTGGACTTTACCAAAAATGTTTCAAAATGTCAATTGGATCGTGCCTCATGTTGAATAACCACTTTTTAAACCCTCACAGTGACCAAAATTGCCATTTTTACAGAGTTTTTCTTACTCAGAAGCTTCAATTTTGACCAATTTCAGGCAGAGAAATTACTTTAAACACACTTATTTTAGTTGAAAAAATAATAATTCACATCCAACTGTAATTTGCAGTCAAAAGATTAAATGTTAAAATTTCATCAGAATTGACCATTTTGGGAACGTTCGACAGCTCCGCGGTCATCGTTTTTCGTCCGAAAATTGATTTTTTGGACTTTACCAAAAATGATTCAAAATGTCAATTGGATCGTGCCTCGTGTTGAATAACCAGTTTTTAAACCCTCACAGTGACCAAAATTGCAATTTTTACAGAGTTTTGCTTACTCAGAAGCTTCAATTTTGACCAATTTCAGGCACAGAAATGACTTTAAATACATTTATTTTAGTTGAAAAGGTAATAATTCACATCCAACAGTAATTTGCAGTCAAAAGATTAAATGTTAAAATTTCCTCAGAATTGACCATTTTGGGAACGTTCGACAGCTCCGCGGTCATCGTTTTTCGTCCGAAAATTGATTTTTTGGACTTTACCAAAAATGATTCAAAATGTCAATTGGATCGTGCCTCGTGTTGAATAACCAGTTTTTAAACCCTCACAGTGACCAAAATTGCAATTTTTACAGAGTTTCGCTTACTCAGAAGCTTCAATTTTGACCAATTTCAGGCAGAGAAATGACTTTAAACACACTTATTTTAGTTGAAAAAGTAATAATTCACATCCAACAGTAATTTGCAGTCAAAAGATTAAATGTTAACATTTCATCAGAATTGACCATTTTGGGAACGTTCGACAGCTCCGCGGTCATCGTTTTTCGTCCGAAAATTGATTTTTGGGACTTTACCAAAAATGATTCAAAATGTCAATTGGATCATGCCTCATGTCGAATAACCACTTTTTAAACCCTCACAGTGACCAAAATTGCCATTTTTACAGAGTTTTTCTTACTCAGAAGCTTCAATTTTGACCAATTTCAGGCAGAGAAATGACTTTAAACACACTTATTTTACTTGAAAAAGTAATATTTCACATCCAACAGTAATTTGCAGTCAAAAGATTAAATGTTAAAATTTCCTCAGAATTGACCATTTTGGGAACGTTCGACAGCTCCGCGGTCATCGTTTTTCGTCCGAAAATTGATTTTTGGGACTTTACCAAAAATGATTCAAAATGTCAATTGGATCATGCCTCATGTTGAATAACCACTTTTTAAACCCTCACAGTGACCAAAAATGCCATTTTTACAGCGTTTTGCTTACTCAGAAGCTTCAATTTTGACCAATTTCAGGCAGAGAAATGACTTTAAACACACTTATTTTAGTTGAAAAAGTAATAATTCACATCCAACAGTAATTTGCAGTCAAAGATTAAATGTTAAAATTTCATCAGAATTGACCATTTTGGGAACGTTCGACAGCTCCGCGGTCATCGTTTTTCGTCCGAAAATTGATTTTTTGGACTTTACTAAAAATAATTCAAAATGTCAATTGGATCGTGCCTCATGTTGAATAACCACTTTTTAAACCCTCACAGTGACCAAAATTGCCATTTTTACAGAGTTTTGCTTACTCAGAAGCTTCAATTTTGACCAATTTCAGGCACAGAAATTACTTTAAACACACTTATTTTAGTTGAAAAAGTAATATTTCACATCCAACAGTAATTTGCAGTCAAAAGATTAAATGTTAAAATTTCCTCAGAATTGACCATTTTGGGAACGTTCGACAGCTCCGCGGTCATCGTTTTTCGTCCGAAAATTGATTTTTTGGACTTTACCAAAAATGATTCAAAATGTCAATTGGATCATGCCTCATGTTGAATAACCACTTTTTAAACCCTCACATTGACCAAAATTGCCATTTTTACAGAGTTTCGCTTACTCAGAAGCTTCAATTTTGACCAATTTCAGGCAGAGAAATGACTTTAAACACACTTATTTTAGTTGAAAAAGTAATAATTCACATCCAACAGTAATTTGCAGTCAAAAGATTAAATGTTAACATTTCATCAGAATTGACCATTTTGGGAACGTTCGACAGCTCCGCGGTCATCGTTTTTCGTCCGAAAATTGATTTTTGGGACTTTACCAAAAATGATTCAAAATGTGTATTGGATCATGCCTCATGTTGAATAACCACTTTTTAAACCCTCACAGTGACCAAAAATGCCATTTTTACAGCGTTTTTCTTACTCAGAAGCTTCAATTTTGACCAATTTCAGGCAGAGAAATTACTTTAAACACACTTATTTTAGTTGAAAAAGTAATAATTCACATCCAACTGTAAATTGCAGTCAAAAGATTAAATGTTAAAATTTCATCAGAATTGACCATTTTGGGAACGTTCGACAGCTCCGCGGTCATCGTTTTTCGTCCGAAAATTGATTTTTTGGACTTTACCAAAAAATTTTCAAAATGTCAATTGGATCGTGCCTCATGTCGAATAACCACTTTTTAAACCCTCACAGTGACCAAAATTGCCATTTTTACAGAGTTTTTCTTACTCAGAAGCTTCAATTTTGACCAATTTCAGGCAGAGAAATGACTTTAAACACACTTATTTTAGTTGAAAAAGTTATATTTCACATCCAACAGTAATTTGCAGTCAAAAGATTAAATGTTAAAATTTCCTCAGAAATGACCATTTTGGGAACGTTCGACAGCTCCGCGGTCATCGTTTTTCGTCCGAAAATGGATTTTTGGGACTTTACCAAAAATGATTCAAAATGTCAATTGGATCATGCCTCATGTTGAATAACCACTTTTTAAACCCTCACAGTGACCAAAAATGCCATTTTTACAGCGTTTTGCTTACTCAGAAGCTTCAATTTTGACCAATTTCAGGCAGAGAAATGACTTTAAACACACTTATTTTAGTTGAAAAAGTAATAATTCACATCCAACAGTAATTTGCAGTCAAAGATTAAATGTTAAAATTTCATCAGAATTGACCATTTTGGGAACGTTCGACAGCTCCGCGGTCATCGTTTTTCATCCGAAAATTGATTTTTGGGACTTTACCAAAAATGATTCAAAATGTCAGTTGGATCGTGCCTCATGTTGAATAACCACTTTTTAAACCCTCACAGTGACCAAAATTGCCATTTTTACAGAGTTTTGCTTACTCAGAAGCCTCAATTTTTACCAATTTCAGGCAGAGAAATTACTTTAAACACACTTATTTTAGTTGAAAAAGTAACAATTCACATCCAACAGTAATTTGCAGTCAAAAGATTAAATGTTAAAATTTCCTCAGAATTGACCATTTTGGGAACGTTCGACAGCTCCGCGGTCATCGTTTTACGTCCGGATATTGATTTTTTGGACTTTACCAAAAATGTTTCAAAATGTCAATTGGATCGTGCCTCATGTTGAATAACCACTTTTTAAACCCTCACAGTGACCAAAATTGCCATTTTTACAGAGTTTTTCTTACTCAGAAGCTTCAATTTTGACCAATTTCAGGCAGAGTAATGACTTTAAAAACACTTATTTTAGTTGAAAAAGTAATATTTCACATCCAACAGTAATTTGCAGTCAAAAGATTAAATGTTAAAATTTCCTCAGAATTGACCATTTTGGGAACGTTCGACAGCTCCGCGGTCATCGTTTTTCGTCCGAAAATTGATTTTTTGGACTTTACCAAAAATGATTCAAAATGTCAATTGGATCATGCCTCATGTTGAATAACCGCTTTTTAAACCCTCACAGTGACCAAAAAAGCCATTTTTACAGCGTTTTGCTTACTCAGAAGCTTCAATTTTGACCAATTTCAGGCAGAGAAATTACTTTAAACACACTTATTTTAGTTGAAAAAATAATAATTCACATCCAACTGTAATTTGCAGTCAAAAGATTAAATGTTAAAATTTCATCAGAATTGACCATTTTGGGAACGTTCGACAGCTCCGCGGTCATCGTTTTTCGTCCGAAAATTGATTTTTGGGAATTTACCAAAAATAATTCAAAATGTCAATTGGATCGTGCCTCATGTTGAATAACCACTTTTTAAACCCTCACAGTGACCAAAATTGCCATTTTTACAGAGTTTTGCTTACTCAGAAGCTTCAATTTTGACCAATTTCAGGCACAGAAATTACTTTAAACACACTTATTTTAGTTGAAAAAGTAATAATTCATATCCAACAGTAATTTGCAGTCAAAAGATTTAATGTTAAAATTTCATCAGAATTGACCATTTTGGGAACGTTCGACAGCTCCGCGGTCATCGTTTTTCGTCCGAAAATTGATTTTTTGGACTTTACCAAAAATGATTCAAAATGTCAATTGGATCATGCCTCATGTTGAATAACCACTTTTTAAACCCTCACATTGACCAAAATTGCCATTTTTACAGAGTTTTGCTTACTCAGAAGCCTCAATTTTTACCAATTTCAGGCAGAGAAATTACTTAAAACACACTTATTTTAGTTGAAAAAGTAACAATTCACATCCAACAGTAATTTGCAGTCAAAAGATTAAATGTTAAAATTTCCTCAGAATTGACCATTTTGGGAACGTTCGACAGCTCCGCGGTCATCGTTTTACGTCCGGATATTAATTTTTTGGACTTTACCAAAAATGTTTCAAAATGTCAATTGGATCGTGCCTCATGTTGAATAACCACTTTTTAAACCCTCACAGTGAGCAAAATTGCCATTTTTACAGAGTTTTTCTTACTCAGAAGCTTCAATTTTGACCAATTTCAGGCAGAGAAATGACTTTAAACACACTTATTTTAGTTGAAAAAGTAATATTTCACATCCAACAGTAATTTGCAGTCAAAAGATTAAATGTTAAAATTTCCTCAGAATTGACCATTTTGGGAACGTTCGACAGCTCCGCGGTCATCGTTTTTCGTCCGAAAATTGATTTTTTGGACTTTTCCAAAAATGATTCAAAATGTCAATTGGATCATGCCTCATGTTGAATAACCGCTTTTTAAACCCTCACAGTGACCAAAAATGCCATTTTTACAGCATTTTGCTTACTCAGAAGCTTCAATTTTGACCAATTTCAGGCAGAGAAATTACTTTAAACACACTTATTTTAGTTGAAAAAATAATAATTCACATCCAACTGTAATTTGCAGTCAAAAGATTAAATGTTAAAATTTCATCAGAATTGACCATTTTGGGAACGTTCGACAGCTCCGCGGTCATCGTTTTTCGTCCGAAAATTGATTTTTTGGACTTTACCAAAAATAATTCAAAATGTCAATTGGATCGTGCCTCATGTTGAATAACCACTTTTTAAACCCTCACAGTGACCAAAATTGCTATTTTTACAGAGTTTTGCTTACTCAGAAGCTTCAATTTTGACCAATTTCAGGCACAGAAATTACTTTAAACACACTTATTTTAGTTGAAAAAGTAATAATTCATATCCAACAGTAATTTGCAGTCAAAAGATTAAATGTTAAAATTTCATCAGAATTGACCATTTTGGGAACGTTCGACAGCTCCGCGGTCATCGTTTTTCGTCCGAAAATTGATTTTTTGGACTTTACCAAAAATGATTCAAAATGTCAATTGGATCATGCCTCATGTTGAATAACCACTTTTTAAACCCTCACATTGACCAAAATTGCCATTTTTACAGAGTTTTGCTTACTCAGAAGCCTCAATTTTTAACAATTTCAGGCAGAGAAATTACTTAAAACACACTTATTTTAGTTGAAAAAGTAACAATTCACATCCAACAGTAATTTGCAGTCAAAAGATTAAATGTTAAAATTTCCTCAGAATTGACCATTTTGGGAACGTTCGACAGCTCCGCGGTCATCGTTTTACGTCCGGATATTGATTTTTTGGACTTTACCAAAAATGTTTCAAAATGTCAATTGGATCGTGCCTCATGTTGAATAACCACTTTTTAAACCCTCACAGTGAGCAAAATTGCCATTTTTACAGAGTTTTTCTTACTCAGAAGCTTCAATTTTGACCAATTTCAGGCAGAGAAATGACTTTAAACACACTTATTTTAGTTGAAAAAGTAATATTTCACATCCAACAGTAATTTGCAGTCAAAAGATTAAATGTTAAAATTTCCTCAGAATTGACCATTTTGGGAACGTTCGACAGCTCCGCGGTCATCGTTTTTCGTCCGAAAATTGATTTTTTGGACTTTACCAAAAATGATTCAAAATGTCAATTGGATCATGCCTCATGTTGAATAACCGCTTTTTAAACCCTCACAGTGACCAAAAATGCCATTTTTACAGCGTTTTGCTTACTCAGAAGCTTCAATTTTGACCAATTTCAGGCAGAGAAATTACTTTAAACACACTTATTTTAGTTGAAAAAATAATAATTCACATCCAACTGTAATTTGCAGTCAAAAGATTAAATGTTAAAATTTCATCAGAATTGACCATTTTGGGAACGTTCGACAGCTCCGCGGTCATCGTTTTTCGTCCGAAAATAGATTTTTTGGACTTTACCAAAAATAATTCAAAATGTCAATTGGATCGTGCCTCATGTTGAATAACCACTTTTTAAACCCTCACAGTGACCAAAATTGCCATTTTTACAGAGTTTTGCTTACTCAGAAGCTTCAATTTTGACCAATTTCAGGCACAGAAATTACTTTAAACACACTTATTTTAGTTGAAAAAGTAATAATTCATATCCAACAGTAATTTGCAGTCAAAAGATTAAATGTTAAAATTTCATCAGAATTGACCATTTTGGGGACGTTCGACAGCTCCGCGGTCATCGTTTTTTGTCCGAAAATTGATTTTTTTGACTTTACCAAAAATGATTCAAAATGTCAATTGGATCGTGCCTCGTGTTGAATAACCAGTTTTTAAACCCTCACAGTGACCAAAATTGCAATTTTTACAGAGTTTTGCTTACTCAGAAGCTTCAATTTTGACCAATTTCAGGCACAGAAATGACTTTAAATACATTTATTTTAGTTGAAAAGGTAATAATTCACATCCAACAGTAATTTGCAGTCAAAAGATTAAATGTTAAAATTTCCTCAGAATTGACCATTTTGGGAACGTTCGACAGCTCCGCGGTCATCGTTTTTCGTCCGAAAATTGATTTTTTGGACTTTACCAAAAATGATTCAAAATGTCAATTGGATCATGCCTCATGTTGAATAACCACTTTTTAAACCCTCACAGTGACCAAAAATGCCATTTTTACAGCGTTTTGCTTACTCAGAAGCTTCAATTTTGACCAATTTCAGGCAGAGAAATTACTTTAAACACACTTATTTTAGTTGAAAAAATAATAATTCACATCCAACTGTAATTTGCAGTCAAAAGATTAAATGTTAAAATTTCATCAGAATTGACCATTTTGGGAACGTTCGACAGCTCCGCGGTCATCGTTTTTCGTCCGAAAATTGATTTTTTGGACTTTACCAAAAATAATTCAAAATTTCAATTGGATCGTGCCTCATGTTGAATAACCACTTTTTAAACCCTCACAGTGACCAAAATTGCTATTTTTACAGAGTTTTGCTTACTCAGAAGCTTCAATTTTGACCAATTTCAGGCACAGAAATTACTTTAAACACACTTATTTTAGTTGAAAAAGTAATAATTCATATCCAACAGTAATTTGCAGTCAAAAGATTAAATGTTAAAATTTCATCAGAATTGACCATTTTGGGAACGTTCGACAGCTCCGCGGTCATCGTTTTTCGTCCGAAAATTGATTTTTTGGACTTTACCAAAAATGATTCAAAATGTCAATTGGATCATGCCTCATGTTGAATAACCACTTTTTAAACCCTCACATTGACCAAAATTGCCATTTTTACAGAGTTTTGCTTACTCAGAAGCCTCAATTTTTAACAATTTCAGGCAGAGAAATTACTTAAAACACACTTATTTTAGTTGAAAAAGTAACAATTCACATCCAACAGTAATTTGCAGTCAAAAGATTAAATGTTAAAATTTCCTCAGAATTGACCATTTTGGGAACGTTCGACAGCTCCGCGGTCATCGTTTTACGTCCGGATATTGATTTTTTGGACTTTACCAAAAATGTTTCAAAATGTCAATTGGATCGTGCCTCATGTTGAATAACCACTTTTTAAACCCTCACAGTGAGCAAAATTGCCATTTTTACAGAGTTTTTCTTACTCAGAAGCTTCAATTTTGACCAATTTCAGGCAGAGAAATGACTTTAAACACACTTATTTTAGTTGAAAAAGTAATATTTCACATCCAACAGTAATTTGCAGTCAAAAGATTAAATGTTAAAATTTCCTCAGAATTGACCATTTTGGGAACGTTCGACAGCTCCGCGGTCATCGTTTTTCGTCCGAAAATTGATTTTTTAGACTTTACAAAAATTATTCAAAATGTCAATTGGATCATGCCTCATGTTGAATAACCGCTTTTTAAACCCTCACAGTGACCAAAAATGCCATTTTTACAGCGTTTTGCTTACTCAGAAGCTTCAATTTTGACCAATTTCAGGCAGAGAAATTACTTTAAACACACTTATTTTAGTTGAAAAAATAATAATTCACATCCAACTGTAATTTGCAGTCAAAAGATTAAATGTTAAAATTTCATCAGAATTGACCATTTTGGGAACGTTCGACAGCTCCGCGGTCATCGTTTTTCGTCCGAAAATTGATTTTTTGGACTTTACCAAAAATAATTCAAAATGTCAATTGGATCGTGCCTCATGTTGAATAACCACTTTTTAAACCCTCACAGTGACCAAAATTGCCATTTTTACAGAGTTTTGCTTACTCAGAAGCTTCAATTTTGACCAATTTCAGGCACAGAAATTACTTTAAACACACTTATTTTAGTTGAAAAAGTAATAATTCATATCCAACAGTAATTTGCAGTCAAAAGATTAAATGTTAAAATTTCATCAGAATTGACCATTTTGGGGACGTTCGACAGCTCCGCGGTCATCGTTTTTTGTCCGAAAATTGATTTTTTTGACTTTACCAAAAATGATTCAAAATGTCAATTGGATCGTGCCTCGTGTTGAATAACCAGTTTTTAAACCCTCACAGTGACCAAAATTGCAATTTTTACAGAGTTTTGCTTACTCAGAAGCTTCAATTTTGACCAATTTCAGGCACAGAAATGACTTTAAATACATTTATTTTAGTTGAAAAGGTAATAATTCACATCCAACAGTAATTTGCAGTCAAAAGATTAAATGTTAAAATTTCCTCAGAATTGACCATTTTGGGAACGTTCGACAGCTCCGCGGTCATCGTTTTTCGTCCGAAAATTGATTTTTTGGACTTTACCAAAAATGATTCAAAATGTCAATTGGATCATGCCTCATGTTGAATAACCACTTTTTAAACCCTCACATTGACCAAAATTGCCATTTTTACAGAGTTTCGCTTACTCAGAAGCTTCAATTTTGACCAATTTCAGGCAGAGAAATGACTTTAAACACACTTATTTTAGTTGAAAAAGTAATAATTCACATCCAACAGTAATTTGCAGTCAAAAGATTAAATGTTAACATTTCATCAGAATTGACCATTTTGGGAACGTTCGACAGCTCCGCGGTCATCGTTTTTCGTCCGAAAATTGATTTTTGGGACTTTACCAAAAATGATTCAAAATGTGTATTGGATCATGCCTCATGTTGAATAACCACTTTTTAAACCCTCACAGTGACCAAAAATGCCATTTTTACAGCGTTTTTCTTACTCAGAAGCTTCAATTTTGACCAATTTCAGGCAGAGAAATTACTTTAAACACACTTATTTTAGTTGAAAAAGTAATAATTCACATCCAACTGTAAATTGCAGTCAAAAGATTAAATGTTAAAATTTCATCAGAATTGACCATTTTGGGAACGTTCGACAGCTCCGCGGTCATCGTTTTTCGTCCGAAAATTGATTTTTTGGACTTTACCAAAAAAATTTCAAAATGTCAATTGGATCGTGCCTCATGTCGAATAACCACTTTTTAAACCCTCACAGTGACCAAAATTGCCATTTTTACAGAGTTTTGCTTACTCAGAAGCTTCAATTTTGACCAATTTCAGGCACAGAAATTACTTTAAACACACTTATTTTAGTTGAAAAAGTAATAATTCATATCCAACAGTAATTTGCAGTCAAAAGATTAAATGTTAAAATTTCCTCAGAATTGACCATTTTGGGAACGTTCGACAGCTACGCGGTCATCGTTTTTCGTCCGAAAATTGATTTTTTGGACTTTACCAAAAATGATTCAAAATGTCAATTGGATCATGCCTCATGTTGAATAACCACTTTTTAAACCCTCACATTGACCAAAATTGCCATTTTTACAGAGTTTCGCTTACTCAGAAGCTTCAATTTTGACCAATTTCAGGCAGAGAAATGACTTTAAACACACTTATTTTAGTTGAAAAAGTAATAATTCACATCCAACAGTAATTTGCAGTCAAAAGATTAAATGTTAACATTTCATCAGAATTGACCATTTTGGGAACGTTCGACAGCTCCGCGGTCATCGTTTTTCGTCCGAAAATTGATTTTTGGGACTTTACCAAAAATGATTCAAAATGTGTATTGGATCATGCCTCATGTTGAATAACCACTTTTTAAACCCTCACAGTGACCAAAAATGCCATTTTTACAGCGTTTTTCTTACTCAGAAGCTTCAATTTTGACCAATTTCAGGCAGAGAAATTACTTTAAACACACTTATTTTAGTTGAAAAAGTAATAATTCACATCCAACTGTAAATTGCAGTCAAAAGATTAAATGTTAAAATTTCATCAGAATTGACCATTTTGGGAACGTTCGACAGCTCCGCGGTCATCGTTTTTCGTCCGAAAATTGATTTTTTGGACTTTACCAAAAAATTTCCAAAATGTCAATTGGATCGTGCCTCATGTCGAATAACCACTTTTTAAACCCTCACAGTGACCAAAATTGCCATTTTTACAGAGTTTTTCTTACTCAGAAGCTTCAATTTTGACCAATTTCAGGCAGAGAAATGACTTTAAACACACTTATTTTAGTTGAAAAAGTAATATTTCACATCCAACAGTAATTTGCAGTCAAAAGATTAAATGTTAAAATTTCCTCAGAATTGACCATTTTGGGAACGTTCGACAGCTCCGCGGTCATCGTTTTTCGTCCGAAAATTGATTTTTGGGACTTTACCAAAAATGATTCAAAATGTCAATTGGATCATGCCTCATGTTGAATAACCACTTTTTAAACCCTCACAGTGACCAAAAATGCCATTTTTACAGCATTTTGCTTACTCAGAAGCTTCAATTTTGACCAATTTCAGGCAGAGAAATGACTTTAAACACACTTATTTTAGTTGAAAAAGTATTAATTCACATCCAACAGTAATTTGCAGTCAAAGATTAAATGTTAAAATTTCATCAGAATTGACCATTTTGGGAACGTTCGACAGCTCCGCGGTCATCGTTTTTCATCCGAAAATTGATTTTTGGGACTTTACCAAAAATGATTCAAAATGTCAGTTGGATCGTGCCTCATGTTGAATAACCACTTTTTAAACCCTCACAGTGACCAAAATTGCCATTTTTACAGAGTTTTGCTTACTCAGAAGCCTCCATTTTTACCAATTTCAGGCAGAGAAATTACTTTAAACACACTTATTTTAGTTGAAAAAGTAACAATTCACATCCAACAGTAATTTGCAGTCAAAAGATTAAATGTTAAAATTTCCTCAGAATTGACCATTTTGGGAACGTTCGACAGCTCCGCGGTCATCGTTTTACGTCCGGATATTGATTTTTTGGACTTTACCAAAAATGTTACAAAATGTCAATTGGATCGTGCCTCATGTTGAATAACCACTTTTTAAACCCTCACAGTGACCAAAATTGCCATTTTTACAGAGTTTTTCTTACTCAGAAGCTTCAATTTTGACCAATTTCAGCCAGAGAAATGACTTTAAACACACTTATTTTAGTTGAAAAAGTAATATTTCACATCCAACAGTAATTTGCAGTCAAAAGATTAAATGTTAAAATTTCCTCAGAATTGACCATTTTGGGAACGTTCGACAGCTCCGCGGTCATCGTTTTTCGTCCGAAAATTGATTTTTTGGACTTTACCAAAAATGATTCAAAATGTCAATTGGATCATGCCTCATGTTGAATAACCGCTTTTTAAACCCTCACAGTGACCAAAAATGCCATTTTTACAGCGTTTTGCTTACTCAGAAGCTTCAATTTTGACCAATTTCAGGCAGAGAAATTACTTTAAACACACTTATTTTAGTTGAAAAAATAATAATTCACATCCAACTGTAATTTGCAGTCAAAAGATTAAATGTTAAAATTTCATCAGAATTGACCATTTTGGGAACGTTCGACAGCTCCGCGGTCATCGTTTTTCGTCCGAAAATTGATTTTTGGGAATTTACCAAAAATAATTCAAAATGTCAATTGGATCGTGCCTCATGTTGAATAACCACTTTTTAAACCCTCACAGTGACCAAAATTGCCATTTTTACAGAGTTTTGCTTACTCAGAAGCTTCAATTTTGACCAATTTCAGGCACAGAAATGACTTTAAACACACTTATTTTAGTTGAAAAAGTAATAATTCATATCCAACAGTAATTTGCAGTCAAAAGATTAAATGTTAAAATTTCATCAGAATTGACCATTTTGGGAACGTTCGACAGCTCCGCGGTCATCGTTTTTTGTCCGAAAATTGATTTTTTGGACTTTACCAAAAATGATTCAAAATGTCAATTGGATCATGCCTCATGTTGAATAACCACTTTTTAAACCCTCACATTGACCAAAATTGCCATTTTTACAGAGTTTTGCTTACTCAGAAGCCTCAATTTTTACCAATTTCAGGCAGAGAAATTACTTAAAACACACTTATTTTAGTTGAAAAAGTAACAATTCACATCCAACAGTAATTTGCAGTCAAAAGATTAAATGTTAAAATTTCCTCAGAATTGACCATTTTGGGAACGTTCGACAGCTCCGCGGTCATCGTTTTACGTCCGGATATTGATTTTTTGGACTTTACCAAAAATGTTTCAAAATGTCAATTGGATCGTGCCTCATGTTGAATAACCACTTTTTAAACCCTCACAGTGAGCAAAATTGCCATTTTTACAGAGTTTTTCTTACTCAGAAGCTTCAATTTTGACCAATTTCAGGCAGAGAAATGACTTTAAACACACTTATTTTAGTTGAAAAAGTAATATTTCACATCCAACAGTAATTTGCAGTCAAAAGATTAAATGTTAAAATTTCCTCAGAATTGACCATTTTGGGAACGTTCGACAGCTCCGCGGTCATCGTTTTTCGTCCGAAAATTGATTTTTTGGACTTTACCAAAAATGATTCAAAATGTCAATTGGATCATGCCTCATGTTGAATAACCGCTTTTTAAACCCTCACAGTGACCAAAAATGCCATTTTTACAGCGTTTTGCTTACTCAGAAGCTTCAATTTTGACCAATTTCAGGCAGAGAAATTACTTTAAACACACTTATTTTAGTTGAAAAAATAATAATTCACATCCAACTGTAATTTGCAGTCAAAAGATTAAATGTTAAAATTTCATCAGAATTGACCATTTTGGGAACGTTCGACAGCTCCGCGGTCATCGTTTTTCGTCCGAAAATTGATTTTTTGGACTTTACCAAAAATAATTCAAAATGTCAATTGGATCGTGCCTCATGTTGAATAACCACTTTTTAAACCCTCACAGTGACCAAAATTGCCATTTTTACAGAGTTTTGCTTACTCAGAAGCTTCAATTTTGACCAATTTCAGGCACAGAAATTACTTTAAACACACTTATTTTAGTTGAAAAAGTAATAATTCATATCCAACAGTAATTTGCAGTCAAAAGATTAAATGTTAAAATTTCATCAGAATTGACCATTTTGGGGACGTTCGACAGCTCCGCGGTCATCGTTTTTTGTCCGAAAATTGATTTTTTTGACTTTACCAAAAATGATTCAAAATGTCAATTGGATCGTGCCTCGTGTTGAATAACCAGTTTTTAAACCCTCACAGTGACCAAAATTGCAATTTTTACAGAGTTTTGCTTACTCAGAAGCTTCAATTTTGACCAATTTCAGGCACAGAAATGACTTTAAATACATATATTTTAGTTGAAAAGGTAATAATTCACATCCAACAGTAATTTGCAGTCAAAAGATTAAATGTTAAAATTTCCTCAGAATTGACCATTTTGGGAACGTTCGACAGCTCCGCGGTCATCGTTTTTCGTCCGAAAATTGATTTTTTGGACTTTACCAAAAATGATTCAAAATGTCAATTGGATCATGCCTCATGTTGAATAACCACTTTTTAAACCCTCACATTGACCAAAATTGCCATTTTTACAGAGTTTCGCTTACTCAGAAGCTTCAATTTTGACCAATTTCAGGCAGAGAAATGACTTTAAACACACTTATTTTAGTTGAAAAAGTAATAATTCACATCCAACAGTAATTTGCAGTCAAAAGATTAAATGTTAACATTTCATCAGAATTGACCATTTTGGGAACGTTCGACAGCTCCGCGGTCATCGTTTTTCGTCCGAAAATTGATTTTTGGGACTTTACCAAAAATGATTCAAAATGTGTATTGGATCATGCCTCATGTTGAATAACCACTTTTTAAACCCTCACAGTGACCAAAAATGCCATTTTTACAGCGTTTTTCTTACTCAGAAGCTTCAATTTTGACCAATTTCAGGCAGAGAAATTACTTTAAACACACTTATTTTAGTTGAAAAAGTAATAATTCACATCCAACTGTAAATTGCAGTCAAAAGATTAAATGTTAAAATTTCATCAGAATTGACCATTTTGGGAACGTTCGACAGCTCCGCGGTCATCGTTTTTCGTCCGAAAATTGATTTTTTGGACTTTACCAAAAAATTTTCAAAATGTCAATTGGATCGTGCCTCATGTCGAATAACCACTTTTTAAACCCTCACAGTGACCAAAATTGCCATTTTTACAGAGTTTTTCTTACTCAGAAGCTTCAATTTTGACCAATTTCAGGCAGAGAAATGACTTTAAACACACTTATTTTAGTTGAAAAAGTAATATTTCACATCCAACAGTAATTTGCAGTCAAAAGATTAAATGTTAAAATTTCCTCAGAATTGACCATTTTGGGAACGTTCGACAGCTCCGCGGTCATCGTTTTTCGTCCGAAAATTGATTTTTGGGACTTTACCAAAAATGATTCAAAATGTCAATTGGATCATGCCTCATGTTGAATAACCACTTTTTAAACCCTCACAGTGACCAAAAATGCCATTTTTACAGCGTTTTGCTTACTCAGAAGCTTCAATTTTGACCAATTTCAGGCAGAGAAATGACTTTAAACACACTTATTTTAGTTGAAAAAGTAATAATTCACATCCAACAGTAATTTGCAGTCAAAGATTAAATGTTAAAATTTCATCAGAATTGACCATTTTGGGAACGTTCGACAGCTCCGCGGTCATCGTTTTTCGTCCGAAAATTGATTTTTTGGACTTTACCAAAAATGATTCAAAATGTCAATTGGATCATGCCTCATGTTGAATAACCACATTTTAAACCCTCACATTGACCAAAATTGCCATTTTTACAGAGTTTCGCTTACTCAGAAGCTTCAATTTTGACCAATTTCAGGCAGAGAAATGACTTTAAACACACTTATTTTAGTTGAAAAAGTAATAATTCACATCCAACAGTAATTTGCAGTCAAAAGATTAAATGTTAACATTTCATCAGAAATGACCATTTTGGGAACGTTCGACAGCTCCGCGGTCATCGTTTTACGTCCGGATATTGATTTTTTGGACTTTACCAAAAATGTTTCAAAATGTCAATTGGATCGTGCCTCATGTTGAATAACCACTTTTTAAACCCTCACAGTGAGCAAAATTGCCATTTTTACAGAGTTTTTCTTACTCAGAAGCTTCAATTTTGACCAATTTCAGGCAGAGAAATGACTTTAAACACACTTATTTTAGTTGAAAAAGTAATATTTCACATCCAACAGTAATTTGCAGTCAAAAGATTAAATGTTAAAATTTCCTCAGAATTGACCATTTTGGGAACGTTCGACAGCTCCGCGGTCATCGTTTTTCGTCCGAAAATTGATTTTTTGGACTTTACCAAAAATGATTCAAAATGTCAATTGGATCATGCCTCATGTTGAATAACCGCTTTTTAAACCCTCACAGTGACCAAAAATGCCATTTTTACAGCGTTTTGCTTACTCAGAAGCTTCAATTTTGACCAATTTCAGGCAGAGAAATTACTTTAAACACACTTATTTTAGTTGAAAAAATAATAATTCACATCCAACTGTAATTTGCAGTCAAAAGATTAAATGTTAAAATTTCATCAGAATTGACCATTTTGGGAACGTTCGACAGCTCCGCGGTCATCGTTTTTCGTCCGAAAATTGATTTTTTGGACTTTACCAAAAATAATTCAAAATGTCAATTGGATCGTGCCTCATGTTGAATAACCACTTTTTAAACCCTCACAGTGACCAAAATTGCCATTTTTACAGAGTTTTGCTTACTCAGAAGCTTCAATTTTGACCAATTTCAGGCACAGAAATTACTTTAAACACACTTATTTTAGTTGAAAAAGTAATAATTCATATCCAACAGTAATTTGCAGTCAAAAGATTAAATGTTAAAATTTCATCAGAATTGACCATTTTGGGGACGTTCGACAGCTCCGCGGTCATCGTTTTTTGTCCGAAAATTGATTTTTTTGACTTTACCAAAAATGATTCAAAATGTCAATTGGATCGTGCCTCGTGTTGAATAACCAGTTTTTAAACCCTCACAGTGACCAAAATTGCAATTTTTACAGAGTTTTGCTTACTCAGAAGCTTCAATTTTGACCAATTTCAGGCACAGAAATGACTTTAAATACATTTATTTTAGTTGAAAAGGTAATAATTCACATCCAACAGTAATTTGCAGTCAAAAGATTAAATGTTAAAATTTCCTCAGAATTGACCATTTTGGGAACGTTCGACAGCTCCGCGGTCATCGTTTTTCGTCCGAAAATTGATTTTTTGGACTTTACCAAAAATGATTCAAAATGTCAATTGGATCATGCCTCATGTTGAATAACCACTTTTTAAACCCTCACAGTGACCAAAAATGCCATTTTTACAGCGTTTTGCTTACTCAGAAGCTTCAATTTTGACCAATTTCAGGCAGAGAAATTACTTTAAACACACTTATTTTAGTTGAAAAAATAATAATTCACATCCAACTGTAATTTGCAGTCAAAAGATTAAATGTTAAAATTTCATCAGAATTGACCATTTTGGGAACGTTCGACAGCTCCGCGGTCATCGTTTTTCGTCCGAAAATTGATTTTTTGGACTTTACCAAAAATAATTCAAAATGTCAATTGGATCGTGCCTCATGTTGAATAACCACTTTTTAAACCCTCACAGTGACCAAAATTGCTATTTTTACAGAGTTTTGCTTACTCAGAAGCTTCAATTTTGACCAATTTCAGGCACAGAAATTACTTTAAACACACTTATTTTAGTTGAAAAAGTAATAATTCATATCCAACAGTAATTTGCAGTCAAAAGATTAAATGTTAAAATTTCATCAGAATTGACCATTTTGGGAACGTTCGACAGCTCCGCGGTCATCGTTTTTCGTCCGAAAATTGATTTTTTGGACTTTACCAAAAATGATTCAAAATGTCAATTGGATCATGCCTCATGTTGAATAACCACTTTTTAAACCCTCACATTGACCAAAATTGCCATTTTTACAGAGTTTTGCTTACTCAGAAGCCTCAATTTTTAACAATTTCAGGCAGAGAAATTACTTAAAACACACTTATTTTAGTTGAAAAAGTAACAATTCACATCCAACAGTAATTTGCAGTCAAAAGATTAAATGTTAAAATTTCCTCAGAATTGACCATTTTGGGAACGTTCGACAGCTCCGCGGTCATCGTTTTACGTCCGGATATTGATTTTTTGGACTTTACCAAAAATGTTTCAAAATGTCAATTGGATCGTGCCTCATGTTGAATAACCACTTTTTAAACCCTCACAGTGAGCAAAATTGCCATTTTTACAGAGTTTTTCTTACTCAGAAGCTTCAATTTTGACCAATTTCAGGCAGAGAAATGACTTTAAACACACTTATTTTAGTTGAAAAAGTAATATTTCACATCCAACAGTAATTTGCAGTCAAAAGATTAAATGTTAAAATTTCCTCAGAATTGACCATTTTGGGAACGTTCGACAGCTCCGCGGTCATCGTTTTTCGTCCGAAAATTGATTTTTTAGACTTTACAAAAATTATTCAAAATGTCAATTGGATCATGCCTCATGTTGAATAACCGCTTTTTAAACCCTCACAGTGACCAAAAATGCCATTTTTACAGCGTTTTGCTTACTCAGAAGCTTCAATTTTGACCAATTTCAGGCAGAGAAATTACTTTAAACACACTTATTTTAGTTGAAAAAATAATAATTCACATCCAACTGTAATTTGCAGTCAAAAGATTAAATGTTAAAATTTCATCAGAATTGACCATTTTGGGAACGTTCGACAGCTCCGCGGTCATCGTTTTTCGTCCGAAAATTGATTTTTTGGACTTTACCAAAAATAATTCAAAATGTCAATTGGATCGTGCCTCATGTTGAATAACCACTTTTTAAACCCTCACAGTGACCAAAATTGCCATTTTTACAGAGTTTTGCTTACTCAGAAGCTTCAATTTTGACCAATTTCAGGCACAGAAATTACTTTAAACACACTTATTTTAGTTGAAAAAGTAATAATTCATATCCAACAGTAATTTGCAGTCAAAAGATTAAATGTTAAAATTTCATCAGAATTGACCATTTTGGGGACGTTCGACAGCTCCGCGGTCATCGTTTTTTGTCCGAAAATTGATTTTTTTGACTTTACCAAAAATGATTCAAAATGTCAATTGGATCGTGCCTCGTGTTGAATAACCAGTTTTTAAACCCTCACAGTGACCAAAATTGCAATTTTTACAGAGTTTTGCTTACTCAGAAGCTTCAATTTTGACCAATTTCAGGCACAGAAATGACTTTAAATACATTTATTTTAGTTGAAAAGGTAATAATTCACATCCAACAGTAATTTGCAGTCAAAAGATTAAATGTTAAAATTTCCTCAGAATTGACCATTTTGGGAACGTTCGACAGCTCCGCGGTCATCGTTTTTCGTCCGAAAATTGATTTTTTGGACTTTACCAAAAATGATTCAAAATGTCAATTGGATCATGCCTCATGTTGAATAACCACTTTTTAAACCCTCACATTGACCAAAATTGCCATTTTTACAGAGTTTCGCTTACTCAGAAGCTTCAATTTTGACCAATTTCAGGCAGAGAAATGACTTTAAACACACTTATTTTAGTTGAAAAAGTAATAATTCACATCCAACAGTAATTTGCAGTCAAAAGATTAAATGTTAACATTTCATCAGAATTGACCATTTTGGGAACGTTCGACAGCTCCGCGGTCATCGTTTTTCGTCCGAAAATTGATTTTTGGGACTTTACCAAAAATGATTCAAAATGTGTATTGGATCATGCCTCATGTTGAATAACCACTTTTTAAACCCTCACAGTGACCAAAAATGCCATTTTTACAGCGTTTTTCTTACTCAGAAGCTTCAATTTTGACCAATTTCAGGCAGAGAAATTACTTTAAACACACTTATTTTAGTTGAAAAAGTAATAATTCACATCCAACTGTAAATTGCAGTCAAAAGATTAAATGTTAAAATTTCATCAGAATTGACCATTTTGGGAACGTTCGACAGCTCCGCGGTCATCGTTTTTCGTCCGAAAATTGATTTTTTGGACTTTACCAAAAAATTTTCAAAATGTCAATTGGATCGTGCCTCATGTCGAATAACCACTTTTTAAACCCTCACAGTGACCAAAATTGCCATTTTTACAGAGTTTTGCTTACTCAGAAGCTTCAATTTTGACCAATTTCAGGCACAGAAATTACTTTAAACACACTTATTTTAGTTGAAAAAGTAATAATTCATATCCAACAGTAATTTGCAGTCAAAAGATTAAATGTTAAAATTTCCTCAGAATTGACCATTTTGGGAACGTTCGACAGCTACGCGGTCATCGTTTTTCGTCCGAAAATTGATTTTTTGGACTTTACCAAAAATGATTCAAAATGTCAATTGGATCATGCCTCATGTTGAATAACCACTTTTTAAACCCTCACATTGACCAAAATTGCCATTTTTACAGAGTTTCGCTTACTCAGAAGCTTCAATTTTGACCAATTTCAGGCAGAGAAATGACTTTAAACACACTTATTTTAGTTGAAAAAGTAATAATTCACATCCAACAGTAATTTGCAGTCAAAAGATTAAATGTTAACATTTCATCAGAATTGACCATTTTGGGAACGTTCGACAGCTCCGCGGTCATCGTTTTTCGTCCGAAAATTGATTTTTGGGACTTTACCAAAAATGATTCAAAATGTGTATTGGATCATGCCTCATGTTGAATAACCACTTTTTAAACCCTCACAGTGACCAAAAATGCCATTTTTACAGCGTTTTCCTTACTCAGAAGCTTCAATTTTGACCAATTTCAGGCAGAGAAATTACTTTAAACACACTTATTTTAGTTGAAAAAGTAATAATTCACATCCAACTGTAAATTGCAGTCAAAAGATTAAATGTTAAAATTTCATCAGAATTGACCATTTTGGGAACGTTCGACAGCTCCGCGGTCATCGTTTTTCGTCCGAAAATTGATTTTTTGGACTTTACCAAAAAATTTCCAAAATGTCAATTGGATCGTGCCTCATGTCGAATAACCACTTTTTAAACCCTCACAGTGACCAAAATTGCCATTTTTACAGAGTTTTTCTTACTCAGAAGCTTCAATTTTGACCAATTTCAGGCAGAGAAATGACTTTAAACACACTTATTTTAGTTGAAAAAGTAATATTTCACATCCAACAGTAATTTGCAGTCAAAAGATTAAATGTTAAAATTTCCTCAGAATTGACCATTTTGGGAACGTTCGACAGCTCCGCGGTCATCGTTTTTCGTCCGAAAATTGATTTTTGGGACTTTACCAAAAATGATTCAAAATGTCAATTGGATCATGCCTCATGTTGAATAACCACTTTTTAAACCCTCACAGTGACCAAAAATGCCATTTTTACAGCATTTTGCTTACTCAGAAGCTTCAATTTTGACCAATTTCAGGCAGAGAAATGACTTTAAACACACTTATTTTAGTTGAAAAAGTAATAATTCACATCCAACAGTAATTTGCAGTCAAAGATTAAATGTTAAAATTTCATCAGAATTGACCATTTTGGGAACGTTCGACAGCTCCGCGGTCATCGTTTTTCATCCGAAAATTGATTTTTGGGACTTTACCAAAAATGATTCAAAATGTCAGTTGGATCGTGCCTCATGTTGAATAACCACTTTTTAAACCCTCACAGTGACCAAAATTGCCATTTTTACAGAGTTTTGCTTACTCAGAAGCCTCAATTTTTACCAATTTCAGGCAGAGAAATTACTTTAAACACACTTATTTTAGTTGAAAAAGTAACAATTCACATCCAACAGTAATTTGCAGTCAAAAGATTAAATGTTAAAATTTCCTCAGAATTGACCATTTTGGGAACGTTCGACAGCTCCGCGGTCATCGTTTTACGTCCGGATATTGATTTTTTGGACTTTACCAAAAATGTTTCAAAATGTCAATTGGATCGTGCCTCATGTTGAATAACCACTTTTTAAACCCTCACAGTGACCAAAATTGCCATTTTTACAGAGTTTTTCTTACTCAGAAGCTTCAATTTTGACCAATTTCAGGCAGAGAAATGACTTTAAACACACTTATTTTAGTTGAAAAAGTAATATTTCACATCCAACAGTAATTTGCAGTCAAAAGATTAAATGTTAAAATTTCCTCAGAATTGACCATTTTGGGAACGTTCGACAGCTCCGCGGTCATCGTTTTTCGTCCGAAAATTGATTTTTTGGACTTTACCAAAAATGATTCAAAATGTCAATTGGATCATGCCTCATGTTGAATAACCGCTTTTTAAACCCTCACAGTGACCAAAAATGCCATTTTTACAGCGTTTTGCTTACTCAGAAGCTTCAATTTTGACCAATTTCAGGCAGAGAAATTACTTTAAACACACTTATTTTAGTTGAAAAAATAATAATTCACATCCAACTGTAATTTGCAGTCAAAAGATTAAATGTTAAAATTTCATCAGAATTGACCATTTTGGGAACGTTCGACAGCTCCGCGGTCATCGTTTTTCGTCCGAAAATTGATTTTTTGGAATTTACCAAAAATAATTCAAAATGTCAATTGGATCGTGCCTCATGTTGAATAACCACTTTTTAAACCCTCACAGTGACCAAAATTGCCATTTTTACAGAGTTTTGCTTACTCAGAAGCTTCAATTTTGACCAATTTCAGGCACAGAAATGACTTTAAACACACTTATTTTAGTTGAAAAAGTAATAATTCATATCCAACAGTAATTTGCAGTCAAAAGATTAAATGTTAAAATTTCATCAGAATTGACCATTTTGGGAACGTTCGACAGCTCCGCGGTCATCGTTTTTTGTCCGAAAATTGATTTTTTGGACTTTACCAAAAATGATTCAAAATGTCAATTGGATCATGCCTCATGTTGAATAACCACTTTTTAAACCCTCACATTGACCAAAATTGCCATTTTTACAGAGTTTTGCTTACTCAGAAGCCTCAATTTTTACCAATTTCAGGCAGAGAAATTACTTAAAACACACTTATTTTTGTTGAAAAAGTAACAATTCACATCCAACAGTAATTTGCAGTCAAAAGATTAAATGTTAAAATTTCCTCAGAATTGACCATTTTGGGAACGTTCGACAGCTCCGCGGTCATCGTTTTACGTCCGGATATTGATTTTTTGGACTTTACCAAAAATGTTTCAAAATGTCAATTGGATCGTGCCTCATGTTGAATAACCACTTTTTAAACCCTCACAGTGAGCAAAATTGCCATTTTTACAGAGTTTTTCTTACTCAGAAGCTTCAATTTTGACCAATTTCAGGCAGAGAAATGACTTTAAACACACTTATTTTAGTTGAAAAAGTAATATTTCACATCCAACAGTAATTTGCAGTCAAAAGATTAAATGTTAAAATTTCCTCAGAATTGACCATTTTGGGAACGTTCGACAGCTCCGCGGTCATCGTTTTTCGTCCGAAAATTGATTTTTTGGACTTTACCAAAAATGATTCAAAATGTCAATTGGATCATGCCTCATGTTGAATAACCGCTTTTTAAACCCTCACAGTGACCAAAAATGCCATTTTTACAGCGTTTTGCTTACTCAGAAGCTTCAATTTTGACCAATTTCAGGCAGAGAAATTACTTTAAACACACTTATTTTAGTTGAAAAAATAATAATTCACATCCAACTGTAATTTGCAGTCAAAAGATTAAATGTTAAAATTTCATCAGAATTGACCATTTTGGGAACGTTCGACAGCTCCGCGGTCATCGTTTTTCGTCCGAAAATTGATTTTTTGGACTTTACCAAAAATAATTCAAAATGTCAATTGGATCGTGCCTCATGTTGAATAACCACTTTTTAAACCCTCACAGTGACCAAAATTGCCATTTTTACAGAGTTTTGCTTACTCAGAAGCTTCAATTTTGACCAATTTCAGGCACAGAAATTACTTTAAACACACTTATTTTAGTTGAAAAAGTAATAATTCATATCCAACAGTAATTTGCAGTCAAAAGATTAAATGTTAAAATTTCATCAGAATTGACCATTTTGGGGACGTTCGACAGCTCCGCGGTCATCGTTTTTTGTCCGAAAATTGATTTTTTTGACTTTACCAAAAATGATTCAAAATGTCAATTGGATCGTGCCTCGTGTTGAATAACCAGTTTTTAAACCCTCACAGTGACCAAAATTGCAATTTTTACAGAGTTTTGCTTACTCAGAAGCTTCAATTTTGACCAATTTCAGGCACAGAAATGACTTTAAATACATATATTTTAGTTGAAAAGGTAATAATTCACATCCAACAGTAATTTGCAGTCAAAAGATTAAATGTTAAAATTTCCTCAGAATTGACCATTTTGGGAACGTTCGACAGCTCCGCGGTCATCGTTTTTCGTCCGAAAATTGATTTTTTGGACTTTACCAAAAATGATTCAAAATGTCAATTGGATCATGCCTCATGTTGAATAACCACTTTTTAAACCCTCACATTGACCAAAATTGCCATTTTTACAGAGTTTCGCTTACTCAGAAGCTTCAATTTTGACCAATTTCAGGCAGAGAAATGACTTTAAACACACTTATTTTAGTTGAAAAAGTAATAATTCACATCCAACAGTAATTTGCAGTCAAAAGATTAAATGTTAACATTTCATCAGAATTGACCATTTTGGGAACGTTCGACAGCTCCGCGGTCATCGTTTTTCGTCCGAAAATTGATTTTTGGGACTTTACCAAAAATGATTCAAAATGTGTATTGGATCATGCCTCATGTTGAATAACCACTTTTTAAACCCTCACAGTGACCAAAAATGCCATTTTTACAGCGTTTTTCTTACTCAGAAGCTTCAATTTTGACCAATTTCAGGCAGAGAAATTACTTTAAACACACTTATTTTAGTTGAAAAAGTAATAATTCACATCCAACTGTAAATTGCAGTCAAAAGATTAAATGTTAAAATTTCATCAGAATTGACCATTTTGGGAACGTTCGACAGCTCCGCGGTCATCGTTTTTCGTCCGAAAATTGATTTTTTGGACTTTACCAAAAAATTTTCAAAATGTCAATTGGATCGTGCCTCATGTCGAATAACCACTTTTTAAACCCTCACAGTGACCAAAATTGCCATTTTTACAGAGTTTTTCTTACTCAGAAGCTTCAATTTTGACCAATTTCAGGCAGAGAAATGACTTTAAACACACTTATTTTAGTTGAAAAAGTAATATTTCACATCCAACAGTAATTTGCAGTCAAAAGATTAAATGTTAAAATTTCCTCAGAATTGACCATTTTGGGAACGTTCGACAGCTCCGCGGTCATCGTTTTTCGTCCGAAAATTGATTTTTGGGACTTTACCAAAAATGATTCAAAATGTCAATTGGATCATGCCTCATGTTGAATAACCACTTTTTAAACCCTCACAGTGACCAAAAATGCCATTTTTACAGCGTTTTGCTTACTCAGAAGCTTCAATTTTGACCAATTTCAGGCAGAGAAATGACTTTAAACACACTTATTTTAGTTGAAAAAGTAATAATTCACATCCAACAGTAATTTGCAGTCAAAGATTAAATGTTAAAATTTCATCAGAATTGACCATTTTGGGAACGTTCGACAGCTCCGCGGTCATCGTTTTTCGTCCGAAAATTGATTTTTTGGACTTTACCAAAAATGATTCAAAATGTCAATTGGATCATGCCTCATGTTGAATAACCACTTTTTAAACCCTCACATTGACCAAAATTGCCATTTTTACAGAGTTTCGCTTACTCAGAAGCTTCAATTTTGACCAATTTCAGGCAGAGAAATGACTTTAAACACACTTATTTTAGTTGAAAAAGTAATAATTCACATCCAACAGTAATTTGCAGTCAAAAGATTAAATGTTAACATTTCATCAGAATTGACCATTTTGGGAACGTTCGACAGCTCCGCGGTCATCGTTTTTCGTCCGAAAATTGATTTTTGGGACTTTACCAAAAATGATTCAAAATGTGTATTGGATCATGCCTCATGTTGAATAACCACTTTTTAAACCCTCACAGTGACCAAAAATGCCATTTTTACAGCGTTTTTCTTACTCAGAAGCTTCAATTTTGACCAATTTCAGGCAGAGAAATTACTTTAAACACACTTATTTTAGTTGAAAAAGTAATAATTCACATCCAACTGTAAATTGCAGTCAAAAGATTAAATGTTAAAATTTCATCAGAATTGACCATTTTGGGAACGTTCGACAGCTCCGCGGTCATCGTTTTTCGTCCGAAAATTGATTTTTTGGACTTTACCAAAAAATTTTCAAAATGTCAATTGGATCGTGCCTCATGTCGAATAACCACTTTTTAAACCCTCACAGTGACCAAAATTGCCATTTTTACAGAGTTTTTCTTACTCAGAAGCTTCAATTTTGACCAATTTCAGGCAGAGAAATGACTTTAAACACACTTATTTTAGTTGAAAAAGTAATATTTCACATCCAACAGTAATTTGCAGTCAAAAGATTAAATGTTAAAATTTCCTCAGAATTGACCATTTTGGGAACGTTCGACAGCTCCGCGGTCATCGTTTTTCGTCCGAAAATTGATTTTTGGGACTTTACCAAAAATGATTCAAAATGTCAATTGGATCATGCCTCATGTTGAATAACCACTTTTTAAACCCTCACAGTGACCAAAAATGCCATTTTTACAGCGTTTTGCTTACTCAGAAGCTTCAATTTTGACCAATTTCAGGCAGAGAAATGACTTTAAACACACTTATTTTAGTTGAAAAAGTAATAATTCACATCCAACAGTAATTTGCAGTCAAAGATTAAATGTTAAAATTTCATCAGAATTGACCATTTTGGGAACGTTCGACAGCTCCGCGGTCATCGTTTTTCGTCCGAAAATTGATTTTTTGGACTTTACCAAAAATAATTCAAAATGTCAATTGGATCGTGCCTCATGTTGAATAACCACTTTTTAAACCCTCACAGTGACCAAAATTGCCATTTTTACAGAGTTTTGCTTACTCAGAAGCTTCAATTTTGACCAATTTCAGGCACAGAAATTACTTTAAACACACTTATTTTAGTTGAAAAAGTAATAATTCATATCCAACAGTAATTTGCAGTCAAAAGATTAAATGTTAAAATTTCCTCAGAATTGACCATTTTGGGAACGTTCGACAGCTCCGCGGTCATCGTTTTTCGTCCGAAAATTGATTTTTTGGACTTTACCAAAAATGATTCAAAATGTCAATTGGATCATGCCTCATGTTGAATAACCACTTTTTAAACCCTCACGTTGACCAAAATTGCCATTTTTACAGAGTTTCGCTTACTCAGAAGCTTCAATTTTGACCAATTTCAGGCAGAGAAATGACTTTAAACACACTTATTTTAGTTGAAAAAGTAATAATTCACATCCAACAGTAATTTGCAGTCAAAAGATTAAATGTTAAAATTTCATCAGAATTGACCATTTTGGGGACGTTCGACAGCTCCGCGGTCATCGTTTTTTGTCCGAAAATTGATTTTTTTTACTTTACCAAAAATGATTCAAAATGTTAATTGGATCGTGCCTCGTGTTGAATAACCAGTTTTTAAACCCTCACAGTGACCAAAAATGCCATTTTTACAGAGTTTCGCTTACTCAGAAGCTTCAATTTTGACCAATTTCAGGCAGAGAAATTACTTTAAACACACTTATTTTAGTTGAAAAAGTAATAATTCACATCCAACTGTAAATTGCAGTCAAAAGATTAAATGTTAAAATTTCATCAGAATTGACCATTTTGGGAACGTTCGACAGCTCCGCGGTCATCGTTTTTCGTCCGAAAATTGATTTTTTGGTCTTTACCGAAAATAATTCAAAATGTCAATTGGATCATGCCTCATGTTGAATAACCACTTTTTAAACCCTCACAGTGACCAAAATTGCCATTTTTACAGAGTTTTGCTTACTCAGAAGCTTCAATTTTGACCAATTTCAGGCAGAGAAATGACTTTAAACACACTTATTTTAGTTGAAAAAGTAATAATTCACATCCAACAGTAATTTGCAGTCAAAAGATTAAATGTTAAAATTTCATCAGAATTGACCATTTTGGGGACGTTCGACAGCTCCGCGGTCATCGTTTTTTGTCCGAAAATTGATTTTTTTGACTTTACCAAAAATGATTCAAAATGTCAATTGGATCGTGCCTCGTGTTGAATAACCAGTTTTTAAACCCTCACAGTGACCAAAATTGACATTTTTACAGAGTTTTGCTTACTCAGAAGCTTCAATTTTGACCAATTTCAGGCACAGAAATGACTTTAAATACATTTATTTTAGTTGAAAAGGTAATAATTCACATCCAACAGTAATTTGCAGTCAAAAGATTAAATGTTAAAATTTCATCAGAATTGACCATTTTGGGAATGTTCGACAGCTCCGCGGTCATCGTTTTTCGTCCGAAAATTGATTTTTTGGTCTTTACCAAAAATGATTCAAAATGTCAATTGGATCGTGCCTCATGTTGAATAACCACTTTTTAAACCCTCACAGTGACCAAAATTGCAATTTTTACAGAGTTTTGCTTACTCAGAAGCCTCAATTTTTACCAATTTCAGGCATAGAAATTACATTAAACACACTTATTTTAGTTGAAAAAGTAACAATTCACATCCAACAGTAATTTGCAGTCAAAAGATTAAATGTTAAAATTTCCTCAGAATTGACCATTTTGGGAACGTTCGACAACTCCGCGGTCATCGTTTTACGTCCGAAAATTGATTTTTTGGACTTTACCAAAAATGTTTCAAAATGTCAATTGGATCGTGCCTCATGTTGAATAACCACTTTTTAAACCCTCACAGTGACCAAAATTGCCATTTTTACAGAGGGTTTTCTTACTCAGAAGCTTCAATTTTGACCAATTTCAGGCAGAGAAATGACTTTAAACACACTTATTTTAGTTGAAAAAGTAATATTTCACATCCAACAGTAATTTGCAGTCAAAAGATTAAATGTTAAAATTTCCTCAGAATTGACCATTTTGGGAACGTTCGACAGCTCCGCGGTCATCGTTTTTCGTCCGAAAATTGATTTTTTGGACTTTACCAAAAATGATTCAAAATGTCAATTGGATCATGCCTCATGTTGAATAACCACTTTTTAAACCCTCACATTGACCAAAATTGCCATTTTTACAGAGTTTTGCTTACTCAGAAGCCTCAATTTTTACCAATTTCAGGCAGAGAAATTACTTTAAACACACTTATTTTAGTTGAAAAAGTAACAATTCACATCCAACAGTAATTTGCAGTCAAAAGATTAAATGTTAAAATTTCCTCAGAATTGACCATTTTGGGAACGTTCGACAGCTCCGCGGTCATCGTTTTACGTCCGGATATTGATTTTTTGGACTTTACCAAAAATGTTTCAAAATGTCAATTGGATCGTGCCTCATGTTGAATAACCACTTTTTAAACCCTCACAGTGAGCAAAATTGCCATTTTTACAGAGTTTTTCTTACTCAGAAGCTTCAATTTTGACCAATTTCAGGCAGAGAAATGACTTTAAACACACTTATTTTAGTCGAAAAAGTAATATTTCACATCCAACAGTAATTTGCAGTCAAAAGATTAAATGTTAAAATTTCCTCAGAATTGACCATTTTGGGAACGTTCGACAGCTCCGCGGTCATCGTTTTTCGTCCGAAAATTGATTTTTTGGACTTTACCAAAAATGATTCAAAATGTCAATTGGATCATGCCTCATGTTGAATAACCGCTTTTTAAACCCTCACAGTGACCAAAAATGCCATTTTTACAGCGTTTTGCTTACTCAGAAGCTTCAATTTTGACCAATTTCAGGCAGAGAAATTACTTTAAACACACTTATTTTAGTTGAAAAAATAATAATTCACATCCAACTGTAATTTGCAGTCAAAAGATTAAATGTTAAAATTTCATCAGAATTGACCATTTTGGGAACGTTCGACAGCTCCGCGGTCATCGTTTTTCGTCCGAAAATTGATTTTTTGGACTTTACCAAAAATAATTCAAAATGTCAATTGGATCGTGCCTCATGTTGAATAACCACTTTTTAAACCCTCACAGTGACCAAAATTGCCATTTTTACAGAGTTTTGCTTACTCAGAAGCTTCAATTTTGACCAATTTCAGGCACAGAAATTACTTTAAACACACTTATTTTAGTTGAAAAAGTAATAATTCATATCCAACAGTAATTTGCAGTCAAAAGATTAAATGTTAAAATTTCATCAGAATTGACCATTTTGGGGACGTTCGACAGCTCCGCGGTCATCGTTTTTTGTCCGAAAATCGATTTTTTTGACTTTACCAAAAATGATTCAAAATGTCAATTGGATCGTGCCTCGTGTTGAATAACCAGTTTTTAAACCCTCACAGTGACCAAAATTGCAATTTTTACAGAGTTTTGCTTACTCAGAAGCTTCAATTTTGACCAATTTCAGGCACAGAAATGACTTTAAATACATTTATTTTAGTTGAAAAGGTAATAATTCACATCCAACAGTAATTTGCAGTCAGAAGATTAAATGTTAAAATTTCCTCAGAATTGACCATTTTGGGAACGTTCGACAGCTCCGCGGTCATCGTTTTTCGTCCGAAAATTGATTTTTTGGACTTTACCAAAAATGATTCAAAATGTCAATTGGATCATGCCTCATGTTGAATAACCACTTTTTAAACCCTCACATTGACCAAAATTGCCATTTTTACAGAGTTTTGCTTACTCAGAAGCCTCAATTTTTACCAATTTCAGGCAGAGAAATTACTTAAAACACACTTATTTTAGTTGAAAAAGTAACAATTCACATCCAACAGTAATTTGCAGTCAAAAGATTAAATGTTAAAATTTCCTCAGAATTGACCATTTTGGGAACGTTCGACAGCTCCGCGGTCATCGTTTTACGTCCGGATATTGATTTTTTGGACTTTACCAAAAATGTTTCAAAATGTCAATTGGATCGTGCCTCATGTTGAATAACCACTTTTTAAACCCTCACAGTGAGCAAAATTGCCATTTTTACAGAGTTTTTCTTACTCAGAAGCTTCAATTTTGACCAATTTCAGGCAGAGAAATGACTTTAAACACACTTATTTTAGTTGAAAAAGTAATATTTCACATCCAACAGTAATTTGCAGTCAAACGAATAAATGTTAAAATTTCCTCAGAATTGACCATTTTGGGAACGTTCGACAGCTCCGCGGTCATCGTTTTTCGTCCGAAAATTGATTTTTTGGACTTTACCAAAAATGATTCAAAATGTCAATTGGATCATGCCTCATGTTGAATAACCGCTTTTTAAACCCTCACAGTGACCAAAAATGCCATTTTTACAGCGTTTTGCTTACTCAGAAGCTTCAATTTTGACCAATTTCAGGCAGAGAAATTACTTTAAACACACTTATTTTAGTTGAAAAAATAATAATTCACATCCAACTGTAATTTGCAGTCAAAAGATTAAATGTTAAAATTTCATCAGAATTGACCATTTTGGGAACGTTCGACAGCTCCGCGGTCATCGTTTTTCGTCCGAAAATTGATTTTTTGGACTTTACCAAAAATAATTCAAAATGTCAATTGGATCGTGCCTCATGTTGAATAACCACTTTTTAAACCCTCACAGTGACCAAAATTGCCATTTTTACAGAGTTTTGCTTACTCAGAAGCTTCAATTTTGACCAATTTCAGGCACAGAAATTACTTTAAACACACTTATTTTAGTTGAAAAAGTAATAATTCATATCCAACAGTAATTTGCAGTCAAAAGATTAAATGTTAAAATTTCATCAGAATTGACCATTTTGGGGACGTTCGACAGCTCCGCGGTCATCGTTTTTTGTCCGAAAATTTATTTTTTTGACTTTACCAAAAATGATTCAAAATGTCAATTGGATCGTGCCTCGTGTTGAATAACCAGTTTTTAAACCCTCACAGTGACCAAAATTGCAATTTTTACAGAGTTTTGCTTACTCAGAAGCTTCAATTTTGACCAATTTCAGGCACAGAAATGACTTTAAATACATTTATGTTAGTTGAAAAGGTAATAATTCACATCCAACAGTAATTTGCAGTCAAAAGATTAAATGTTAAAATTTCCTCAGAATTGACCATTTTGGGAACGTTCGACAGCTCCGCGGTCATCGTTTTTCGTCCGAAAATTGATTTTTTGGACTTTACCAAAAATGATTCAAAATGTCAATTGGATCATGCCTCATGTTGAATAACCACTTTTTAAACCCTCACATTGACCAAAATTGCCATTTTTACAGAGTTTCGCTTACTCAGAAGCTTCAATTTTGACCAATTTCAGGCAGAGAAATTACTTTAAACACACTTATTTTAGTTGAAAAAGTAATATTTCACATCCAACAGTAATTTGCAGTCAAAAGATTAAATGTTAACATTTCATCAGAATTGACCATTTTGGGAACGTTCGACAGCTCCGCGGTCATCGTTTTTCGTCCGAAAATTGATTTTTGGGACTTTACCAAAAATGATTCAAAATGTGTATTGGATCATGCCTCATGTTGAATAACCACTTTTTAAACCCTCACAGTGACCAAAAATGCCATTTTTACAGCGTTTTTCTTACTCAGAAGCTTCAATTTTGACCAATTTCAGGCAGAGAAATTACTTTAAACACACTTATTTTAGTTGAAAAAGTAATAATTCACATCCAACTGTAAATTGCAGTCAAAAGATTAAATGTTAAAATTTCATCAGAATTGACCATTTTGGGAACGTTCGACAGCTCCGCGGTCATCGTTTTTCGTCCGAAAATTGATTTTTTGGACTTTACCAAAAAATTTTCAAAATGTCAATTGGATCGTGCCTCATGTCGAATAACCACTTTTTAAACCCTCACAGTGACCAAAATTGCCATTTTTACAGAGTTTTTCTTACTCAGAAGCTTCAATTTTGACCAATTTCAGGCAGAGAAATGACTTTAAACACACTTATTTTAGTTGAAAAAGTAATATTTCACATCCAACAGTAATTTGCAGTCAAAAGATTAAATGTTAAAATTTCCTCAGAATTGACCATTTTGGGAACGTTCGACAGCTCCGCGGTCATCGTTTTTCGTCCGAAAATTGATTTTTGGGACTTTACCAAAAATTATTCAAAATGTCAATTGGATCATGCCTCTTGTTGAATAACCACTTTTTAAACCCTCACAGTGACCAAAAATGCAATTTTTACAGCGTTTTGCTTACTCAGAAGCTTCAATTTTGACCAATTTCAGGCAGAGAAATGACTTTAAACACACTTATTTTAGTTGAAAAAGTAATAATTCACATCCAACAGTAATTTGCAGTCAAAGATTAAATGTTAAAATTTCATCAGAATTGACCATTTTGGGAACGTTCGACAGCTCCGCGGTCATCGTTTTTCGTCCGAAAATTGATTTTTTGGACTTTACCAAAAATAATTCAAAATGTCAATTGGATCGTGCCTCATGTTGAATAACCACTTTTTAAACCCTCACAGTGACCAAAATTGCCATTTTTACAGAGTTTTGCTTACTCAGAAGCTTCAATTTTGACCAATTTCAGGCACAGAAATTACTTTAAACACACTTATTTTAGTTGAAAAAGTAATAATTCATATCCAACAGTAATTTGCAGTCAAAAGATTAAATGTTAAAATTTCCTCAGAATTGACCATTTTGGGAACGTTCGACAGCTCCGCGGTCATCGTTTTTCGTCCGAAAATTGATTTTTTGGACTTTACCAAAAATGATTCAAAATGTCAATTGGATCATGCCTCATGTTGAATAACCACTTTTTAAACCCTCACATTGACCAAAATTGCCATTTTTACAGAGTTTCTCTTACTCAGAAGCTTCAATTTTGACCAATTTCAGGCACAGAAATTACTTTAAACACACTTATTTTAGTTGAAAAAGTAATAATTCATATCCAACAGTAATTTGCAGTCAAAAGATTAAATGTTAAAATTTCATCAGAATTGACCATTTTGGGGACGTTCGACAGCTCCGCGGTCATCGTTTTTTGTCCGAAAATTTATTTTTTTGACTTTACCAAAAATGATTCAAAATGTCAATTGGATCGTGCCTCGTGTTGAATAACCAGTTTTTAAACCCTCACAGTGACCAAAATTGCAATTTTTACAGAGTTTTGCTTACTCAGAAGCTTCAATTTTGACCAATTTCAGGCACAGAAATGACTTTAAATACATTTATTTTAGTTGAAAAGGTAATAATTCACATCCAACAGTAATTTGCAGTCAAAAGATTAAATGTTAAAATTTCCTCAGAATTGACCATTTTGGGAACGTTCGACAGCTCCGCGGTCATCGTTTTTCATCCGAAAATTGATTTTTTGGACTTTACCAAAAATGATTCAAAATGTCAATTGGATCATGCCTCATGTTGAATAACCACTTTTTAAACCCTCACATTGACCAAAATTGCCATTTTTACAGAGTTTCGCTTACTCAGAAGCTTCAATTTTGACCAATTTCAGGCAGAGAAATGACTTTAAACACACTTATTTTAGTTGAAAAAGTAATAATTCACATCCAACAGTAATTTGCAGTCAAAAGATTAAATGTTAACATTTCATCAGAATTGACCATTTTGGGAACGTTCGACAGCTCCGCGGTCATCGTTTTTCGTCCGAAAATTGATTTTTGGGACTTTACCAAAAATGATTCAAAATGTGTATTGGATCATGCCTCATGTTGAATAACCACTTTTTAAACCCTCACAGTGACCAAAAATGCCATTTTTACAGCGTTTTTCTTACTCAGAAGCTTCAATTTTGACCAATTTCAGGCAGAGAAATTACTTTAAACACACTTATTTTAGTTGAAAAAGTAATAATTCACATCCAACTGTAAATTGCAGTCAAAAGATTAAATGTTAAAATTTCATCAGAATTGACCATTTTGGGAACGTTCGACAGCTCCGCGGTCATCGTTTTTCGTCCGAAAATTGATTTTTTGGACTTTACCAAAAAATTTTCAAAATGTCAATTGGATCGTGCCTCATGTCGAATAACCACTTTTTAAACCCTCACAGTGACCAAAATTGCCATTTTTACAGAGTTTTTCTTACTCAGAAGCTTCAATTTTGACCAATTTCAGGCAGAGAAATGACTTTAAACACACTTATTTTAGTTGAAAAAGTAATATTTCACATCCAACAGTAATTTGCAGTCAAAAGATTAAATGTTAAAATTTCCTCAGAATTGACCATTTTGGGAACGTTCGACAGCTCCGCGGTCATCGTTTTTCGTCCGAAAATTGATTTTTGGGACTTTACCAAAAATGATTCAAAATGTCAATTGGATCATGCCTCATGTTGAATAACCACTTTTTAAACCCTCACAGTGACCAAAAATGCCATTTTTACAGCGTTTTGCTTACTCAGAAGCTTCAATTTTGACCAATTTCAGGCAGAGAAATGACTTTAAACACACTTATTTTAGTTGAAAAAGTAATAATTCACATCCAACAGTAATTTGCAGTCAAAGATTAAATGTTAAAATTTCATCAGAATTGACCATTTTGGGAACGTTCGACAGCTCCGCGGTCATCGTTTTTCGTCCGAAAATTGATTTTTTGGACTTTACCAAAAATAATTCAAAATGTCAATTGGATCGTGCCTCATGTTGAATAACCACTTTTTAAACGCTCACAGTGACCAAAATTGCCATTTTTACAGAGTTTTGCTTACTCAGAAGCTTCAATTTTGACCAATTTCAGGCACAGAAATTACTTTAAACACACTTATTTTAGTTGAAAAAGTAATAATTCATATCCAACAGTAATTTGCAGTCAAAAGATTAAATGTTAAAATTTCCTCAGAATTGACCATTTTGGGAACGTTCGACAGCTCCGCGGTCATCGTTTTTCGTCCGAAAATTGATTTTTTGGACTTTACCAAAAATGATTCAAAATGTCAATTGGATCATGCCTCATGTTGAATAACCACTTTTTAAACCCTCACATTGACCAAAATTGCCATTTTTACAGAGTTTCGCTTACTCAGAAGCTTCAATTTTGACCAATTTCAGGCAGAGAAATGACTTTAAACACACTTATTTTAGTTGAAAAAGTAATAATTCACATCCAACAGTAATTTGCAGTCAAAAGATTAAATGTTAAAATTTCATCAGAATTGACCATTTTGGGGACGTTCGACAGCTCCGCGGTCATCGTTTTTTGTCCGAAAATTGATTTTTTTTACTTTACCAAAAATGATTCAAAATGTCAATTGGATCGTGCCTCGTGTTGAATAACCAGTTTTTAAACCCTCACAGTGACCAAAAATGCCATTTTTACAGAGTTTCGCTTACTCAGAAGCTTCAATTTTGACCAATTTCAGGCAGAGAAATTACTTTAAACACACTTATTTTAGTTGAAAAAGTAATAATTCACATCCAACTGTAAATTGCAGTCAAAAGATTAAATGTTAAAATTTCATCAGAATTGACCATTTTGGGAACGTTCGACAGCTCCGCGGTCATCGTTTTTCGTCCGAAAATTGATTTTTTGGTCTTTACCAAAAATAATTCAAAATGTCAATTGGATCATGCCTCATGTTGAATAACCACTTTTTAAACCCTCACAGTGACCAAAATTGCCATTTTTACAGAGTTTTGCTTACTCAGAAGCTTCAATTTTGACCAATTTCAGGCAGAGAAATGACTTTAAACACACTTATTTTAGTTGAAAAAGTAATAATTCACATCCAACAGTAATTTGCAGTCAAAAGATTAAATGTTAAAATTTCATCAGAATTGACCATTTTGGGGACGTTCGACAGCTCCGCGGTCATCGTTTTTTGTCCGAAAATTGATTTTTTTGACTTTACCAAAAATGATTCAAAATGTCAATTGGATCGTGCCTCGTGTTGAATAACCAGTTTTTAAACCCTCACAGTGACCAAAATTGACATTTTTACAGAGTTTTGCTTACTCAGAAGCTTCAATTTTGACCAATTTCAGGCACAGAAATGACTTTAAATACATTTATTTTAGTTGAAAAGGTAATAATTCACATCCAACAGTAATTTGCAGTCAAAAGATTAAATGTAAAAATTTCATCAGAATTGACCATTTTGGGAATGTTCGACAGCTCCGCGGTCATCGTTTTTCGTCCGAAAATTGATTTTTTGGTCTTTACCAAAAATGATTCAAAATGTCAATTGGATCGTGCCTCATGTTGAATAACCACTTTTTAAACCCTCACAGTGACCAAAATTGCAATTTTTACAGAGTTTTGCTTACTCAGAAGCCTCAATTTTTACCAATTTCAGGCATAGAAATTACATTAAACACACTTATTTTAGTTGAAAAAGTAACAATTTACATCCAACAGTAATTTGCAGTCAAAAGATTAAATGTTAAAATTTCCTCAGAATTGACCATTTTGGGAACGTTCGACAACTCCGCGGTCATCGTTTTACGTCCGAAAATTGATTTTTTGGACTTTACCAAAAATGTTTCAAAATGTCAATTGGATCGTGCCTCATGTTGAATAACCACTTTTTAAACCCTCACAGTGACCAAAATTGCCATTTTTACAGAGGGTTTTCTTACTCAGAAGCTTCAATTTTGACCAATTTCAGGCAGAGAAATGACTTTAAACACACTTATTTTAGTTGAAAAAGTAATATTTCACATCCAACAGTAATTTGCAGTCAAAAGATTAAATGTTAAAATTTCCTCAGAATTGACCATTTTGGGAACGTTCGACAGCTCCGCGGTCATCGTTTTTCGTCCGAAAATTGATTTTTTGGACTTTACCAAAAATGATTCAAAATGTCAATTGGATCATGCCTCATGTTGAATAACCACTTTTTAAACCCTCACATTGACCAAAATTGCCATTTTTACAGAGTTTTGCTTACTCAGAAGCCTCAATTTTTACCAATTTCAGGCAGAGAAATTACTTTAAACACACTTATTTTAGTTGAAAAAGTAACAATTCACATCCAACAGTAATTTGCAGTCAAAAGATTAAATGTTAAAATTTCCTCAGAATTGACCATTTTGGGAACGTTCGACAGCTCCGCGGTCATCGTTTTACGTCCGGATATTGATTTTTTGGACTTTACCAAAAATGTTTCAAAATGTCAATTGGATCGTGCCTCATGTTGAATAACCACTTTTTAAACCCTCACAGTGACCAAAATTGCCATTTTTACAGAGTTTTTCTTACTCAGAAGCTTCAATTTTGACCAATTTCAGGCAGAGACATGACTTTAAACACACTTATTTTAGTTGAAAAAGTAATATTTCACATCCAACAGTAATTTGCAGTCAAAAGATTAAATGTTAAAATTTCCTCAGAATTGACCATTTTGGGAACGTTCGACAGCTCCGCGGTCATCGTTTTTCGTCCGAAAATGGATTTTTTGGACTTTACCAAAAATAATTCAAAATGTCAATTGGATCGTGCCTCATGTTGAATAACCACTTTTTAAACCCTCACAGTGACCAAAATTGCCATTTTTACAGAGTTTTGCTTACTCAGAAGCTTCAATTTTGACCAATTTCAGGCACAGAAATTACTTTAAACACACTTATTTTAGTTGAAAAAGTAATAATTCATATCCAACAGTAATTTGCAGTCAAAAGATTAAATGTTAAAATTTCATCAGAATTGACCATTTTGGGGACGTTCGACAGCTCCGCGGTCATCGTTTTTTGTCCGAAAATTGATTTTTTTGACTTTACCAAAAATGATTCAAAATGTCAATTGGATCGTGCCTCGTGTTGAATAACCAGTTTTTAAACCCTCACAGTGACCAAAATTGCAATTTTTACAGAGTTTTGCTTACTCAGAAGCTTCAATTTTGACCAATTTCAGGCACAGAAATGACTTTAAATACATTTATTTTAGTTGAAAAGGTAATAATTCACATCCAACAGTAATTTGCAGTCAAAAGATTAAATGTTAAAATTTCCTCAGAATTGACCATTTTGGGAACGTTCGACAGCTCCGCGGTCATCGTTTTTCGTCCGAAAATTGATTTTTTGGACTTTACCAAAAATGATTCAAAATGTCAATTGGATCATGCCTCATGTTGAATAACCACTTTTTAAACCCTCACATTGACCAAAATTGCCATTTTTACAGAGTTTCGCTTACTCAGAAGCTTCAATTTTGACCAATTTCAGGCAGAGAAATGACTTTAAACACACTTATTTTAGTTGAAAAAGTAATAATTCACATCCAACAGTAATTTGCAGTCAAAAGATTAAATGTTAACATTTCATCAGAATTGACCATTTTGGGAACGTTCGACAGCTCCGCGGTCATCGTTTTTCGTCCGAAAATTGATTTTTGGGACTTTACCAAAAATGATTCAAAATGTGTATTGGATCATGCCTCATGTTGAATAACCACTTTTTAAACCCTCACAGTGACCAAAAATGCCATTTTTACAGCGTTTTTCTTACTCAGAAGCTTCAATTTTGACCAATATCAGGCAGAGAAATTACTTTAAACACACTTATTTTAGTTGAAAAAGTAATAATTCACATCCAACTGTAAATTGCAGTCAAAAGATTAAATGTTAAAATTTCATCAGAATTGACCATTTTGGGAACGTTCGACAGCTCCGCGGTCATCGTTTTTCGTCCGAAAATTGATTTTTTGGACTTTACCAAAAAATTTTCAAAATATCAATTGGATCGTGCCTCATGTCGAATAACCACTTTTTAAACCCTCACAGTGACCAAAATTGCCATTTTTACAGAGTTTTTCTTACTCAGAAGCTTCAATTTTGACCAATTTCAGGCAGAGAAATGACTTTAAACACACTTATTTTAGTTGAAAAAGTAATATTTCACATCCAACAGTAATTTGCAGTCAAAAGATTAAATGTTAAAATTTCCTCAGAATTGACCATTTTGGGAACGTTCGACAGCTCCGCGGTCATCGTTTTTCGTCCGAAAATTGATTTTTGGGACTTTACCAAAAATGATTCAAAATGTCAATTGGATCATGCCTCATGTTGAATAACCACTTTTTAAACCCTCACAGTGACCAAAAATGCCATTTTTACAGCGTTTTGCTTACTCAGAAGCTTCAATTTTGGCCAATTTCAGGCAGAGAAATGACTTTAAACACACTTATTTTAGTTGAAAAAGTAATAATTCACATCCAACAGTAATTTGCAGTCAAAGATTAAATGTTAAAATTTCATCAGAATTGACCATTTTGGGAACGTTCGACAGCTCCGCGGTCATCGTTTTTCATCCGAAAATTGATTTTTGGGACTTTACCAAAAATGATTCAAAATGTCAATTGGATCGTGCCTCATGTTGAATAACCACTTTTTAAACCCTCACAGTGACCAAAATTGCCATTTTTACAGAGTTTTGCTTACTCAGAAGCCTCAATTTTTACCAATTTCAGGCAGAGAAATTACTTTAAACACACTTATTTTAGTTGAAAAAGTAACAATTCACATCCAACAGTAATTTGCAGTCAAAAGATTAAATGTTAAAATTTCCTCAGAATTGACCATTTTGGGAACGTTCGACAGCTCCGCGGTCATCGTTTTACGTCCGGATATTGATTTTTTGGACTTTACCAAAAATGTTTCAAAATGTCAATTGGATCGTGCCTCATGTTGAATAACCACTTTTTAAACCCTCACAGTGACCAAAATTGCCATTTTTACAGAGTTTTTCTTACTCAGAAGCTTCAATTTTGACCAATTTCAGGCAGAGAAATGACTTTAAACACACTTATTTTAGTTGAAAAAGTAATATTTCACATCCAACAGTAATTTGCAGTCAAAAGATTAAATGTTAAAATTTCCTCAGAATTGACCATTTTGGGAACGTTCGACAGCTCCGCGGTCATCGTTTTTCGTCCGAAAATGGATTTTTTGGACTTTACCAAAAATAATTCAAAATGTCAATTGGATCGTGCCTCATGTTGAATAACCACTTTTTAAACCCTCACAGTGACCAAAATTGCCATTTTTACAGAGTTTTGCTTACTCAGAAGCTTCAATTTTGACCAATTTCAGGCACAGAAATTACTTTAAACACACTTATTTTAGTTGAAAAAGTAATAATTCATATCCAACAGTAATTTGCAGTCAAAAGATTAAATGTTAAAATTTCATCAGAATTGACCATTTTGGGGACGTTCGACAGCTCCGCGGTCATCGTTTTTTGTCCGAAAATTGATTTTTTTGACTTTACCAAAAATGATTCAAAATGTCAATTGGATCGTGCCTCGTGTTGAATAACCAGTTTTTAAACCCTCACAGTGACCAAAATTGCAATTTTTACAGAGTTTTGCTTACTCAGAAGCTTCAATTTTGACCAATTTCAGGCACAGAAATGACTTTAAATACATTTATTTTAGTTGAAAAGGTAATAATTCACATCCAACAGTAATTTGCAGTCAAAAGATTAAATGTTAAAATTTCCTCAGAATTGACCATTTTGGGAACGTTCGACAGCTCCGCGGTCATCGTTTTTCGTCCGAAAATTGATTTTTTGGACTTTACCAAAAATGATTCAAAATGTCAATTGGATCATGCCTCATGTTGAATAACCACTTTTTAAACCCTCACATTGACCAAAATTGCCATTTTTACAGAGTTTCGCTTACTCAGAAGCTTCAATTTTGACCAATTTCAGGCAGAGAAATGACTTTAAACACACTTATTTTAGTTGAAAAAGTAATAATTCACATCCAACAGTAATTTGCAGTCAAAAGATTAAATGTTAACATTTCATCAGAATTGACCATTTTGGGAACGTTCGACAGCTCCGCGGTCATCGTTTTTCGTCCGAAAATTGATTTTTGGGACTTTACCAAAAATGATTCAAAATGTGTATTGGATCATGCCTCATGTTGAATAACCACTTTTTAAACCCTCACAGTGACCAAAAATGCCATTTTTACAGCGTTTTTCTTACTCAGAAGCTTCAATTTTGACCAATATCAGGCAGAGAAATTACTTTAAACACACTTATTTTAGTTGAAAAAGTAATAATTCACATCCAACTGTAAATTGCAGTCAAAAGATTAAATGTTAAAATTTCATCAGAATTGACCATTTTGGGAACGTTCGACAGCTCCGCGGTCATCGTTTTTCGTCCGAAAATTGATTTTTTGGACTTTACCAAAAAATTTTCAAAATATCAATTGGATCGTGCCTCATGTCGAATAACCACTTTTTAAACCCTCACAGTGACCAAAATTGCCATTTTTACAGAGTTTTTCTTACTCAGAAGCTTCAATTTTGACCAATTTCAGGCAGAGAAATGACTTTAAACACACTTATTTTAGTTGAAAAAGTAATATTTCACATCCAACAGTAATTTGCAGTCAAAAGATTAAATGTTAAAATTTCCTCAGAATTGACCATTTTGGGAACGTTCGACAGCTCCGCGGTCATCGTTTTTCGTCCGAAAATTGATTTTTGGGACTTTACCAAAAATGATTCAAAATGTCAATTGGATCATGCCTCATGTTGAATAACCACTTTTTAAACCCTCACAGTGACCAAAAATGCCATTTTTACAGCGTTTTGCTTACTCAGAAGCTTCAATTTTGGCCAATTTCAGGCAGAGAAATGACTTTAAACACACTTATTTTAGTTGAAAAAGTAATAATTCACATCCAACAGTAATTTGCAGTCAAAGATTAAATGTTAAAATTTCATCAGAATTGACCATTTTGGGAACGTTCGACAGCTCCGCGGTCATCGTTTTTCATCCGAAAATTGATTTTTGGGACTTTACCAAAAATGATTCAAAATGTCAATTGGATCGTGCCTCATGTTGAATAACCACTTTTTAAACCCTCACAGTGACCAAAATTGCCATTTTTACAGAGTTTTGCTTACTCAGAAGCCTCAATTTTTACCAATTTCAGGCAGAGAAATTACTTTAAACACACTTATTTTAGTTGAAAAAGTAACAATTCACATCCAACAGTAATTTGCAGTCAAAAGATTAAATGTTAAAATTTCCTCAGAATTGACCATTTTGGGAACGTTCGACAGCTCCGCGGTCATCGTTTTACGTCCGGATATTGATTTTTTGGACTTTACCAAAAATGTTTCAAAATGTCAATTGGATCGTGCCTCATGTTGAATAACCACTTTTTAAACCCTCACAGTGACCAAAATTGCCATTTTTACAGAGTTTTTCTTACTCAGAAGCTTCAATTTTGACCAATTTCAGGCAGAGAAATTACTTTAAACACACTTATTTTAGTTGAAAAAATAATAATTCACATCCAACTGTAATTTGCAGTCAAAAGATTAAATGTTAAAATTTCATCAGAATTGACCATTTTGGGAACGTTCGACAGCTCCGCGGTCATCGTTTTTCGTCCGAAAATTGATTTTTTGGAATTTACCAAAAATAATTCAAAATGTCAATTGGATCGTGCCTCATGTTGAATAACCACTTTTTAAACCCTCACAGTGACCAAAATTGCCATTTTTACAGAGTTTTGCTTACTCAGAAGCTTCAATTTTGACCAATTTCAGGCACAGAAATTACTTTAAACACACTTATTTTAGTTGAAAAAGTAATAATTCATATCCAACAGTAATTTGCAGTCAAAAGATTAAATGTTAAAATTTCATCAGAATTGACCATTTTGGGAACGTTCGACAGCTCCGCGGTCATCGTTTTTCGTCCGAAAATTGATTTTTTGGACTTTACCAAAAATGATTCAAAATGTCAATTGGATCATGCCTCATGTTGAATAACCACTTTTTAAACCCTCACATTGACCAAAATTGCCATTTTTACAGAGTTTTGCTTACTCAGAAGCCTCAATTGTTACCAATTTCAGGCAGAGAAATTACTTTAAACACACTTATTTTAGTTGAAAAAGTAACAATTCACATCCAACAGTAATTTGCAGTCAAAAGATTAAATGTTAAAATTTCCTCAGAATTGACCATTTTGGGAACGTTCGACAGCTCCGCGGTCATCGTTTTACGTCCGGATATTGATTTTTTGGACTTTACCAAAAATGTTTCAAAATGTCAATTGGATCGTGCCTCATGTTGAATAACCACTTTTTAAACCCTCACAGTGACCAAAATTGCCATTTTTACAGAGTTTTTCTTACTCAGAAGCTTCAATTTTGACCAATTTCAGGCAGAGAAATGACTTTAAACACACTTATTTTAGTTGAAAAAGTAATAGTTCACATCCAACAGTAATTTGCAGTCAAAAGATTAAATGTTAAAATTTCCTCAGAATTGACCATTTTGGGAACGTTCGACAGCTCCGCGGTCATCGTTTTTCGTCCGAAAATTGATTTTTTGGACTTTACCAAAAATGATTCAAAATGTCAATTGGATCATGCCTCATGTTGAATAACCGCTTTTTAAACCCTCACAGTGACCAAAAATGCCATTTTTACAGCGTTTTGCTTACTCAGAAGCTTCAATTTTGACCAATTTCAGGCAGAGAAATTACTTTAAACACACTTATTTTAGTTGAAAAAATAATAGTTCACATCCAACTGTAATTTGCAGTCAAAAGATTAAATGTTAAAATTTCATCAGAATTGACCATTTTGGGAACGTTCGACAGCTCCGCGGTCATCGTTTTTCGTCCGAAAATTGATTTTTTGGACTTTACCAAAAATAATTCAAAATGTCAATTGGATCGTGCCTCATGTTGAATAACCACTTTTTAAACCCTCACAGTGACCAAAATTGCCATTTTTACAGAGTTTTGCTTACTCAGAAGCTTCAATTTTGACCAATTTCAGGCACAGAAATTACTTTAAACACACTTATTTTAGTTGAAAAAGTAATAATTCATATCCAACAGTAATTTGCAGTCAAAAGATTAAATGTTAAAATTTCATCAGAATTGACCATTTTGGGGACATTCGACAGCTCCGCGGTCATCGTTTTTTGTCCGAAAATTGATTTTTTTGACTTTACCAAAAATGATTCAAAATGTCAATTGGATCGTGCCTCGTGTTGAATAACCAGTTTTTAAACCCTCACAGTGACCAAAATTGCAATTTTTACAGAGTTTTGCTTACTCAGAAGCTTCAATTTTGACCAATTTCAGGCACAGAAATGACTTTAAATACATTTATTTTAGTTGAAAAGGTAATAATTCACATCCAACAGTAATTTGCAGTCAAAAGATTAAATGTTAAAATTTCCTCAGAATTGACCATTTTGGGAACGTTCGACAGCTCCGCGGTCATCGTTTTTCGTCCGAAAATTGATTTTTTGGACTTTACCAAAAATGATTCAAAATGTCAATTGGATCATGCCTCATGTTGAATAACCACTTTTTAAACCCTCACATTGACCAAAATTGCCATTTTTACAGAGTTTCGCTTACTCAGAAGCTTCAATTTTGACCAATTTCAGGCAGAGAAATGACTTTAAACACACTTATTTTAGTTGAAAAAGTAATAATTCACATCCAACAGTAATTTGCAGTCAAAAGATTAAATGTTAACATTTCATCAGAATTGACCATTTTGGGAACGTTCGACAGCTCCGCGGTCATCGTTTTTCGTCCGAAAATTGATTTTTGGGACTTTACCAAAAATGATTCAAAATGTGTATTGGATCATGCCTCATGTTGAATAACCACTTTTTAAACCCTCACAGTGACCAAAAATGCCATTTTTACAGCGTTTTTCTTACTCAGAAGCTTCAATTTTGACCAATTTCAGGCAGAGAAATTACTTTAAACACACTTATTTTAGTTGAAAAAGTAATAATTCACATCCAACTGTAAATTGCAGTCAAAAGATTAAATGTTAAAATTTCATCAGAATTGACCATTTTGGGAACGTTCGACAGCTCCGCGGTCATCGTTTTTCGTCCGAAAATTGATTTTTTGGACTTTACCAAAAAATTTTCAAAATGTCAATTGGATCGTGCCTCATGTCGAATAACCACTTTTTAAACCCTCACAGTGACCAAAATTGCCATTTTTACAGAGTTTTTCTTACTCAGAAGCTTCAATTTTGACCAATTTCAGGCAGAGAAATGACTTTAAACACACTTATTTTAGTTGAAAAAGTAATAATTCACATCCAACAGTAATTTGCAGTCAAAGATTAAATGTTAAAATTTCATCAGAATTGACCATTTTGGGAACGTTCGACAGCTCCGCGGTCATCGTTTTACGTCCGGATATTGATTTTTTGGACTTTACCAAAAATGTTTCAAAATGTCAATTGGATCGTGCCTCATGTTGAATAACCACTTTTTAAACCCTCACAGTGACCAAAATTGCCATTTTTACAGAGTTTTTCTTACTCAGAAGCTTCAATTTTGACCAATTTCAGGCAGAGAAATGACTTTAAACACACTTATTTTAGTTGAAAAAGTAATAGTTCACATCCAACAGTAATTTGCAGTCAAAAGATTAAATGTTAAAATTTCCTCAGAATTGACCATTTTGGGAACGTTCGACAGCTCCGCGGTCATCGTTTTTCGTCCGAAAATTGATTTTTTGGACTTTACCAAAAATGATTCAAAATGTCAATTGGATCATGCCTCATGTTGAATAACCGCTTTTTAAACCCTCACAGTGACCAAAAATGCCATTTTTACAGCGTTTTGCTTACTCAGAAGCTTCAATTTTGACCAATTTCAGGCAGAGAAATTACTTTAAACACACTTATTTTAGTTGAAAAAATAATAATTCACATCCAACTGTAATTTGCAGTCAAAAGATTAAATGTTAAAATTTCATCAGAATTGACCATTTTGGGAACGTTCGACAGCTCCGCGGTCATCGTTTTTCGTCCGAAAATTGATTTTTTGGACTTTACCAAAAATAATTCAAAATGTCAATTGGATCGTGCCTCATGTTGAATAACCACTTTTTAAACCCTCACAGTGACCAAAATTGCCATTTTTACAGAGTTTTGCTTACTCAGAAGCTTCAATTTTGACCAATTTCAGGCACAGAAATTACTTTAAACACACTTATTTTAGTTGAAAAAGTAATAATTCATATCCAACAGTAATTTGCAGTCAAAAGATTAAATGTTAAAATTTCATCAGAATTGACCATTTTGGGGACGTTCGACAGCTCCGCGGTCATCGTTTTTTGTCCGAAAATTGATTTTTTTGACTTTACCAAAAATGATTCAAAATGTCAATTGGATCGTGCCTCGTGTTGAATAACCAGTTTTTAAACCCTCACAGTGACCAAAATTGCAATTTTTACAGAGTTTTGCTTACTCAGAAGCTTCAATTTTGACCAATTTCAGGCACAGAAATGACTTTAAATACATTTATTTTAGTTGAAAAGGTAATAATTCACATCCAACAGTAATTTGCAGTCAAAAGATTAAATGTTAAAATTTCCTCAGAATTGACCATTTTGGGAACGTTCGACAGCTCCGCGGTCATCGTTTTTCGTCCGAAAATTGATTTTTTGGACTTTACCAAAAATGATTCAAAATGTCAATTGGATCATGCCTCATGTTGAATAACCACTTTTTAAACCCTCACATTGACCAAAATTGCCATTTTTACAGAGTTTCGCTTACTCAGAAGCTTCAATTTTGACCAATTTCAGGCAGAGAAATGACTTTAAACACACTTATTTTAGTTGAAAAAGTAATAATTCACATCCAACAGTAATTTGCAGTCAAAAGATTAAATGTTAACATTTCATCAGAATTGACCATTTTGGGAACGTTCGACAGCTCCGCGGTCATCGTTTTTCGTCCGAAAATTGATTTTTGGGACTTTACCAAAAATGATTCACAATGTGTATTGGATCGTGCCTCATGTCGAATAACCACTTTTTAAACCCTCACAGTGACCAAAATTGCCATTTTTACAGAGTTTTTCTTACTCAGAAGCTTCAATTTTGACCAATTTCAGGCAGAGAAATGACTTTAAACACACTTATTTTAGTTGAAAAAGTAATAATTCACATCCAACAGTAATTTGCAGTCAAAGATTAAATGTTAAAATTTCATCAGAATTGACCATTTTGGGAACGTTCGACAGCTCCGCGGTCATCGTTTTTCATCCGAAAATTGATTTTTGGGACTTTACCAAAAATGATTCAAAATGTCAATTGGATCGTGCCTCATGTTGAATAACCACTTTTTAAACCCTCACAGTGACCAAAATTGCCATTTTTACAGAGTTTTGCTTACTCAGAAGCCTCAATTTTTACCAATTTCAGGCAGAGAAATTACTTTAAACACACTTATTTTAGTTGAAAAAGTAACAATTCACATCCAACAGTAATTTGCAGTCAAAAGATTAAATGTTAAAATTTCCTCAGAATTGACCATTTTGGGAACGTTCGACAGCTCCGCGGTCATCGTTTTACGTCCGGATATTGATTTTTTGGACTTTACCAAAAATGTTTCAAAATGTCAATTGGATCGTGCCTCATGTTGAATAACCACTTTTTAAACCCTCACAGTGACCAAAATTGCCATTTTTACAGAGTTTTTCTTACTCAGAAGCTTCAATTTTGACCAATTTCAGGCAGAGAAATTACTTTAAACACACTTATTTTAGTTGAAAAAATAATAATTCACATCCAACTGTAATTTGCAGTCAAAAGATTAAATGTTAAAATTTCATCAGAATTGACCATTTTGGGAACGTTCGACAGCTCCGCGGTCATCGTTTTTCGTCCGAAAATTGATTTTTTGGAATTTACCAAAAATAATTCAAAATGTCAATTGGATCGTGCCTCATGTTGAATAACCACTTTTTAAACCCTCACAGTGACCAAAATTGCCATTTTTACAGAGTTTTGCTTACTCAGAAGCTTCAATTTTGACCAATTTCAGGCACAGAAATTACTTTAAACACATTTATTTTAGTTGAAAAAGTAATAATTCATATCCAACAGTAATTTGCAGTCAAAAGATTAAATGTTAAAATTTCATCAGAATTGACCATTTTGGGGACGTTCGACAGCTCCGCGGTCATCGTTTTTTGTCCGAAAATTGATTTTTTTGACTTTACCAAAAATGATTCAAAATGTCAATTGGATCGTGCCTCGTGTTGAATAACCAGTTTTTAAACCCTCACAGTGACCAAAATTGCAATTTTTACAGAGTTTTGCTTACTCAGAAGCTTCAATTTTGACCAATTTCAGGCACAGAAATGACTTTAAATACATTTATTTTAGTTGAAAAGGTAATAATTCACATCCAACAGTAATTTGCAGTCAAAAGATTAAATGTTAAAATTTCCTCAGAATTGACCATTTTGGGAACGTTCGACAACTCTGCGGTCATCGTTTTACGTCCGAAAATTGATTTTTTGGACTTTACCAAAAATGTTTCAAAATGTCAATTGGATCGTGCCTCATGTTGAATAACCACTTTTTAAACCCTCACAGTGACCAAAATTGCCATTTTTACAGAGGGTTTTCTTACTCAGAAGCTTCAATTTTGACCAATTTCAGGCAGAGAAATGACTTTAAACACACTTATTTTAGTTGAAAAAGTAATATTTCACATCCAACAGTAATTTGCAGTCAAAAGATTAAATGTTTAAATTTCCTCAGAATTGACCATTTTGGGAACGTTCGACAGCTCCGCGGTCATCGTTTTTCGTCCGAAAATTGATTTTTTGGACTTTACCAAAAATGATTCAAAATGTCAATTGGATCATGCCTCATGTTGAATAACCACTTTTTAAACCCTCACATTGACCAAAATTGCCATTTTTACAGAGTTTTGCTTACTCAGAAGCCTCAATTTTTACCAATTTCAGGCAGAGAAATTACTTTAAACACACTTATTTTAGTTGAAAAAGTAACAATTCACATCCAACAGTAATTTGCAGTCAAAAGATTAAATGTTAAAATTTCCTCAGAATTGACCATTTTGGGAACGTTCGACAGCTCCGCGGTCATCGTTTTACGTCCGGATATTGATTTTTTGGACTTTACCAAAAGTGTTTCAAAATGTCAATTGGATCGTGCCTCATGTTGAATAACCACTTTTTAAACCCTCACAGTGACCAAAATTGCCATTTTTACAGAGTTTTTCTTACTCAGAAGCTTCAATTTTGACCAATTTCAGGCAGAGAAATGACTTTAAACACACTTATTTTAGTTGAAAAAGTAATATTTCACATCCAACAGTAATTTGCAGTCAAAAGATTAAATGTTAAAATTTCCTCAGAATTGACCATTTTGGGAACGTTCGACAGCTCCGCGGTCATCGTTTTTCGTCCGAAAATTTATTTTTTGGACTTTACCAAAAATGATTCAAAATGTCAATTGGATCATGCCTCATGTTGAATAACCGCTTTTTAAACCCTCACAGTGACCAAAAATGCCATTTTTACAGCGTTTTGCTTACTCAGAAGCTTCAATTTTGACCAATTTCAGGCAGAGAAATTACTTTAAACACACTTATTTTAGTTGAAAAAATAATAATTCACATCCAACTGTAATTTGCAGTCAAAAGATTAAATGTTAAAATTTCATCAGAATTGACCATTTTGGGAACGTTCGACAGCTCCGCGGTCATCGTTTTTCGTCCGAAAATTGATTTTTTGGACTTTACCAAAAATAATTCAAAATGTCAATTGGATCGTGCCTCATGTTGAATAACCACTTTTTAAACCCTCACAGTGACCAAAATTGCCATTTTTACAGAGTTTTGCTTACTCAGAAGCTTCAATTTTGACCAATTTCAGGCAGAGAAATTACTTTAAACACACTTATTTTAGTTGAAAAAATAATAATTCACATCCAACTGTAATTTGCAGTCAAAAGATTAAATGTTAAAATTTCATCAGAATTGACCATTTTGGGAACGTTCGACAGCTCCGCGGTCATCGTTTTTCGTCCGAAAATTGATTTTTTGGACTTTACCAAAAATAATTCAAAATGTCAATTGGATCGTGCCTCATGTTGAATAACCACTTTTTAAACCCTCACAGTGACCAAAATTGCCATTTTTACAGAGTTTTGCTTACTCAGAAGCTTCAATTTTGACCAATTTCAGGCACAGAAATTACTTTAAACACACTTATTTTAGTTGAAAAAGTAATAATTCATATCCAACAGTAATTTGCAGTCAAAAGATTAAATGTTAAAATTTCATCAGAATTGACCATTTTGGGGACGTTCGACAGCTCCGCGGTCATCGTTTTTTGTCCGAAAATTGATTTTTTTGACTTTACCAAAAATGATTCAAAATGTCAATTGGATCGTGCCTCGTGTTGAATAACCAGTTTTTAAACCCTCACAGTGACCAAAATTGCAATTTTTACAGAGTTTTGCTTACTCAGAAGCTTCAATTTTGACCAATTTCAGGCACAGAAATGACTTTAAATACATTTATTTTAGTTGAAAAGGTAATAATTCACATCCAACAGTAATTTGCAGTCAAAAGATTAAATGTTAAAATTTCCTCAGAATTGACCATTTTGGGAACGTTCGACAGCTCCGCGGTCATCGTTTTTCGTCCGAAAATTGATTTTTTGGACTTTACCAAAAATGATTCAAAATGTCAATTGGATCATGCCTCATGTTGAATAACCACTTTTTAAACCCTCACATTGACCAAAATTGCCATTTTTACAGAGTTTCGCTTACTCAGAAGCTTCAATTTTGACCAATTTCAGGCAGAGAAATGACTTTAAACACACTTATTTTAGTTGAAAAAGTAATAATTCACATCCAACAGTAATTTGCAGTCAAAAGATTAAATGTTAACATTTCATCAGAATTGACCATTTTGGGAACGTTCGACAGCTCCGCGGTCATCGTTTTTCGTCCGAAAATTGATTTTTGGGACTTTACCAAAAATGATTCAAAATGTGTATTGGATCATGCCTCATGTTGAATAACCACTTTTTAAACCCTCACAGTGACCAAAAATGCCATTTTTACAGCGTTTTTCTTACTCAGAAGCTTCAATTTTGACCAATTTCAGGCAGAGAAATTACTTTAAACACACTTATTTTAGTTGAAAAAGTAATAATTCACATCCAACTGTAAATTGCAGTCAAAAGATTAAATGTTAAAATTTCATCAGAATTGACCATTTTGGGAACGTTCGACAGCTCCGCGTCATCGTTTTTCGTCCGAAAATTGATTTTTTGGACTTTACCAAAAATTTTTCAAAATGTCAATTGGATCGTGCCTCATGTCGAATAACCACTTTTTAAACCCTCACAGTGACCCAAATTGCCATTTTTACAGAGTTTTTCTTACTCAGAAGCTTCAATTTTGACCAATTTCAGGCAGAGAAATGACTTTAAACACACTTATTTTAGTTGAAAAAGTAATATTTCACATCCAACAGTAATTTGCAGTCAAAAGATTAAATGTTAAAATTTCCTCAGAATTGACCATTTTGGGAACGTTCGACAGCTCCGCGGTCATCGTTTTTCGTCCGAAAATTGATTTTTGGGACTTTACCAAAAAATTTTCCAAATGTCAATTGGATCGTGCCTCATGTCGAATAACCACTTTTTAAACCCTCACAGTGACCAAAATTGCCATTTTTACAAAGTTTTTCTTACTCAGAAGCTTCAATTTTGACCAATTTCAGGCAGAGAAATGACTTTAAACACACTTATTTTAGTTGAAAAAGTAATAATTCACATCCAACAGTAATTTGCAGTCAAAGATTAAATGTTAAAATTTCATCAGAATTGACCATTTTGGGAACGTTCGACAGCTCCGCGGTCATCGTTTTTCATCCGAAAATTGATTTTTGGGACTTTACCAAAAATGATTCAAAATGTCAATTGGATCGTGCCTCATGTTGAATAACCACTTTATAAACCCTCACAGTGACCAAAATTGCCATTTTTACAGAGTTTTGCTTACTCAGAAGCCTCAATTTTTACCAATTTCAGGCAGAGAAATTACTTTAAACACACTTATTTTAGTTGAAAAAGTAACAATTCACATCCAACAGTAATTTGCAGTCAAAAGATTAAATGTTAAAATTTCCTCAGAATTGACCATTTTGGGAACGTTCGACAGCTCCGCGGTCATCGTTTTACGTCCGGATATTCATTTTTTGGACTTTACCAAAAATGTTTCAAAATGTCAATTGGATCGTGCCTCATGTTGAATAACCACTTTTTAAACCCTCACAGTGACCAAAATTGCCATTTTTACAGAGTTTTTCTTACTCAGAAGCTTCAATTTTGACCAATTTCAGGCAGAGAAATGACTTTAAACACACTTATTTTAGTTGAAAAAGTAATATTTCACATCCAACAGTAATTTGCAGTCAAAAGATTAAATGTTAAAATTTCCTCAGAATTGACAATTTTGGGAACGTTCGACAGCTCCGCGGTCATCGTTTTTCGTCCGAAAATTGATTTTTTGGACTTTACCAAAAATGATTCAAAATGTGTATTGGATCATGCCTCATGTTGAATAACCACTTTTTAAACCCTCACAGTGACCAAAAATGCCATTTTTACAGCGTTTTTCTTACTCAGAAGCTTCAATTTTGACCAATTTCAGGCAGAGAAATTACTTTAAACACACTTATTTTAGTTGAAAAAGTAATAATTCACATCCAACTGTAAATTGCAGTCAAAAGATTAAATGTTAAAATTTCATCAGAATTGACCATTTTGGGAACGTTCGACAGCTCCGCGGTCATCGTTTTTCGTCCGAAAATTGATTTTTTGGACTTTACCAAAAAATTTTCAAAATGTCAATTGGATCGTGCCTCATGTCGAATAACCACTTTTTAAACCCTCACAGTGACCCAAATTGCCATTTTTACAGAGTTTTTCTTACTCAGAAGCTTCAATTTTGACCAATTTCAGGCAGAGAAATGACTTTAAACACACTTATTTTAGTTGAAAAAGTAATATTTCACATCCAACAGTAATTTGCAGTCAAAAGATTAAATGTTAAAATTTCCTCAGAATTGACCATTTTGGGAACGTTCGACAGCTCCGCGGTCATCGTTTTTCGTCCGAAAATTGATTTTTGGGACTTTACCAAAAAATTTTCAAAATGTCAATTGGATCGTGCCTCATGTCGAATAACCACTTTTTAAACCCTCACAGTGACCAAAATTGCCATTTTTACAGAGTTTTTCTTACTCAGAAGCTTCAATTTTGACCAATTTCAGGCAGAGAAATGACTTTAAACACACTTATTTTAGTTGAAAAAGTAATAATTCACATCCAACAGTAATTTGCAGTCAAAGATTAAATGTTAAAATTTCATCAGAATTGACCATTTTGGGAACGTTCGACAGCTCCGCGGTCATCGTTTTTCATCCGAAAATTGATTTTTGGGACTTTACCAAAAATGATTCAAAATGTCAATTGGATCGTGCCTCGTGTTGAATAACCAGTTTTTAAACCCTCACAGTGACCAAAATTGCAATTTTTACAGAGTTTTGCTTACTCAGAAGCTTCAATTTTGACCAATTTCAGGCACAGAAATGACTTTAAATACATTTATTTTAGTTGAAAAGGTAATAATTCACATCCAACAGTAATTTGCAGTCAAAAGATTAAATGTTAAAATTTCCTCAGAATTGACCATTTTGGGAACGTTCGACAGCTCCGCGGTCATCGTTTTTCGTCCGAAAATTGATTTTTTGGACTTTACCAAAAATGATTCAAAATGTCAATTGGATCATGCCTCATGTTGAATAACCACTTTTTAAACCCTCACATTGACCAAAATTGCCATTTTTACAGAGTTTCGCTTACTCAGAAGCTTCAATTTTGACCAATTTCAGGCAGAGAAATGACTTTAAACACACTTATTTTAGTTGAAAAAGTAATAATTCACATCCAACAGTAATTTGCAGTCAAAAGATTAAATGTTAACATTTCATCAGAATTGACCATTTTGGGAACGTTCGACAGCTCCGCGGTCATCGTTTTTCGTCCGAAAATTGATTTTTGGGACTTTACCAAAAATGATTCAAAATGTGTATTGGATCATGCCTCATGTTGAATAACCACTTTTTAAACCCTCACAGTGACCAAAAATGCCATTTTTACAGCGTTTTTCTTACTCAGAAGCTTCAATTTTGACCAATATCAGGCAGAGAAATTACTTTAAACACACTTATTTTAGTTGAAAAAGTAATAATTCACATCCAACTGTAAATTGCAGTCAAAAGATTAAATGTTAAAATTTCATCAGAATTGACCATTTTGGGAACGTTCGACAGCTCCGCGGTCATCGTTTTTCGTCCGAAAATTGATTTTTTGGACTTTACCAAAAAATTTTCAAAATATCAATTGGATCGTGCCTCATGTCGAATAACCACTTTTTAAACCCTCACAGTGACCAAAATTGCCATTTTTACAGAGTTTTTCTTACTCAGAAGCTTCAATTTTGACCAATTTCAGGCAGAGAAATGACTTTAAACACACTTATTTTAGTTGAAAAAGTAATATTTCACATCCAACAGTAATTTGCAGTCAAAAGATTAAATGTTAAAATTTCCTCAGAATTGACCATTTTGGGAACGTTCGACAGCTCCGCGGTCATCGTTTTTCGTCCGAAAATTGATTTTTGGGACTTTACCAAAAATGATTCAAAATGTCAATTGGATCATGCCTCATGTTGAATAACCACTTTTTAAACCCTCACAGTGACCAAAAATGCCATTTTTACAGCGTTTTGCTTACTCAGAAGCTTCAATTTTGGCCAATTTCAGGCAGAGAAATGACTTTAAACACACTTATTTTAGTTGAAAAAGTAATAATTCACATCCAACAGTAATTTGCAGTCAAAGATTAAATGTTAAAATTTCATCAGAATTGACCATTTTGGGAACGTTCGACAGCTCCGCGGTCATCGTTTTTCATCCGAAAATTGATTTTTGGGACTTTACCAAAAATGATTCAAAATGTCAATTGGATCGTGCCTCATGTTGAATAACCACTTTTTAAACCCTCACAGTGACCAAAATTGCCATTTTTACAGAGTTTTGCTTACTCAGAAGCCTCAATTTTTACCAATTTCAGGCAGAGAAATTACTTTAAACACACTTATTTTAGTTGAAAAAGTAACAATTCACATCCAACAGTAATTTGCAGTCAAAAGATTAAATGTTAAAATTTCCTCAGAATTGACCATTTTGGGAACGTTCGACAGCTCCGCGGTCATCGTTTTACGTCCGGATATTGATTTTTTGGACTTTACCAAAAATGTTTCAAAATGTCAATTGGATCGTGCCTCATGTTGAATAACCACTTTTTAAACCCTCACAGTGACCAAAATTGCCATTTTTACAGAGTTTTTCTTACTCAGAAGCTTCAATTTTGACCAATTTCAGGCAGAGAAATTACTTTAAACACACTTATTTTAGTTGAAAAAATAATAATTCACATCCAACTGTAATTTGCAGTCAAAAGATTAAATGTTAAAATTTCATCAGAATTGACCATTTTGGGAACGTTCGACAGCTCCGCGGTCATCGTTTTTCGTCCGAAAATTGATTTTTTGGAATTTACCAAAAATAATTCAAAATGTCAATTGGATCGTGCCTCATGTTGAATAACCACTTTTTAAACCCTCACAGTGACCAAAATTGCCATTTTTACAGAGTTTTGCTTACTCAGAAGCTTCAATTTTGACCAATTTCAGGCACAGAAATTACTTTAAACACACTTATTTTAGTTGAAAAAGTAATAATTCATATCCAACAGTAATTTGCAGTCAAAAGATTAAATGTTAAAATTTCATCAGAATTGACCATTTTGGGAACGTTCGACAGCTCCGCGGTCATCGTTTTTCGTCCGAAAATTGATTTTTTGGACTTTACCAAAAATGATTCAAAATGTCAATTGGATCATGCCTCATGTTGAATAACCACTTTTTAAACCCTCACATTGACCAAAATTGCCATTTTTACAGAGTTTTGCTTACTCAGAAGCCTCAATTGTTACCAATTTCAGGCAGAGAAATTACTTTAAACACACTTATTTTAGTTGAAAAAGTAACAATTCACATCCAACAGTAATTTGCAGTCAAAAGATTAAATGTTAAAATTTCCTCAGAATTGACCATTTTGGGAACGTTCGACAGCTCCGCGGTCATCGTTTTACGTCCGGATATTGATTTTTTGGACTTTACCAAAAATGTTTCAAAATGTCAATTGGATCGTGCCTCATGTTGAATAACCACTTTTTAAACCCTCACAGTGACCAAAATTGCCATTTTTACAGAGTTTTTCTTACTCAGAAGCTTCAATTTTGACCAATTTCAGGCAGAGAAATGACTTTAAACACACTTATTTTAGTTGAAAAAGTAATAGTTCACATCCAACAGTAATTTGCAGTCAAAAGATTAAATGTTAAAATTTCCTCAGAATTGACCATTTTGGGAACGTTCGACAGCTCCGCGGTCATCGTTTTTCGTCCGAAAATTGATTTTTTGGACTTTACCAAAAATGATTCAAAATGTCAATTGGATCATGCCTCATGTTGAATAACCACTTTTTAAACCCTCACAGTGACCAAAAATGCCATTTTTACAGCGTTTTGCTTACTCAGAAGCTTCAATTTTGACCAATTTCAGGCAGAGAAATTACTTTAAACACACTTATTTTAGTTGAAAAAATAATAGTTCACATCCAACTGTAATTTGCAGTCAAAAGATTAAATGTTAAAATTTCATCAGAATTGACCATTTTGGGAACGTTCGACAGCTCCGCGGTCATCGTTTTTCGTCCGAAAATTGATTTTTTGGACTTTACCAAAAATAATTCAAAATGTCAATTGGATCGTGCCTCATGTTGAATAACCACTTTTTAAACCCTCACAGTGACCAAAATTGCCATTTTTACAGAGTTTTGCTTACTCAGAAGCTTCAATTTTGACCAATTTCAGGCACAGAAATTACTTTAAACACACTTATTTTAGTTGAAAAAGTAATAATTCATATCCAACAGTAATTTGCAGTCAAAAGATTAAATGTTAAAATTTCATCAGAATTGACCATTTTGGGGACATTCGACAGCTCCGCGGTCATCGTTTTTTGTCCGAAAATTGATTTTTTTGACTTTACCAAAAATGATTCAAAATGTCAATTGGATCGTGCCTCGTGTTGAATAACCAGTTTTTAAACCCTCACAGTGACCAAAATTGCAATTTTTACAGAGTTTTGCTTACTCAGAAGCTTCAATTTTGACCAATTTCAGGCACAGAAATGACTTTAAATACATTTATTTTAGTTGAAAAGGTAATAATTCACATCCAACAGTAATTTGCAGTCAAAAGATTAAATGTTAAAATTTCCTCAGAATTGACCATTTTGGGAACGTTCGACAGCTCCGCGGTCATCGTTTTTCGTCCGAAAATTGATTTTTTGGACTTTACCAAAAATGATTCAAAATGTCAATTGGATCATGCCTCATGTTGAATAACCACTTTTTAAACCCTCACATTGACCAAAATTGCCATTTTTACAGAGTTTCGCTTACTCAGAAGCTTCAATTTTGACCAATTTCAGGCAGAGAAATGACTTTAAACACACTTATTTTAGTTGAAAAAGTAATAATTCACATCCAACAGTAATTTGCAGTCAAAAGATTAAATGTTAACATTTCATCAGAATTGACCATTTTGGGAACGTTCGACAGCTCCGCGGTCATCGTTTTTCGTCCGAAAATTGATTTTTGGGACTTTACCAAAAATGATTCAAAATGTGTATTGGATCATGCCTCATGTTGAATAACCACTTTTTAAACCCTCACAGTGACCAAAAATGCCATTTTTACAGCGTTTTTCTTACTCAGAAGCTTCAATTTTGACCAATTTCAGGCAGAGAAATTACTTTAAACACACTTATTTTAGTTGAAAAAGTAATAATTCACATCCAACTGTAAATTGCAGTCAAAAGATTAAATGTTAAAATTTCATCAGAATTGACCATTTTGGGAACGTTCGACAGCTCCGCGGTCATCGTTTTTCGTCCGAAAATTGATTTTTTGGACTTTACCAAAAAATTTTCAAAATGTCAATTGGATCGTGCCTCATGTCGAATAACCACTTTTTAAACCCTCACAGTGACCAAAATTGCCATTTTTACAGAGTTTTTCTTACTCAGAAGCTTCAATTTTGACCAATTTCAGGCAGAGAAATGACTTTAAACACACTTATTTTAGTTGAAAAAGTAATAATTCACATCCAACAGTAATTTGCAGTCAAAGATTAAATGTTAAAATTTCATCAGAATTGACCATTTTGGGAACGTTCGACAGCTCCGCGGTCATCGTTTTACGTCCGGATATTGATTTTTTGGACTTTACCAAAAATGTTTCAAAATGTCAATTGGATCGTGCCTCATGTTGAATAACCACTTTTTAAACCCTCACAGTGACCAAAATTGCCATTTTTACAGAGTTTTTCTTACTCAGAAGCTTCAATTTTGACCAATTTCAGGCAGAGAAATGACTTTAAACACACTTATTTTAGTTGAAAAAGTAATAGTTCACATCCAACAGTAATTTGCAGTCAAAAGATTAAATGTTAAAATTTCCTCAGAATTGACCATTTTGGGAACGTTCGACAGCTCCGCGGTCATCGTTTTTCGTCCGAAAATTGATTTTTTGGACTTTACCAAAAATGATTCAAAATGTCAATTGGATCATGCCTCATGTTGAATAACCGCTTTTTAAACCCTCACAGTGACCAAAAATGCCATTTTTACAGCGTTTTGCTTACTCAGAAGCTTCAATTTTGACCAATTTCAGGCAGAGAAATTACTTTAAACACACTTATTTTAGTTGAAAAAATAATAATTCACATCCAACTGTAATTTGCAGTCAAAAGATTAAATGTTAAAATTTCATCAGAATTGACCATTTTGGGAACGTTCGACAGCTCCGCGGTCATCGTTTTTCGTCCGAAAATTGATTTTTTGGACTTTACCAAAAATAATTCAAAATGTCAATTGGATCGTGCCTCATGTTGAATAACCACTTTTTAAACCCTCACAGTGACCAAAATTGCCATTTTTACAGAGTTTTGCTTACTCAGAAGCTTCAATTTTGACCAATTTCAGGCACAGAAATTACTTTAAACACACTTATTTTAGTTGAAAAAGTAATAATTCATATCCAACAGTAATTTGCAGTCAAAAGATTAAATGTTAAAATTTCATCAGAATTGACCATTTTGGGGACGTTCGACAGCTCCGCGGTCATCGTTTTTTGTCCGAAAATTGATTTTTTTGACTTTACCAAAAATGATTCAAAATGTCAATTGGATCGTGCCTCGTGTTGAATAACCAGTTTTTAAACCCTCACAGTGACCAAAATTGCAATTTTTACAGAGTTTTGCTTACTCAGAAGCTTCAATTTTGACCAATTTCAGGCACAGAAATGACTTTAAATACATTTATTTTAGTTGAAAAGGTAATAATTCACATCCAACAGTAATTTGCAGTCAAAAGATTAAATGTTAAAATTTCCTCAGAATTGACCATTTTGGGAACGTTCGACAGCTCCGCGGTCATCGTTTTTCGTCCGAAAATTGATTTTTTGGACTTTACCAAAAATGATTCAAAATGTCAATTGGATCATGCCTCATGTTGAATAACCACTTTTTAAACCCTCACATTGACCAAAATTGCCATTTTTACAGAGTTTCGCTTACTCAGAAGCTTCAATTTTGACCAATTTCAGGCAGAGAAATGACTTTAAACACACTTATTTTAGTTGAAAAAGTAATAATTCACATCCAACAGTAATTTGCAGTCAAAAGATTAAATGTTAACATTTCATCAGAAATGACCATTTTGGGAACGTTCGACAGCTCCGCGGTCATCGTTTTACGTCCGGATATTGATTTTTTGGACTTTACCAAAAATGTTTCAAAATGTCAATTGGATCGTGCCTCATGTTGAATAACCACTTTTTAAACCCTCACAGTGAGCAAAATTGCCATTTTTACAGAGTTTTTCTTACTCAGAAGCTTCAATTTTGACCAATTTCAGGCACAGAAATTACTTTAAACACACTTATTTTAGTTGAAAAAGTAATAATTCATATCCAACAGTAATTTGCAGTCAAAAGATTAAATGTTAAAATTTCATCAGAATTGACCATTTTGGGGACGTTCGACAGCTCCGCGGTCATCGTTTTTTGTCCGAAAATTGATTTTTTTGACTTTACCAAAAATGATTCAAAATGTCAATTGGATCGTGCCTCGTGTTGAATAACCAGTTTTTAAACCCTCACAGTGACCAAAATTGCAATTTTTACAGAGTTTTGCTTACTCAGAAGCTTCAATTTTGACCAATTTCAGGCACAGAAATGACTTTAAATACATTTATTTTAGTTGAAAAGGTAATAATTCACATCCAACAGTAATTTGCAGTCAAAAGATTAAATGTTAAAATTTCCTCAGAATTGACCATTTTGGGAACGTTCGACAGCTCCGCGGTCATCGTTTTTCGTCCGAAAATTGATTTTTTGGACTTTACCAAAAATGATTCAAAATGTCAATTGGATCATGCCTCATGTTGAATAACCACTTTTTAAACCCTCACATTGACCAAAATTGCCATTTTTACAGAGTTTCGCTTACTCAGAAGCTTCAATTTTGACCAATTTCAGGCAGAGAAATGACTTTAAACACACTTATTTTAGTTGAAAAAGTAATAATTCACATCCAACAGTAATTTGCAGTCAAAAGATTAAATGTTAACATTTCATCAGAATTGACCATTTTGGGAACGTTCGACAGCTCCGCGGTCATCGTTTTTCGTCCGAAAATTGATTTTTGGGACTTTACCAAAAATGATTCAAAATGTGTATTGGATCATGCCTCATGTTGAATAACCACTTTTTAAACCCTCACAGTGACCAAAAATGCCATTTTTACAGCGTTTTTCTTACTCAGAAGCTTCAATTTTGACCAATTTCAGGCAGAGAAATTACTTTAAACACACTTATTTTAGTTGAAAAAGTAATAATTCACATCCAACTGTAAATTGCAGTCAAAAGATTAAATGTTAAAATTTCATCAGAATTGACCATTTTGGGAACGTTCGACAGCTCCGCGGTCATCGTTTTTCGTCCGAAAATTGATTTTTTGGACTTTACCAAAAAATTTTCAAAATGTCAATTGGATCGTGCCTCATGTCGAATAACCACTTTTTAAACCCTCACAGTGACCAAAATTGCCATTTTTACAGAGTTTTTCTTACTCAGAAGCTTCAATTTTGACCAATTTCAGGCAGAGAAATGACTTTAAACACACTTATTTTAGTTGAAAAAGTAATATTTCACATCCAACAGTAATTTGCAGTCAAAAGATTAAATGTTAAAATTTCCTCAGAATTGACCATTTTGGGAACGTTCGACAGCTCCGCGGTCATCGTTTTTCGTCCGAAAATTGATTTTTGGGACTTTACCAAAAATGATTCAAAATGTCAATTGGATCATGCCTCATGTTGAATAACCACTTTTTAAACCCTCACAGTGACCAAAAATGCCATTTTTACAGCGTTTTGCTTACTCAGAAGCTTCAATTTTGACCAATTTCAGGCAGAGAAATGACTTTAAACACACTTATTTTAGTTGAAAAAGTAATAATTCACATCCAACAGTAATTTGCAGTCAAAGATTAAATGTTAAAATTTCATCAGAATTGACCATTTTGGGAACGTTCGACAGCTCCGCGGTCATCGTTTTTCGTCCGAAAATTGATTTTTTGGACTTTACCAAAAATAATTCAAAATGTCAATTGGATCGTGCCTCATGTTGAATAACCACTTTTTAAACGCTCACAGTGACCAAAATTGCCATTTTTACAGAGTTTTGCTTACTCAGAAGCTTCAATTTTGACCAATTTCAGGCACAGAAATTACTTTAAACACACTTATTTTAGTTGAAAAAGTAATAATTCATATCCAACAGTAATTTGCAGTCAAAAGATTAAATGTTAAAATTTCCTCAGAATTGACCATTTTGGGAACGTTCGACAGCTCCGCGGTCATCGTTTTTCGTCCGAAAATTGATTTTTTGGACTTTACCAAAAATGATTCAAAATGTCAATTGGATCATGCCTCATGTTGAATAACCACTTTTTAAACCCTCACATTGACCAAAATTGCCATTTTTACAGAGTTTCGCTTACTCAGAAGCTTCAATTTTGACCAATTTCAGGCAGAGAAATGACTTTAAACACACTTATTTTAGTTGAAAAAGTAATAATTCACATCCAACAGTAATTTGCAGTCAAAAGATTAAATGTTAAAATTTCATCAGAATTGACCATTTTGGGGACGTTCGACAGCTCCGCGGTCATCGTTTTTTGTCCGAAAATTGATTTTTTTTACTTTACCAAAAATGATTCAAAATGTCAATTGGATCGTGCCTCGTGTTGAATAACCAGTTTTTAAACCCTCACAGTGACCAAAAATGCCATTTTTACAGAGTTTCGCTTACTCAGAAGCTTCAATTTTGACCAATTTCAGGCAGAGAAATTACTTTAAACACACTTATTTTAGTTGAAAAAGTAATAATTCACATCCAACTGTAAATTGCAGTCAAAAGATTAAATGTTAAAATTTCATCAGAATTGACCATTTTGGGAACGTTCGACAGCTCCGCGGTCATCGTTTTTCGTCCGAAAATTGATTTTTTGGTCTTTACCAAAAATAATTCAAAATGTCAATTGGATCATGCCTCATGTTGAATAACCACTTTTTAAACCCTCACAGTGACCAAAATTGCCATTTTTACAGAGTTTTGCTTACTCAGAAGCTTCAATTTTGACCAATTTCAGGCAGAGAAATGACTTTAAACACACTTATTTTAGTTGAAAAAGTAATAATTCACATCCAACAGTAATTTGCAGTCAAAAGATTAAATGTTAAAATTTCATCAGAATTGACCATTTTGGGGACGTTCGACAGCTCCGCGGTCATCGTTTTTTGTCCGAAAATTGATTTTTTTGACTTTACCAAAAATGATTCAAAATGTCAATTGGATCGTGCCTCGTGTTGAATAACCAGTTTTTAAACCCTCACAGTGACCAAAATTGACATTTTTACAGAGTTTTGCTTACTCAGAAGCTTCAATTTTGACCAATTTCAGGCACAGAAATGACTTTAAATACATTTATTTTAGTTGAAAAGGTAATAATTCACATCCAACAGTAATTTGCAGTCAAAAGATTAAATGTAAAAATTTCATCAGAATTGACCATTTTGGGAATGTTCGACAGCTCCGCGGTCATCGTTTTTCGTCCGAAAATTGATTTTTTGGTCTTTACCAAAAATGATTCAAAATGTCAATTGGATCGTGCCTCATGTTGAATAACCACTTTTTAAACCCTCACAGTGACCAAAATTGCAATTTTTACAGAGTTTTGCTTACTCAGAAGCCTCAATTTTTACCAATTTCAGGCATAGAAATTACATTAAACACACTTATTTTAGTTGAAAAAGTAACAATTTACATCCAACAGTAATTTGCAGTCAAAAGATTAAATGTTAAAATTTCCTCAGAATTGACCATTTTGGGAACGTTCGACAACTCCGCGGTCATCGTTTTACGTCCGAAAATTGATTTTTTGGACTTTACCAAAAATGTTTCAAAATGTCAATTGGATCGTGCCTCATGTTGAATAACCACTTTTTAAACCCTCACAGTGACCAAAATTGCCATTTTTACAGAGGGTTTTCTTACTCAGAAGCTTCAATTTTGACCAATTTCAGGCAGAGAAATGACTTTAAACACACTTATTTTAGTTGAAAAAGTAATATTTCACATCCAACAGTAATTTGCAGTCAAAAGATTAAATGTTAAAATTTCCTCAGAATTGACCATTTTGGGAACGTTCGACAGCTCCGCGGTCATCGTTTTTCGTCCGAAAATTGATTTTTTGGACTTTACCAAAAATGATTCAAAATGTCAATTGGATCATGCCTCATGTTGAATAACCACTTTTTAAACCCTCACATTGACCAAAATTGCCATTTTTACAGAGTTTTGCTTACTCAGAAGCCTCAATTTTTACCAATTTCAGGCAGAGAAATTACTTTAAACACACTTATTTTAGTTGAAAAAGTAACAATTCACATCCAACAGTAATTTGCAGTCAAAAGATTAAATGTTAAAATTTCCTCAGAATTGACCATTTTGGGAACGTTCGACAGCTCCGCGGTCATCGTTTTACGTCCGGATATTGATTTTTTGGACTTTACCAAAAATGTTTCAAAATGTCAATTGGATCGTGCCTCATGTTGAATAACCACTTTTTAAACCCTCACAGTGACCAAAATTGCCATTTTTACAGAGTTTTTCTTACTCAGAAGCTTCAATTTTGACCAATTTCAGGCAGAGAAATGACTTTAAACACACTTATTTTAGTTGAAAAAGTAATATTTCACATCCAACAGTAATTTGCAGTCAAAAGATTAAATGTTAAAATTTCCTCAGAATTGACCATTTTGGGAACGTTCGACAGCTCCGCGGTCATCGTTTTTCGTCCGAAAATGGATTTTTTGGACTTTACCAAAAATAATTCAAAATGTCAATTGGATCGTGCCTCATGTTGAATAACCACTTTTTAAACCCTCACAGTGACCAAAATTGCCATTTTTACAGAGTTTTGCTTACTCAGAAGCTTCAATTTTGACCAATTTCAGGCACAGAAATTACTTTAAACACACTTATTTTAGTTGAAAAAGTAATAATTCATATCCAACAGTAATTTGCAGTCAAAAGATTAAATGTTAAAATTTCATCAGAATTGACCATTTTGGGGACGTTCGACAGCTCCGCGGTCATCGTTTTTTGTCCGAAAATTGATTTTTTTGACTTTACCAAAAATGATTCAAAATGTCAATTGGATCGTGCCTCGTGTTGAATAACCAGTTTTTAAACCCTCACAGTGACCAAAATTGCAATTTTTACAGAGTTTTGCTTACTCAGAAGCTTCAATTTTGACCAATTTCAGGCACAGAAATGACTTTAAATACATTTATTTTAGTTGAAAAGGTAATAATTCACATCCAACAGTAATTTGCAGTCAAAAGATTAAATGTTAAAATTTCCTCAGAATTGACCATTTTGGGAACGTTCGACAGCTCCGCGGTCATCGTTTTTCGTCCGAAAATTGATTTTTTGGACTTTACCAAAAATGATTCAAAATGTCAATTGGATCATGCCTCATGTTGAATAACCACTTTTTAAACCCTCACATTGACCAAAATTGCCATTTTTACAGAGTTTCGCTTACTCAGAAGCTTCAATTTTGACCAATTTCAGGCAGAGAAATGACTTTAAACACACTTATTTTAGTTGAAAAAGTAATAATTCACATCCAACAGTAATTTGCAGTCAAAAGATTAAATGTTAACATTTCATCAGAATTGACCATTTTGGGAACGTTCGACAGCTCCGCGGTCATCGTTTTTCGTCCGAAAATTGATTTTTGGGACTTTACCAAAAATGATTCAAAATGTGTATTGGATCATGCCTCATGTTGAATAACCACTTTTTAAACCCTCACAGTGACCAAAAATGCCATTTTTACAGCGTTTTTCTTACTCAGAAGCTTCAATTTTGACCAATATCAGGCAGAGAAATTACTTTAAACACACTTATTTTAGTTGAAAAAGTAATAATTCACATCCAACTGTAAATTGCAGTCAAAAGATTAAATGTTAAAATTTCATCAGAATTGACCATTTTGGGAACGTTCGACAGCTCCGCGGTCATCGTTTTTCGTCCGAAAATTGATTTTTTGGACTTTACCAAAAAATTTTCAAAATATCAATTGGATCGTGCCTCATGTCGAATAACCACTTTTTAAACCCTCACAGTGACCAAAATTGCCATTTTTACAGAGTTTTTCTTACTCAGAAGCTTCAATTTTGACCAATTTCAGGCAGAGAAATGACTTTAAACACACTTATTTTAGTTGAAAAAGTAATATTTCACATCCAACAGTAATTTGCAGTCAAAAGATTAAATGTTAAAATTTCCTCAGAATTGACCATTTTGGGAACGTTCGACAGCTCCGCGGTCATCGTTTTTCGTCCGAAAATTGATTTTTGGGACTTTACCAAAAATGATTCAAAATGTCAATTGGATCATGCCTCATGTTGAATAACCACTTTTTAAACCCTCACAGTGACCAAAAATGCCATTTTTACAGCGTTTTGCTTACTCAGAAGCTTCAATTTTGGCCAATTTCAGGCAGAGAAATGACTTTAAACACACTTATTTTAGTTGAAAAAGTAATAATTCACATCCAACAGTAATTTGCAGTCAAAGATTAAATGTTAAAATTTCATCAGAATTGACCATTTTGGGAACGTTCGACAGCTCCGCGGTCATCGTTTTTCATCCGAAAATTGATTTTTGGGACTTTACCAAAAATGATTCAAAATGTCAATTGGATCGTGCCTCATGTTGAATAACCACTTTTTAAACCCTCACAGTGACCAAAATTGCCATTTTTACAGAGTTTTGCTTACTCAGAAGCCTCAATTTTTACCAATTTCAGGCAGAGAAATTACTTTAAACACACTTATTTTAGTTGAAAAAGTAACAATTCACATCCAACAGTAATTTGCAGTCAAAAGATTAAATGTTAAAATTTCCTCAGAATTGACCATTTTGGGAACGTTCGACAGCTCCGCGGTCATCGTTTTACGTCCGGATATTGATTTTTTGGACTTTACCAAAAATGTTTCAAAATGTCAATTGGATCGTGCCTCATGTTGAATAACCACTTTTTAAACCCTCACAGTGACCAAAATTGCCATTTTTACAGAGTTTTTCTTACTCAGAAGCTTCAATTTTGACCAATTTCAGGCAGAGAAATTACTTTAAACACACTTATTTTAGTTGAAAAAATAATAATTCACATCCAACTGTAATTTGCAGTCAAAAGATTAAATGTTAAAATTTCATCAGAATTGACCATTTTGGGAACGTTCGACAGCTCCGCGGTCATCGTTTTTCGTCCGAAAATTGATTTTTTGGAATTTACCAAAAATAATTCAAAATGTCAATTGGATCGTGCCTCATGTTGAATAACCACTTTTTAAACCCTCACAGTGACCAAAATTGCCATTTTTACAGAGTTTTGCTTACTCAGAAGCTTCAATTTTGACCAATTTCAGGCACAGAAATTACTTTAAACACACTTATTTTAGTTGAAAAAGTAATAATTCATATCCAACAGTAATTTGCAGTCAAAAGATTAAATGTTAAAATTTCATCAGAATTGACCATTTTGGGAACGTTCGACAGCTCCGCGGTCATCGTTTTTCGTCCGAAAATTGATTTTTTGGACTTTACCAAAAATGATTCAAAATGTCAATTGGATCATGCCTCATGTTGAATAACCACTTTTTAAACCCTCACATTGACCAAAATTGCCATTTTTACAGAGTTTTGCTTACTCAGAAGCCTCAATTGTTACCAATTTCAGGCAGAGAAATTACTTTAAACACACTTATTTTAGTTGAAAAAGTAACAATTCACATCCAACAGTAATTTGCAGTCAAAAGATTAAATGTTAAAATTTCCTCAGAATTGACCATTTTGGGAACGTTCGACAGCTCCGCGGTCATCGTTTTACGTCCGGATATTGATTTTTTGGACTTTACCAAAAATGTTTCAAAATGTCAATTGGATCGTGCCTCATGTTGAATAACCACTTTTTAAACCCTCACAGTGACCAAAATTGCCATTTTTACAGAGTTTTTCTTACTCAGAAGCTTCAATTTTGACCAATTTCAGGCAGAGAAATGACTTTAAACACACTTATTTTAGTTGAAAAAGTAATAGTTCACATCCAACAGTAATTTGCAGTCAAAAGATTAAATGTTAAAATTTCCTCAGAATTGACCATTTTGGGAACGTTCGACAGCTCCGCGGTCATCGTTTTTCGTCCGAAAATTGATTTTTTGGACTTTACCAAAAATGATTCAAAATGTCAATTGGATCATGCCTCATGTTGAATAACCGCTTTTTAAACCCTCACAGTGACCAAAAATGCCATTTTTACAGCGTTTTGCTTACTCAGAAGCTTCAATTTTGACCAATTTCAGGCAGAGAAATTACTTTAAACACACTTATTTTAGTTGAAAAAATAATAGTTCACATCCAACTGTAATTTGCAGTCAAAAGATTAAATGTTAAAATTTCATCAGAATTGACCATTTTGGGAACGTTCGACAGCTCCGCGGTCATCGTTTTTCGTCCGAAAATTGATTTTTTGGACTTTACCAAAAATAATTCAAAATGTCAATTGGATCGTGCCTCATGTTGAATAACCACTTTTTAAACCCTCACAGTGACCAAAATTGCCATTTTTACAGAGTTTTGCTTACTCAGAAGCTTCAATTTTGACCAATTTCAGGCACAGAAATTACTTTAAACACACTTATTTTAGTTGAAAAAGTAATAATTCATATCCAACAGTAATTTGCAGTCAAAAGATTAAATGTTAAAATTTCATCAGAATTGACCATTTTGGGGACATTCGACAGCTCCGCGGTCATCGTTTTTTGTCCGAAAATTGATTTTTTTGACTTTACCAAAAATGATTCAAAATGTCAATTGGATCGTGCCTCGTGTTGAATAACCAGTTTTTAAACCCTCACAGTGACCAAAATTGCAATTTTTACAGAGTTTTGCTTACTCAGAAGCTTCAATTTTGACCAATTTCAGGCACAGAAATGACTTTAAATACATTTATTTTAGTTGAAAAGGTAATAATTCACATCCAACAGTAATTTGCAGTCAAAAGATTAAATGTTAAAATTTCCTCAGAATTGACCATTTTGGGAACGTTCGACAGCTCCGCGGTCATCGTTTTTCGTCCGAAAATTGATTTTTTGGACTTTACCAAAAATGATTCAAAATGTCAATTGGATCATGCCTCATGTTGAATAACCACTTTTTAAACCCTCACATTGACCAAAATTGCCATTTTTACAGAGTTTCGCTTACTCAGAAGCTTCAATTTTGACCAATTTCAGGCAGAGAAATGACTTTAAACACACTTATTTTAGTTGAAAAAGTAATAATTCACATCCAACAGTAATTTGCAGTCAAAAGATTAAATGTTAACATTTCATCAGAATTGACCATTTTGGGAACGTTCGACAGCTCCGCGGTCATCGTTTTTCGTCCGAAAATTGATTTTTGGGACTTTACCAAAAATGATTCAAAATGTGTATTGGATCATGCCTCATGTTGAATAACCACTTTTTAAACCCTCACAGTGACCAAAAATGCCATTTTTACAGCGTTTTTCTTACTCAGAAGCTTCAATTTTGACCAATTTCAGGCAGAGAAATTACTTTAAACACACTTATTTTAGTTGAAAAAGTAATAATTCACATCCAACTGTAAATTGCAGTCAAAAGATTAAATGTTAAAATTTCATCAGAATTGACCATTTTGGGAACGTTCGACAGCTCCGCGGTCATCGTTTTTCGTCCGAAAATTGATTTTTTGGACTTTACCAAAAAATTTTCAAAATGTCAATTGGATCGTGCCTCATGTCGAATAACCACTTTTTAAACCCTCACAGTGACCAAAATTGCCATTTTTACAGAGTTTTTCTTACTCAGAAGCTTCAATTTTGACCAATTTCAGGCAGAGAAATGACTTTAAACACACTTATTTTAGTTGAAAAAGTAATAATTCACATCCAACAGTAATTTGCAGTCAAAGATTAAATGTTAAAATTTCATCAGAATTGACCATTTTGGGAACGTTCGACAGCTCCGCGGTCATCGTTTTACGTCCGGATATTGATTTTTTGGACTTTACCAAAAATGTTTCAAAATGTCAATTGGATCGTGCCTCATGTTGAATAACCACTTTTTAAACCCTCACAGTGACCAAAATTGCCATTTTTACAGAGTTTTTCTTACTCAGAAGCTTCAATTTTGACCAATTTCAGGCAGAGAAATGACTTTAAACACACTTATTTTAGTTGAAAAAGTAATAGTTCACATCCAACAGTAATTTGCAGTCAAAAGATTAAATGTTAAAATTTCCTCAGAATTGACCATTTTGGGAACGTTCGACAGCTCCGCGGTCATCGTTTTTCGTCCGAAAATTGATTTTTTGGACTTTACCAAAAATGATTCAAAATGTCAATTGGATCATGCCTCATGTTGAATAACCGCTTTTTAAACCCTCACAGTGACCAAAAATGCCATTTTTACAGCGTTTTGCTTACTCAGAAGCTTCAATTTTGACCAATTTCAGGCAGAGAAATTACTTTAAACACACTTATTTTAGTTGAAAAAATAATAATTCACATCCAACTGTAATTTGCAGTCAAAAGATTAAATGTTAAAATTTCATCAGAATTGACCATTTTGGGAACGTTCGACAGCTCCGCGGTCATCGTTTTTCGTCCGAAAATTGATTTTTTGGACTTTACCAAAAATAATTCAAAATGTCAATTGGATCGTGCCTCATGTTGAATAACCACTTTTTAAACCCTCACAGTGACCAAAATTGCCATTTTTACAGAGTTTTGCTTACTCAGAAGCTTCAATTTTGACCAATTTCAGGCACAGAAATTACTTTAAACACACTTATTTTAGTTGAAAAAGTAATAATTCATATCCAACAGTAATTTGCAGTCAAAAGATTAAATGTTAAAATTTCATCAGAATTGACCATTTTGGGGACGTTCGACAGCTCCGCGGTCATCGTTTTTTGTCCGAAAATTGATTTTTTTGACTTTACCAAAAATGATTCAAAATGTCAATTGGATCGTGCCTCGTGTTGAATAACCAGTTTTTAAACCCTCACAGTGACCAAAATTGCAATTTTTACAGAGTTTTGCTTACTCAGAAGCTTCAATTTTGACCAATTTCAGGCACAGAAATGACTTTAAATACATTTATTTTAGTTGAAAAGGTAATAATTCACATCCAACAGTAATTTGCAGTCAAAAGATTAAATGTTAAAATTTCCTCAGAATTGACCATTTTGGGAACGTTCGACAGCTCCGCGGTCATCGTTTTTCGTCCGAAAATTGATTTTTTGGACTTTACCAAAAATGATTCAAAATGTCAATTGGATCATGCCTCATGTTGAATAACCACTTTTTAAACCCTCACATTGACCAAAATTGCCATTTTTACAGAGTTTCGCTTACTCAGAAGCTTCAATTTTGACCAATTTCAGGCAGAGAAATGACTTTAAACACACTTATTTTAGTTGAAAAAGTAATAATTCACATCCAACAGTAATTTGCAGTCAAAAGATTAAATGTTAACATTTCATCAGAATTGACCATTTTGGGAACGTTCGACAGCTCCGCGGTCATCGTTTTTCGTCCGAAAATTGATTTTTGGGACTTTACCAAAAATGATTCACAATGTGTATTGGATCGTGCCTCATGTCGAATAACCACTTTTTAAACCCTCACAGTGACCAAAATTGCCATTTTTACAGAGTTTTTCTTACTCAGAAGCTTCAATTTTGACCAATTTCAGGCAGAGAAATGACTTTAAACACACTTATTTTAGTTGAAAAAGTAATAATTCACATCCAACAGTAATTTGCAGTCAAAGATTAAATGTTAAAATTTCATCAGAATTGACCATTTTGGGAACGTTCGACAGCTCCGCGGTCATCGTTTTTCATCCGAAAATTGATTTTTGGGACTTTACCAAAAATGATTCAAAATGTCAATTGGATCGTGCCTCATGTTGAATAACCACTTTTTAAACCCTCACAGTGACCAAAATTGCCATTTTTACAGAGTTTTGCTTACTCAGAAGCCTCAATTTTTACCAATTTCAGGCAGAGAAATTACTTTAAACACACTTATTTTAGTTGAAAAAGTAACAATTCACATCCAACAGTAATTTGCAGTCAAAAGATTAAATGTTAAAATTTCCTCAGAATTGACCATTTTGGGAACGTTCGACAGCTCCGCGGTCATCGTTTTACGTCCGGATATTGATTTTTTGGACTTTACCAAAAATGTTTCAAAATGTCAATTGGATCGTGCCTCATGTTGAATAACCACTTTTTAAACCCTCACAGTGACCAAAATTGCCATTTTTACAGAGTTTTTCTTACTCAGAAGCTTCAATTTTGACCAATTTCAGGCAGAGAAATTACTTTAAACACACTTATTTTAGTTGAAAAAATAATAATTCACATCCAACTGTAATTTGCAGTCAAAAGATTAAATGTTAAAATTTCATCAGAATTGACCATTTTGGGAACGTTCGACAGCTCCGCGGTCATCGTTTTTCGTCCGAAAATTGATTTTTTGGAATTTACCAAAAATAATTCAAAATGTCAATTGGATCGTGCCTCATGTTGAATAACCACTTTTTAAACCCTCACAGTGACCAAAATTGCCATTTTTACAGAGTTTTGCTTACTCAGAAGCTTCAATTTTGACCAATTTCAGGCACAGAAATTACTTTAAACACATTTATTTTAGTTGAAAAAGTAATAATTCATATCCAACAGTAATTTGCAGTCAAAAGATTAAATGTTAAAATTTCATCAGAATTGACCATTTTGGGGACGTTCGACAGCTCCGCGGTCATCGTTTTTTGTCCGAAAATTGATTTTTTTGACTTTACCAAAAATGATTCAAAATGTCAATTGGATCGTGCCTCGTGTTGAATAACCAGTTTTTAAACCCTCACAGTGACCAAAATTGCAATTTTTACAGAGTTTTGCTTACTCAGAAGCTTCAATTTTGACCAATTTCAGGCACAGAAATGACTTTAAATACATTTATTTTAGTTGAAAAGGTAATAATTCACATCCAACAGTAATTTGCAGTCAAAAGATTAAATGTTAAAATTTCCTCAGAATTGACCATTTTGGGAACGTTCGACAACTCTGCGGTCATCGTTTTACGTCCGAAAATTGATTTTTTGGACTTTACCAAAAATGTTTCAAAATGTCAATTGGATCGTGCCTCATGTTGAATAACCACTTTTTAAACCCTCACAGTGACCAAAATTGCCATTTTTACAGAGGGTTTTCTTACTCAGAAGCTTCAATTTTGACCAATTTCAGGCAGAGAAATGACTTTAAACACACTTATTTTAGTTGAAAAAGTAATATTTCACATCCAACAGTAATTTGCAGTCAAAAGATTAAATGTTTAAATTTCCTCAGAATTGACCATTTTGGGAACGTTCGACAGCTCCGCGGTCATCGTTTTTCGTCCGAAAATTGATTTTTTGGACTTTACCAAAAATGATTCAAAATGTCAATTGGATCATGCCTCATGTTGAATAACCACTTTTTAAACCCTCACATTGACCAAAATTGCCATTTTTACAGAGTTTTGCTTACTCAGAAGCCTCAATTTTTACCAATTTCAGGCAGAGAAATTACTTTAAACACACTTATTTTAGTTGAAAAAGTAACAATTCACATCCAACAGTAATTTGCAGTCAAAAGATTAAATGTTAAAATTTCCTCAGAATTGACCATTTTGGGAACGTTCGACAGCTCCGCGGTCATCGTTTTACGTCCGGATATTGATTTTTTGGACTTTACCAAAAGTGTTTCAAAATGTCAATTGGATCGTGCCTCATGTTGAATAACCACTTTTTAAACCCTCACAGTGACCAAAATTGCCATTTTTACAGAGTTTTTCTTACTCAGAAGCTTCAATTTTGACCAATTTCAGGCAGAGAAATGACTTTAAACACACTTATTTTAGTTGAAAAAGTAATATTTCACATCCAACAGTAATTTGCAGTCAAAAGATTAAATGTTAAAATTTCCTCAGAATTGACCATTTTGGGAACGTTCGACAGCTCCGCGGTCATCGTTTTTCGTCCGAAAATTTATTTTTTGGACTTTACCAAAAATGATTCAAAATGTCAATTGGATCATGCCTCATGTTGAATAACCGCTTTTTAAACCCTCACAGTGACCAAAAATGCCATTTTTACAGCGTTTTGCTTACTCAGAAGCTTCAATTTTGACCAATTTCAGGCAGAGAAATTACTTTAAACACACTTATTTTAGTTGAAAAAATAATAATTCACATCCAACTGTAATTTGCAGTCAAAAGATTAAATGTTAAAATTTCATCAGAATTGACCATTTTGGGAACGTTCGACAGCTCCGCGGTCATCGTTTTTCGTCCGAAAATTGATTTTTTGGACTTTACCAAAAATAATTCAAAATGTCAATTGGATCGTGCCTCATGTTGAATAACCACTTTTTAAACCCTCACAGTGACCAAAATTGCCATTTTTACAGAGTTTTGCTTACTCAGAAGCTTCAATTTTGACCAATTTCAGGCAGAGAAATTACTTTAAACACACTTATTTTAGTTGAAAAAATAATAATTCACATCCAACTGTAATTTGCAGTCAAAAGATTAAATGTTAAAATTTCATCAGAATTGACCATTTTGGGAACGTTCGACAGCTCCGCGGTCATCGTTTTTCGTCCGAAAATTGATTTTTTGGACTTTACCAAAAATAATTCAAAATGTCAATTGGATCGTGCCTCATGTTGAATAACCACTTTTTAAACCCTCACAGTGACCAAAATTGCCATTTTTACAGAGTTTTGCTTACTCAGAAGCTTCAATTTTGACCAATTTCAGGCACAGAAATTACTTTAAACACACTTATTTTAGTTGAAAAAGTAATAATTCATATCCAACAGTAATTTGCAGTCAAAAGATTAAATGTTAAAATTTCATCAGAATTGACCATTTTGGGGACGTTCGACAGCTCCGCGGTCATCGTTTTTTGTCCGAAAATTGATTTTTTTGACTTTACCAAAAATGATTCAAAATGTCAATTGGATCGTGCCTCGTGTTGAATAACCAGTTTTTAAACCCTCACAGTGACCAAAATTGCAATTTTTACAGAGTTTTGCTTACTCAGAAGCTTCAATTTTGACCAATTTCAGGCACAGAAATGACTTTAAATACATTTATTTTAGTTGAAAAGGTAATAATTCACATCCAACAGTAATTTGCAGTCAAAAGATTAAATGTTAAAATTTCCTCAGAATTGACCATTTTGGGAACGTTCGACAGCTCCGCGGTCATCGTTTTTCGTCCGAAAATTGATTTTTTGGACTTTACCAAAAATGATTCAAAATGTCAATTGGATCATGCCTCATGTTGAATAACCACTTTTTAAACCCTCACATTGACCAAAATTGCCATTTTTACAGAGTTTCGCTTACTCAGAAGCTTCAATTTTGACCAATTTCAGGCAGAGAAATGACTTTAAACACACTTATTTTAGTTGAAAAAGTAATAATTCACATCCAACAGTAATTTGCAGTCAAAAGATTAAATGTTAACATTTCATCAGAATTGACCATTTTGGGAACGTTCGACAGCTCCGCGGTCATCGTTTTTCGTCCGAAAATTGATTTTTGGGACTTTACCAAAAATGATTCAAAATGTGTATTGGATCATGCCTCATGTTGAATAACCACTTTTTAAACCCTCACAGTGACCAAAAATGCCATTTTTACAGCGTTTTTCTTACTCAGAAGCTTCAATTTTGACCAATTTCAGGCAGAGAAATTACTTTAAACACACTTATTTTAGTTGAAAAAGTAATAATTCACATCCAACTGTAAATTGCAGTCAAAAGATTAAATGTTAAAATTTCATCAGAATTGACCATTTTGGGAACGTTCGACAGCTCCGCGGTCATCGTTTTTCGTCCGAAAATTGATTTTTTGGACTTTACCAAAAATTTTTCAAAATGTCAATTGGATCGTGCCTCATGTCGAATAACCACTTTTTAAACCCTCACAGTGACCCAAATTGCCATTTTTACAGAGTTTTTCTTACTCAGAAGCTTCAATTTTGACCAATTTCAGGCAGAGAAATGACTTTAAACACACTTATTTTAGTTGAAAAAGTAATATTTCACATCCAACAGTAATTTGCAGTCAAAAGATTAAATGTTAAAATTTCCTCAGAATTGACCATTTTGGGAACGTTCGACAGCTCCGCGGTCATCGTTTTTCGTCCGAAAATTGATTTTTGGGACTTTACCAAAAAATTTTCCAAATGTCAATTGGATCGTGCCTCATGTCGAATAACCACTTTTTAAACCCTCACAGTGACCAAAATTGCCATTTTTACAAAGTTTTTCTTACTCAGAAGCTTCAATTTTGACCAATTTCAGGCAGAGAAATGACTTTAAACACACTTATTTTAGTTGAAAAAGTAATAATTCACATCCAACAGTAATTTGCAGTCAAAGATTAAATGTTAAAATTTCATCAGAATTGACCATTTTGGGAACGTTCGACAGCTCCGCGGTCATCGTTTTTCATCCGAAAATTGATTTTTGGGACTTTACCAAAAATGATTCAAAATGTCAATTGGATCGTGCCTCATGTTGAATAACCACTTTATAAACCCTCACAGTGACCAAAATTGCCATTTTTACAGAGTTTTGCTTACTCAGAAGCCTCAATTTTTACCAATTTCAGGCAGAGAAATTACTTTAAACACACTTATTTTAGTTGAAAAAGTAACAATTCACATCCAACAGTAATTTGCAGTCAAAAGATTAAATGTTAAAATTTCCTCAGAATTGACCATTTTGGGAACGTTCGACAGCTCCGCGGTCATCGTTTTACGTCCGGATATTCATTTTTTGGACTTTACCAAAAATGTTTCAAAATGTCAATTGGATCGTGCCTCATGTTGAATAACCACTTTTTAAACCCTCACAGTGACCAAAATTGCCATTTTTACAGAGTTTTTCTTACTCAGAAGCTTCAATTTTGACCAATTTCAGGCAGAGAAATGACTTTAAACACACTTATTTTAGTTGAAAAAGTAATATTTCACATCCAACAGTAATTTGCAGTCAAAAGATTAAATGTTAAAATTTCCTCAGAATTGACAATTTTGGGAACGTTCGACAGCTCCGCGGTCATCGTTTTTCGTCCGAAAATTGATTTTTTGGACTTTACCAAAAATGATTCAAAATGTGTATTGGATCATGCCTCATGTTGAATAACCACTTTTTAAACCCTCACAGTGACCAAAAATGCCATTTTTACAGCGTTTTTCTTACTCAGAAGCTTCAATTTTGACCAATTTCAGGCAGAGAAATTACTTTAAACACACTTATTTTAGTTGAAAAAGTAATAATTCACATCCAACTGTAAATTGCAGTCAAAAGATTAAATGTTAAAATTTCATCAGAATTGACCATTTTGGGAACGTTCGACAGCTCCGCGGTCATCGTTTTTCGTCCGAAAATTGATTTTTTGGACTTTACCAAAAAATTTTCAAAATGTCAATTGGATCGTGCCTCATGTCGAATAACCACTTTTTAAACCCTCACAGTGACCCAAATTGCCATTTTTACAGAGTTTTTCTTACTCAGAAGCTTCAATTTTGACCAATTTCAGGCAGAGAAATGACTTTAAACACACTTATTTTAGTTGAAAAAGTAATATTTCACATCCAACAGTAATTTGCAGTCAAAAGATTAAATGTTAAAATTTCCTCAGAATTGACCATTTTGGGAACGTTCGACAGCTCCGCGGTCATCGTTTTTCGTCCGAAAATTGATTTTTGGGACTTTACCAAAAAATTTTCAAAATGTCAATTGGATCGTGCCTCATGTCGAATAACCACTTTTTAAACCCTCACAGTGACCAAAATTGCCATTTTTACAGAGTTTTTCTTACTCAGAAGCTTCAATTTTGACCAATTTCAGGCAGAGAAATGACTTTAAACACACTTATTTTAGTTGAAAAAGTAATAATTCACATCCAACAGTAATTTGCAGTCAAAGATTAAATGTTAAAATTTCATCAGAATTGACCATTTTGGGAACGTTCGACAGCTCCGCGGTCATCGTTTTTCATCCGAAAATTGATTTTTGGGACTTTACCAAAAATGATTCAAAATGTCAATTGGATCGTGCCTCGTGTTGAATAACCAGTTTTTAAACCCTCACAGTGACCAAAATTGCAATTTTTACAGAGTTTTGCTTACTCAGAAGCTTCAATTTTGACCAATTTCAGGCACAGAAATGACTTTAAATACATTTATTTTAGTTGAAAAGGTAATAATTCACATCCAACAGTAATTTGCAGTCAAAAGATTAAATGTTAAAATTTCCTCAGAATTGACCATTTTGGGAACGTTCGACAGCTCCGCGGTCATCGTTTTTCGTCCGAAAATTGATTTTTTGGACTTTACCAAAAATGATTCAAAATGTCAATTGGATCATGCCTCATGTTGAATAACCACTTTTTAAACCCTCACATTGACCAAAATTGCCATTTTTACAGAGTTTCGCTTACTCAGAAGCTTCAATTTTGACCAATTTCAGGCAGAGAAATGACTTTAAACACACTTATTTTAGTTGAAAAAGTAATAATTCACATCCAACAGTAATTTGCAGTCAAAAGATTAAATGTTAACATTTCATCAGAATTGACCATTTTGGGAACGTTCGACAGCTCCGCGGTCATCGTTTTTCGTCCGAAAATTGATTTTTGGGACTTTACCAAAAATGATTCAAAATGTGTATTGGATCATGCCTCATGTTGAATAACCACTTTTTAAACCCTCACAGTGACCAAAAATGCCATTTTTACAGCGTTTTTCTTACTCAGAAGCTTCAATTTTGACCAATATCAGGCAGAGAAATTACTTTAAACACACTTATTTTAGTTGAAAAAGTAATAATTCACATCCAACTGTAAATTGCAGTCAAAAGATTAAATGTTAAAATTTCATCAGAATTGACCATTTTGGGAACGTTCGACAGCTCCGCGGTCATCGTTTTTCGTCCGAAAATTGATTTTTTGGACTTTACCAAAAAATTTTCAAAATATCAATTGGATCGTGCCTCATGTCGAATAACCACTTTTTAAACCCTCACAGTGACCAAAATTGCCATTTTTACAGAGTTTTTCTTACTCAGAAGCTTCAATTTTGACCAATTTCAGGCAGAGAAATGACTTTAAACACACTTATTTTAGTTGAAAAAGTAATATTTCACATCCAACAGTAATTTGCAGTCAAAAGATTAAATGTTAAAATTTCCTCAGAATTGACCATTTTGGGAACGTTCGACAGCTCCGCGGTCATCGTTTTTCGTCCGAAAATTGATTTTTGGGACTTTACCAAAAATGATTCAAAATGTCAATTGGATCATGCCTCATGTTGAATAACCACTTTTTAAACCCTCACAGTGACCAAAAATGCCATTTTTACAGCGTTTTGCTTACTCAGAAGCTTCAATTTTGGCCAATTTCAGGCAGAGAAATGACTTTAAACACACTTATTTTAGTTGAAAAAGTAATAATTCACATCCAACAGTAATTTGCAGTCAAAGATTAAATGTTAAAATTTCATCAGAATTGACCATTTTGGGAACGTTCGACAGCTCCGCGGTCATCGTTTTTCATCCGAAAATTGATTTTTGGGACTTTACCAAAAATGATTCAAAATGTCAATTGGATCGTGCCTCATGTTGAATAACCACTTTTTAAACCCTCACAGTGACCAAAATTGCCATTTTTACAGAGTTTTGCTTACTCAGAAGCCTCAATTTTTACCAATTTCAGGCAGAGAAATTACTTTAAACACACTTATTTTAGTTGAAAAAGTAACAATTCACATCCAACAGTAATTTGCAGTCAAAAGATTAAATGTTAAAATTTCCTCAGAATTGACCATTTTGGGAACGTTCGACAGCTCCGCGGTCATCGTTTTACGTCCGGATATTGATTTTTTGGACTTTACCAAAAATGTTTCAAAATGTCAATTGGATCGTGCCTCATGTTGAATAACCACTTTTTAAACCCTCACAGTGACCAAAATTGCCATTTTTACAGAGTTTTTCTTACTCAGAAGCTTCAATTTTGACCAATTTCAGGCAGAGAAATTACTTTAAACACACTTATTTTAGTTGAAAAAATAATAATTCACATCCAACTGTAATTTGCAGTCAAAAGATTAAATGTTAAAATTTCATCAGAATTGACCATTTTGGGAACGTTCGACAGCTCCGCGGTCATCGTTTTTCGTCCGAAAATTGATTTTTTGGAATTTACCAAAAATAATTCAAAATGTCAATTGGATCGTGCCTCATGTTGAATAACCACTTTTTAAACCCTCACAGTGACCAAAATTGCCATTTTTACAGAGTTTTGCTTACTCAGAAGCTTCAATTTTGACCAATTTCAGGCACAGAAATTACTTTAAACACACTTATTTTAGTTGAAAAAGTAATAATTCATATCCAACAGTAATTTGCAGTCAAAAGATTAAATGTTAAAATTTCATCAGAATTGACCATTTTGGGAACGTTCGACAGCTCCGCGGTCATCGTTTTTCGTCCGAAAATTGATTTTTTGGACTTTACCAAAAATGATTCAAAATGTCAATTGGATCATGCCTCATGTTGAATAACCACTTTTTAAACCCTCACATTGACCAAAATTGCCATTTTTACAGAGTTTTGCTTACTCAGAAGCCTCAATTGTTACCAATTTCAGGCAGAGAAATTACTTTAAACACACTTATTTTAGTTGAAAAAGTAACAATTCACATCCAACAGTAATTTGCAGTCAAAAGATTAAATGTTAAAATTTCCTCAGAATTGACCATTTTGGGAACGTTCGACAGCTCCGCGGTCATCGTTTTACGTCCGGATATTGATTTTTTGGACTTTACCAAAAATGTTTCAAAATGTCAATTGGATCGTGCCTCATGTTGAATAACCACTTTTTAAACCCTCACAGTGACCAAAATTGCCATTTTTACAGAGTTTTTCTTACTCAGAAGCTTCAATTTTGACCAATTTCAGGCAGAGAAATGACTTTAAACACACTTATTTTAGTTGAAAAAGTAATAGTTCACATCCAACAGTAATTTGCAGTCAAAAGATTAAATGTTAAAATTTCCTCAGAATTGACCATTTTGGGAACGTTCGACAGCTCCGCGGTCATCGTTTTTCGTCCGAAAATTGATTTTTTGGACTTTACCAAAAATGATTCAAAATGTCAATTGGATCATGCCTCATGTTGAATAACCGCTTTTTAAACCCTCACAGTGACCAAAAATGCCATTTTTACAGCGTTTTGCTTACTCAGAAGCTTCAATTTTGACCAATTTCAGGCAGAGAAATTACTTTAAACACACTTATTTTAGTTGAAAAAATAATAGTTCACATCCAACTGTAATTTGCAGTCAAAAGATTAAATGTTAAAATTTCATCAGAATTGACCATTTTGGGAACGTTCGACAGCTCCGCGGTCATCGTTTTTCGTCCGAAAATTGATTTTTTGGACTTTACCAAAAATAATTCAAAATGTCAATTGGATCGTGCCTCATGTTGAATAACCACTTTTTAAACCCTCACAGTGACCAAAATTGCCATTTTTACAGAGTTTTGCTTACTCAGAAGCTTCAATTTTGACCAATTTCAGGCACAGAAATTACTTTAAACACACTTATTTTAGTTGAAAAAGTAATAATTCATATCCAACAGTAATTTGCAGTCAAAAGATTAAATGTTAAAATTTCATCAGAATTGACCATTTTGGGGACATTCGACAGCTCCGCGGTCATCGTTTTTTGTCCGAAAATTGATTTTTTTGACTTTACCAAAAATGATTCAAAATGTCAATTGGATCGTGCCTCGTGTTGAATAACCAGTTTTTAAACCCTCACAGTGACCAAAATTGCAATTTTTACAGAGTTTTGCTTACTCAGAAGCTTCAATTTTGACCAATTTCAGGCACAGAAATGACTTTAAATACATTTATTTTAGTTGAAAAGGTAATAATTCACATCCAACAGTAATTTGCAGTCAAAAGATTAAATGTTAAAATTTCCTCAGAATTGACCATTTTGGGAACGTTCGACAGCTCCGCGGTCATCGTTTTTCGTCCGAAAATTGATTTTTTGGACTTTACCAAAAATGATTCAAAATGTCAATTGGATCATGCCTCATGTTGAATAACCACTTTTTAAACCCTCACATTGACCAAAATTGCCATTTTTACAGAGTTTCGCTTACTCAGAAGCTTCAATTTTGACCAATTTCAGGCAGAGAAATGACTTTAAACACACTTATTTTAGTTGAAAAAGTAATAATTCACATCCAACAGTAATTTGCAGTCAAAAGATTAAATGTTAACATTTCATCAGAATTGACCATTTTGGGAACGTTCGACAGCTCCGCGGTCATCGTTTTTCGTCCGAAAATTGATTTTTGGGACTTTACCAAAAATGATTCAAAATGTGTATTGGATCATGCCTCATGTTGAATAACCACTTTTTAAACCCTCACAGTGACCAAAAATGCCATTTTTACAGCGTTTTTCTTACTCAGAAGCTTCAATTTTGACCAATTTCAGGCAGAGAAATTACTTTAAACACACTTATTTTAGTTGAAAAAGTAATAATTCACATCCAACTGTAAATTGCAGTCAAAAGATTAAATGTTAAAATTTCATCAGAATTGACCATTTTGGGAACGTTCGACAGCTCCGCGGTCATCGTTTTTCGTCCGAAAATTGATTTTTTGGACTTTACCAAAAAATTTTCAAAATGTCAATTGGATCGTGCCTCATGTCGAATAACCACTTTTTAAACCCTCACAGTGACCAAAATTGCCATTTTTACAGAGTTTTTCTTACTCAGAAGCTTCAATTTTGACCAATTTCAGGCAGAGAAATGACTTTAAACACACTTATTTTAGTTGAAAAAGTAATAATTCACATCCAACAGTAATTTGCAGTCAAAGATTAAATGTTAAAATTTCATCAGAATTGACCATTTTGGGAACGTTCGACAGCTCCGCGGTCATCGTTTTACGTCCGGATATTGATTTTTTGGACTTTACCAAAAATGTTTCAAAATGTCAATTGGATCGTGCCTCATGTTGAATAACCACTTTTTAAACCCTCACAGTGACCAAAATTGCCATTTTTACAGAGTTTTTCTTACTCAGAAGCTTCAATTTTGACCAATTTCAGGCAGAGAAATGACTTTAAACACACTTATTTTAGTTGAAAAAGTAATAGTTCACATCCAACAGTAATTTGCAGTCAAAAGATTAAATGTTAAAATTTCCTCAGAATTGACCATTTTGGGAACGTTCGACAGCTCCGCGGTCATCGTTTTTCGTCCGAAAATTGATTTTTTGGACTTTACCAAAAATGATTCAAAATGTCAATTGGATCATGCCTCATGTTGAATAACCGCTTTTTAAACCCTCACAGTGACCAAAAATGCCATTTTTACAGCGTTTTGCTTACTCAGAAGCTTCAATTTTGACCAATTTCAGGCAGAGAAATTACTTTAAACACACTTATTTTAGTTGAAAAAATAATAATTCACATCCAACTGTAATTTGCAGTCAAAAGATTAAATGTTAAAATTTCATCAGAATTGACCATTTTGGGAACGTTCGACAGCTCCGCGGTCATCGTTTTTCGTCCGAAAATTGATTTTTTGGACTTTACCAAAAATAATTCAAAATGTCAATTGGATCGTGCCTCATGTTGAATAACCACTTTTTAAACCCTCACAGTGACCAAAATTGCCATTTTTACAGAGTTTTGCTTACTCAGAAGCTTCAATTTTGACCAATTTCAGGCACAGAAATTACTTTAAACACACTTATTTTAGTTGAAAAAGTAATAATTCATATCCAACAGTAATTTGCAGTCAAAAGATTAAATGTTAAAATTTCATCAGAATTGACCATTTTGGGGACGTTCGACAGCTCCGCGGTCATCGTTTTTTGTCCGAAAATTGATTTTTTTGACTTTACCAAAAATGATTCAAAATGTCAATTGGATCGTGCCTCGTGTTGAATAACCAGTTTTTAAACCCTCACAGTGACCAAAATTGCAATTTTTACAGAGTTTTGCTTACTCAGAAGCTTCAATTTTGACCAATTTCAGGCACAGAAATGACTTTAAATACATTTATTTTAGTTGAAAAGGTAATAATTCACATCCAACAGTAATTTGCAGTCAAAAGATTAAATGTTAAAATTTCCTCAGAATTGACCATTTTGGGAACGTTCGACAGCTCCGCGGTCATCGTTTTTCGTCCGAAAATTGATTTTTTGGACTTTACCAAAAATGATTCAAAATGTCAATTGGATCATGCCTCATGTTGAATAACCACTTTTTAAACCCTCACATTGACCAAAATTGCCATTTTTACAGAGTTTCGCTTACTCAGAAGCTTCAATTTTGACCAATTTCAGGCAGAGAAATGACTTTAAACACACTTATTTTAGTTGAAAAAGTAATAATTCACATCCAACAGTAATTTGCAGTCAAAAGATTAAATGTTAACATTTCATCAGAAATGACCATTTTGGGAACGTTCGACAGCTCCGCGGTCATCGTTTTACGTCCGGATATTGATTTTTTGGACTTTACCAAAAATGTTTCAAAATGTCAATTGGATCGTGCCTCATGTTGAATAACCACTTTTTAAACCCTCACAGTGAGCAAAATTGCCATTTTTACAGAGTTTTTCTTACTCAGAAGCTTCAATTTTGACCAATTTCAGGCACAGAAATTACTTTAAACACACTTATTTTAGTTGAAAAAGTAATAATTCATATCCAACAGTAATTTGCAGTCAAAAGATTAAATGTTAAAATTTCATCAGAATTGACCATTTTGGGGACGTTCGACAGCTCCGCGGTCATCGTTTTTTGTCCGAAAATTGATTTTTTTGACTTTACCAAAAATGATTCAAAATGTCAATTGGATCGTGCCTCGTGTTGAATAACCAGTTTTTAAACCCTCACAGTGACCAAAATTGCAATTTTTACAGAGTTTTGCTTACTCAGAAGCTTCAATTTTGACCAATTTCAGGCACAGAAATGACTTTAAATACATTTATTTTAGTTGAAAAGGTAATAATTCACATCCAACAGTAATTTGCAGTCAAAAGATTAAATGTTAAAATTTCCTCAGAATTGACCATTTTGGGAACGTTCGACAGCTCCGCGGTCATCGTTTTTCGTCCGAAAATTGATTTTTTGGACTTTACCAAAAATGATTCAAAATGTCAATTGGATCATGCCTCATGTTGAATAACCACTTTTTAAACCCTCACATTGACCAAAATTGCCATTTTTACAGAGTTTCGCTTACTCAGAAGCTTCAATTTTGACCAATTTCAGGCAGAGAAATGACTTTAAACACACTTATTTTAGTTGAAAAAGTAATAATTCACATCCAACAGTAATTTGCAGTCAAAAGATTAAATGTTAACATTTCATCAGAATTGACCATTTTGGGAACGTTCGACAGCTCCGCGGTCATCGTTTTTCGTCCGAAAATTGATTTTTGGGACTTTACCAAAAATGATTCAAAATGTGTATTGGATCATGCCTCATGTTGAATAACCACTTTTTAAACCCTCACAGTGACCAAAAATGCCATTTTTACAGCGTTTTTCTTACTCAGAAGCTTCAATTTTGACCAATTTCAGGCAGAGAAATTACTTTAAACACACTTATTTTAGTTGAAAAAGTAATAATTCACATCCAACTGTAAATTGCAGTCAAAAGATTAAATGTTAAAATTTCATCAGAATTGACCATTTTGGGAACGTTCGACAGCTCCGCGGTCATCGTTTTTCGTCCGAAAATTGATTTTTTGGACTTTACCAAAAATTTTTCAAAATGTCAATTGGATCGTGCCTCATGTCGAATAACCACTTTTTAAACCCTCACAGTGACCCAAATTGCCATTTTTACAGAGTTTTTCTTACTCAGAAGCTTCAATTTTGACCAATTTCAGGCAGAGAAATGACTTTAAACACACTTATTTTAGTTGAAAAAGTAATATTTCACATCCAACAGTAATTTGCAGTCAAAAGATTAAATGTTAAAATTTCCTCAGAATTGACCATTTTGGGAACGTTCGACAGCTCCGCGGTCATCGTTTTTCGTCCGAAAATTGATTTTTGGGACTTTACCAAAAAATTTTCCAAATGTCAATTGGATCGTGCCTCATGTCGAATAACCACTTTTTAAACCCTCACAGTGACCAAAATTGCCATTTTTACAAAGTTTTTCTTACTCAGAAGCTTCAATTTTGACCAATTTCAGGCAGAGAAATGACTTTAAACACACTTATTTTAGTTGAAAAAGTAATAATTCACATCCAACAGTAATTTGCAGTCAAAGATTAAATGTTAAAATTTCATCAGAATTGACCATTTTGGGAACGTTCGACAGCTCCGCGGTCATCGTTTTTCATCCGAAAATTGATTTTTGGGACTTTACCAAAAATGATTCAAAATGTCAATTGGATCGTGCCTCATGTTGAATAACCACTTTATAAACCCTCACAGTGACCAAAATTGCCATTTTTACAGAGTTTTGCTTACTCAGAAGCCTCAATTTTTACCAATTTCAGGCAGAGAAATTACTTTAAACACACTTATTTTAGTTGAAAAAGTAACAATTCACATCCAACAGTAATTTGCAGTCAAAAGATTAAATGTTAAAATTTCCTCAGAATTGACCATTTTGGGAACGTTCGACAGCTCCGCGGTCATCGTTTTACGTCCGGATATTCATTTTTTGGACTTTACCAAAAATGTTTCAAAATGTCAATTGGATCGTGCCTCATGTTGAATAACCACTTTTTAAACCCTCACAGTGACCAAAATTGCCATTTTTACAGAGTTTTTCTTACTCAGAAGCTTCAATTTTGACCAATTTCAGGCAGAGAAATGACTTTAAACACACTTATTTTAGTTGAAAAAGTAATATTTCACATCCAACAGTAATTTGCAGTCAAAAGATTAAATGTTAAAATTTCCTCAGAATTGACAATTTTGGGAACGTTCGACAGCTCCGCGGTCATCGTTTTTCGTCCGAAAATTGATTTTTTGGACTTTACCAAAAATGATTCAAAATGTGTATTGGATCATGCCTCATGTTGAATAACCACTTTTTAAACCCTCACAGTGACCAAAAATGCCATTTTTACAGCGTTTTTCTTACTCAGAAGCTTCAATTTTGACCAATTTCAGGCAGAGAAATTACTTTAAACACACTTATTTTAGTTGAAAAAGTAATAATTCACATCCAACTGTAAATTGCAGTCAAAAGATTAAATGTTAAAATTTCATCAGAATTGACCATTTTGGGAACGTTCGACAGCTCCGCGGTCATCGTTTTTCGTCCGAAAATTGATTTTTTGGACTTTACCCAAAAATTTTCAAAATGTCAATTGGATCGTGCCTCATGTCGAATAACCACTTTTTAAACCCTCACAGTGACCCAAATTGCCATTTTTACAGAGTTTTTCTTACTCAGAAGCTTCAATTTTGACCAATTTCAGGCAGAGAAATGACTTTAAACACACTTATTTTAGTTGAAAAAGTAATATTTCACATCCAACAGTAATTTGCAGTCAAAAGATTAAATGTTAAAATTTCCTCAGAATTGACCATTTTGGGAACGTTCGACAGCTCCGCGGTCATCGTTTTTCGTCCGAAAATTGATTTTTGGGACTTTACCAAAAAATTTTCAAAATGTCAATTGGATCGTGCCTCATGTCGAATAACCACTTTTTAAACCCTCACAGTGACCAAAATTGCCATTTTTACAGAGTTTTTCTTACTCAGAAGCTTCAATTTTGACCAATTTCAGGCAGAGAAATGACTTTAAACACACTTATTTTAGTTGAAAAAGTAATAATTCACATCCAACAGTAATTTGCAGTCAAAGATTAAATGTTAAAATTTCATCAGAATTGACCATTTTGGGAACGTTCGACAGCTCCGCGGTCATCGTTTTTCATCCGAAAATTGATTTTTGGGACTTTACCAAAAATGATTCAAAATGTCAATTGGATCGTGCCTCGTGTTGAATAACCAGTTTTTAAACCCTCACAGTGACCAAAATTGCAATTTTTACAGAGTTTTGCTTACTCAGAAGCTTCAATTTTGACCAATTTCAGGCACAGAAATGACTTTAAATACATTTATTTTAGTTGAAAAGGTAATAATTCACATCCAACAGTAATTTGCAGTCAAAAGATTAAATGTTAAAATTTCCTCAGAATTGACCATTTTGGGAACGTTCGACAGCTCCGCGGTCATCGTTTTTCGTCCGAAAATTGATTTTTTGGACTTTACCAAAAATGATTCAAAATGTCAATTGGATCATGCCTCATGTTGAATAACCACTTTTTAAACCCTCACATTGACCAAAATTGCCATTTTTACAGAGTTTCGCTTACTCAGAAGCTTCAATTTTGACCAATTTCAGGCAGAGAAATGACTTTAAACACACTTATTTTAGTTGAAAAAGTAATAATTCACATCCAACAGTAATTTGCAGTCAAAAGATTAAATGTTAACATTTCATCAGAATTGACCATTTTGGGAACGTTCGACAGCTCCGCGGTCATCGTTTTTCGTCCGAAAATTGATTTTTGGGACTTTACCAAAAATGATTCAAAATGTGTATTGGATCATGCCTCATGTTGAATAACCACTTTTTAAACCCTCACAGTGACCAAAAATGCCATTTTTACAGCGTTTTTCTTACTCAGAAGCTTCAATTTTGACCAATATCAGGCAGAGAAATTACTTTAAACACACTTATTTTAGTTGAAAAAGTAATAATTCACATCCAACTGTAAATTGCAGTCAAAAGATTAAATGTTAAAATTTCATCAGAATTGACCATTTTGGGAACGTTCGACAGCTCCGCGGTCATCGTTTTTCGTCCGAAAATTGATTTTTTGGACTTTACCAAAAAATTTTCAAAATATCAATTGGATCGTGCCTCATGTCGAATAACCACTTTTTAAACCCTCACAGTGACCAAAATTGCCATTTTTACAGAGTTTTTCTTACTCAGAAGCTTCAATTTTGACCAATTTCAGGCAGAGAAATGACTTTAAACACACTTATTTTAGTTGAAAAAGTAATATTTCACATCCAACAGTAATTTGCAGTCAAAAGATTAAATGTTAAAATTTCCTCAGAATTGACCATTTTGGGAACGTTCGACAGCTCCGCGGTCATCGTTTTTCGTCCGAAAATTGATTTTTGGGACTTTACCAAAAATGATTCAAAATGTCAATTGGATCATGCCTCATGTTGAATAACCACTTTTTAAACCCTCACAGTGACCAAAAATGCCATTTTTACAGCGTTTTGCTTACTCAGAAGCTTCCATTTTGGCCAATTTCAGGCAGAGAAATGACTTTAAACACACTTATTTTAGTTGAAAAAGTAATAATTCACATCCAACAGTAATTTGCAGTCAAAGATTAAATGTTAAAATTTCATCAGAATTGACCATTTTGGGAACGTTCGACAGCTCCGCGGTCATCGTTTTTCATCCGAAAATTGATTTTTGGGACTTTACCAAAAATGATTCAAAATGTCAATTGGATCGTGCCTCATGTTGAATAACCACTTTTTAAACCCTCACAGTGACCAAAATTGCCATTTTTACAGAGTTTTGCTTACTCAGAAGCCTCAATTTTTACCAATTTCAGGCAGAGAAATTACTTTAAACACACTTATTTTAGTTGAAAAAGTAACAATTCACATCCAACAGTAATTTGCAGTCAAAAGATTAAATGTTAAAATTTCCTCAGAATTGACCATTTTGGGAACGTTCGACAGCTCCGCGGTCATCGTTTTACGTCCGGATATTGATTTTTTGGACTTTACCAAAAATGTTTCAAAATGTCAATTGGATCGTGCCTCATGTTGAATAACCACTTTTTAAACCCTCACAGTGACCAAAATTGCCATTTTTACAGAGTTTTTCTTACTCAGAAGCTTCAATTTTGACCAATTTCAGGCAGAGAAATTACTTTAAACACACTTATTTTAGTTGAAAAAATAATAATTCACATCCAACTGTAATTTGCAGTCAAAAGATTAAATGTTAAAATTTCATCAGAATTGACCATTTTGGGAACGTTCGACAGCTCCGCGGTCATCGTTTTTCGTCCGAAAATTGATTTTTTGGAATTTACCAAAAATAATTCAAAATGTCAATTGGATCGTGCCTCATGTTGAATAACCACTTTTTAAACCCTCACAGTGACCAAAATTGCCATTTTTACAGAGTTTTGCTTACTCAGAAGCTTCAATTTTGACCAATTTCAGGCACAGAAATTACTTTAAACACACTTATTTTAGTTGAAAAAGTAATAATTCATATCCAACAGTAATTTGCAGTCAAAAGATTAAATGTTAAAATTTCATCAGAATTGACCATTTTGGGAACGTTCGACAGCTCCGCGGTCATCGTTTTTCGTCCGAAAATTGATTTTTTGGACTTTACCAAAAATGATTCAAAATGTCAATTGGATCATGCCTCATGTTGAATAACCACTTTTTAAACCCTCACATTGACCAAAATTGCCATTTTTACAGAGTTTTGCTTACTCAGAAGCCTCAATTGTTACCAATTTCAGGCAGAGAAATTACTTTAAACACACTTATTTTAGTTGAAAAAGTAACAATTCACATCCAACAGTAATTTGCAGTCAAAAGATTAAATGTTAAAATTTCCTCAGAATTGACCATTTTGGGAACGTTCGACAGCTCCGCGGTCATCGTTTTACGTCCGGATATTGATTTTTTGGACTTTACCAAAAATGTTTCAAAATGTCAATTGGATCGTGCCTCATGTTGAATAACCACTTTTTAAACCCTCACAGTGACCAAAATTGCCATTTTTACAGAGTTTTTCTTACTCAGAAGCTTCAATTTTGACCAATTTCAGGCAGAGAAATGACTTTAAACACACTTATTTTAGTTGAAAAAGTAATAGTTCACATCCAACAGTAATTTGCAGTCAAAAGATTAAATGTTAAAATTTCCTCAGAATTGACCATTTTGGGAACGTTCGACAGCTCCGCGGTCATCGTTTTTCGTCCGAAAATTGATTTTTTGGACTTTACCAAAAATGATTCAAAATGTCAATTGGATCATGCCTCATGTTGAATAACCGCTTTTTAAACCCTCACAGTGACCAAAAATGCCATTTTTACAGCGTTTTGCTTACTCAGAAGCTTCAATTTTGACCAATTTCAGGCAGAGAAATTACTTTAAACACACTTATTTTAGTTGAAAAAATAATAATTCACATCCAACTGTAATTTGCAGTCAAAAGATTAAATGTTAAAATTTCATCAGAATTGACCATTTTGGGAACGTTCGACAGCTCCGCGGTCATCGTTTTTCGTCCGAAAATTGATTTTTTGGACTTTACCAAAAATAATTCAAAATGTCAATTGGATCGTGCCTCATGTTGAATAACCACTTTTTAAACCCTCACAGTGACCAAAATTGCCATTTTTACAGAGTTTTGCTTACTCAGAAGCTTCAATTTTGACCAATTTCAGGCACAGAAATTACTTTAAACACACTTATTTTAGTTGAAAAAGTAATAATTCATATCCAACAGTAATTTGCAGTCAAAAGATTAAATGTTAAAATTTCATCAGAATTGACCATTTTGGGGACGTTCGACAGCTCCGCGGTCATCGTTTTTTGTCCGAAAATTGATTTTTTTGACTTTACCAAAAATGATTCAAAATGTCAATTGGATCGTGCCTCGTGTTGAATAACCAGTTTTTAAACCCTCACAGTGACCAAAATTGCAATTTTTACAGAGTTTTGCTTACTCAGAAGCTTCAATTTTGACCAATTTCAGGCACAGAAATGACTTTAAATACATTTATTTTAGTTGAAAAGGTAATAATTCACATCCAACAGTAATTTGCAGTCAAAAGATTAAATGTTAAAATTTCCTCAGAATTGACCATTTTGGGAACGTTCGACAGCTCCGCGGTCATCGTTTTTCGTCCGAAAATTGATTTTTTGGACTTTACCAAAAATGATTCAAAATGTCAATTGGATCATGCCTCATGTTGAATAACCACTTTTTAAACCCTCACATTGACCAAAATTGCCATTTTTACAGAGTTTCGCTTACTCAGAAGCTTCAATTTTGACCAATTTCAGGCAGAGAAATGACTTTAAACACACTTATTTTAGTTGAAAAAGTAATAATTCACATCCAACAGTAATTTGCAGTCAAAAGATTAAATGTTAACATTTCATCAGAAATGACCATTTTGGGAACGTTCGACAGCTCCGCGGTCATCGTTTTACGTCCGGATATTGATTTTTTGGACTTTACCAAAAATGTTTCAAAATGTCAATTGGATCGTGCCTCATGTTGAATAACCACTTTTTAAACCCTCACAGTGAGCAAAATTGCCATTTTTACAGAGTTTTTCTTACTCAGAAGCTTCAATTTTGACCAATTTCAGGCACAGAAATTACTTTAAACACACTTATTTTAGTTGAAAAAGTAATAATTCATATCCAACAGTAATTTGCAGTCAAAAGATTAAATGTTAAAATTTCATCAGAATTGACCATTTTGGGGACGTTCGACAGCTCCGCGGTCATCGTTTTTTGTCCGAAAATTGATTTTTTTGACTTTACCAAAAATGATTCAAAATGTCAATTGGATCGTGCCTCGTGTTGAATAACCAGTTTTTAAACCCTCACAGTGACCAAAATTGCAATTTTTACAGAGTTTTGCTTACTCAGAAGCTTCAATTTTGACCAATTTCAGGCACAGAAATGACTTTAAATACATTTATTTTAGTTGAAAAGGTAATAATTCACATCCAACAGTAATTTGCAGTCAAAAGATTAAATGTTAAAATTTCCTCAGAATTGACCATTTTGGGAACGTTCGACAGCTCCGCGGTCATCGTTTTTCGTCCGAAAATTGATTTTTTGGACTTTACCAAAAATGATTCAAAATGTCAATTGGATCATGCCTCATGTTGAATAACCACTTTTTAAACCCTCACATTGACCAAAATTGCCATTTTTACAGAGTTTCGCTTACTCAGAAGCTTCAATTTTGACCAATTTCAGGCAGAGAAATGACTTTAAACACACTTATTTTAGTTGAAAAAGTAATAATTCACATCCAACAGTAATTTGCAGTCAAAAGATTAAATGTTAACATTTCATCAGAATTGACCATTTTGGGAACGTTCGACAGCTCCGCGGTCATCGTTTTTCGTCCGAAAATTGATTTTTGGGACTTTACCAAAAATGATTCAAAATGTGTATTGGATCATGCCTCATGTTGAATAACCACTTTTTAAACCCTCACAGTGACCAAAAATGCCATTTTTACAGCGTTTTTCTTACTCAGAAGCTTCAATTTTGACCAATTTCAGGCAGAGAAATTACTTTAAACACACTTATTTTAGTTGAAAAAGTAATAATTCACATCCAACTGTAAATTGCAGTCAAAAGATTAAATGTTAAAATTTCATCAGAATTGACCATTTTGGGAACGTTCGACAGCTCCGCGGTCATCGTTTTTCGTCCGAAAATTGATTTTTTGGACTTTACCAAAAATTTTTCAAAATGTCAATTGGATCGTGCCTCATGTCGAATAACCACTTTTTAAACCCTCACAGTGACCCAAATTGCCATTTTTACAGAGTTTTTCTTACTCAGAAGCTTCAATTTTGACCAATTTCAGGCAGAGAAATGACTTTAAACACACTTATTTTAGTTGAAAAAGTAATATTTCACATCCAACAGTAATTTGCAGTCAAAAGATTAAATGTTAAAATTTCCTCAGAATTGACCATTTTGGGAACGTTCGACAGCTCCGCGGTCATCGTTTTTCGTCCGAAAATTGATTTTTGGGACTTTACCAAAAAATTTTCCAAATGTCAATTGGATCGTGCCTCATGTCGAATAACCACTTTTTAAACCCTCACAGTGACCAAAATTGCCATTTTTACAAAGTTTTTCTTACTCAGAAGCTTCAATTTTGACCAATTTCAGGCAGAGAAATGACTTTAAACACACTTATTTTAGTTGAAAAAGTAATAATTCACATCCAACAGTAATTTGCAGTCAAAGATTAAATGTTAAAATTTCATCAGAATTGACCATTTTGGGAACGTTCGACAGCTCCGCGGTCATCGTTTTTCATCCGAAAATTGATTTTTGGGACTTTACCAAAAATGATTCAAAATGTCAATTGGATCGTGCCTCATGTTGAATAACCACTTTATAAACCCTCACAGTGACCAAAATTGCCATTTTTACAGAGTTTTGCTTACTCAGAAGCCTCAATTTTTACCAATTTCAGGCAGAGAAATTACTTTAAACACACTTATTTTAGTTGAAAAAGTAACAATTCACATCCAACAGTAATTTGCAGTCAAAAGATTAAATGTTAAAATTTCCTCAGAATTGACCATTTTGGGAACGTTCGACAGCTCCGCGGTCATCGTTTTACGTCCGGATATTCATTTTTTGGACTTTACCAAAAATGTTTCAAAATGTCAATTGGATCGTGCCTCATGTTGAATAACCACTTTTTAAACCCTCACAGTGACCAAAATTGCCATTTTTACAGAGTTTTTCTTACTCAGAAGCTTCAATTTTGACCAATTTCAGGCAGAGAAATGACTTTAAACACACTTATTTTAGTTGAAAAAGTAATATTTCACATCCAACAGTAATTTGCAGTCAAAAGATTAAATGTTAAAATTTCCTCAGAATTGACAATTTTGGGAACGTTCGACAGCTCCGCGGTCATCGTTTTTCGTCCGAAAATTGATTTTTTGGACTTTACCAAAAATGATTCAAAATGTGTATTGGATCATGCCTCATGTTGAATAACCACTTTTTAAACCCTCACAGTGACCAAAAATGCCATTTTTACAGCGTTTTTCTTACTCAGAAGCTTCAATTTTGACCAATTTCAGGCAGAGAAATTACTTTAAACACACTTATTTTAGTTGAAAAAGTAATAATTCACATCCAACTGTAAATTGCAGTCAAAAGATTAAATGTTAAAATTTCATCAGAATTGACCATTTTGGGAACGTTCGACAGCTCCGCGGTCATCGTTTTTCGTCCGAAAATTGATTTTTTGGACTTTACCCAAAAATTTTCAAAATGTCAATTGGATCGTGCCTCATGTCGAATAACCACTTTTTAAACCCTCACAGTGACCCAAATTGCCATTTTTACAGAGTTTTTCTTACTCAGAAGCTTCAATTTTGACCAATTTCAGGCAGAGAAATGACTTTAAACACACTTATTTTAGTTGAAAAAGTAATATTTCACATCCAACAGTAATTTGCAGTCAAAAGATTAAATGTTAAAATTTCCTCAGAATTGACCATTTTGGGAACGTTCGACAGCTCCGCGGTCATCGTTTTTCGTCCGAAAATTGATTTTTGGGACTTTACCAAAAAATTTTCAAAATGTCAATTGGATCGTGCCTCATGTCGAATAACCACTTTTTAAACCCTCACAGTGACCAAAATTGCCATTTTTACAGAGTTTTTCTTACTCAGAAGCTTCAATTTTGACCAATTTCAGGCAGAGAAATGACTTTAAACACACTTATTTTAGTTGAAAAAGTAATAATTCACATCCAACAGTAATTTGCAGTCAAAGATTAAATGTTAAAATTTCATCAGAATTGACCATTTTGGGAACGTTCGACAGCTCCGCGGTCATCGTTTTTCATCCGAAAATTGATTTTTGGGACTTTACCAAAAATGATTCAAAATGTCAATTGGATCGTGCCTCGTGTTGAATAACCAGTTTTTAAACCCTCACAGTGACCAAAATTGCAATTTTTACAGAGTTTTGCTTACTCAGAAGCTTCAATTTTGACCAATTTCAGGCACAGAAATGACTTTAAATACATTTATTTTAGTTGAAAAGGTAATAATTCACATCCAACAGTAATTTGCAGTCAAAAGATTAAATGTTAAAATTTCCTCAGAATTGACCATTTTGGGAACGTTCGACAGCTCCGCAGTCATCGTTTTTCGTCCGAAAATTGATTTTTTGGACTTTACCAAAAATGATTCAAAATGTCAATTGGATCATGCCTCATGTTGAATAACCACTTTTTAAACCCTCACATTGACCAAAATTGCCATTTTTACAGAGTTTCGCTTACTCAGAAGCTTCAATTTTGACCAATTTCAGGCAGAGAAATGACTTTAAACACACTTATTTTAGTTGAAAAAGTAATAATTCACATCCAACAGTAATTTGCAGTCAAAAGATTAAATGTTAACATTTCATCAGAATTGACCATTTTGGGAACGTTCGACAGCTCCGCGGTCATCGTTTTTCGTCCGAAAATTGATTTTTGGGACTTTACCAAAAATGATTCAAAATGTGTATTGGATCATGCCTCATGTTGAATAACCACTTTTTAAACCCTCACAGTGACCAAAAATGCCATTTTTACAGCGTTTTTCTTACTCAGAAGCTTCAATTTTGACCAATATCAGGCAGAGAAATTACTTTAAACACACTTATTTTAGTTGAAAAAGTAATAATTCACATCCAACTGTAAATTGCAGTCAAAAGATTAAATGTTAAAATTTCATCAGAATTGACCATTTTGGGAACGTTCGACAGCTCCGCGGTCATCGTTTTTCGTCCGAAAATTGATTTTTTGGACTTTACCAAAAAATTTTCAAAATATCAATTGGATCGTGCCTCATGTCGAATAACCACTTTTTAAACCCTCACAGTGACCAAAATTGCCATTTTTACAGAGTTTTTCTTACTCAGAAGCTTCAATTTTGACCAATTTCAGGCAGAGAAATGACTTTAAACACACTTATTTTAGTTGAAAAAGTAATATTTCACATCCAACAGTAATTTGCAGTCAAAAGATTAAATGTTAAAATTTCCTCAGAATTGACCATTTTGGGAACGTTCGACAGCTCCGCGGTCATCGTTTTTCGTCCGAAAATTGATTTTTGGGACTTTACCAAAAATGATTCAAAATGTCAATTGGATCATGCCTCATGTTGAATAACCACTTTTTAAACCCTCACAGTGACCAAAAATGCCATTTTTACAGCGTTTTGCTTACTCAGAAGCTTCAATTTTGGCCAATTTCAGGCAGAGAAATGACTTTAAACACACTTATTTTAGTTGAAAAAGTAATAATTCACATCCAACAGTAATTTGCAGTCAAAGATTAAATGTTAAAATTTCATCAGAATTGACCATTTTGGGAACGTTCGACAGCTCCGCGGTCATCGTTTTTCATCCGAAAATTGATTTTTGGGACTTTACCAAAAATGATTCAAAATGTCAATTGGATCGTGCCTCATGTTGAATAACCACTTTTTAAACCCTCACAGTGACCAAAATTGCCATTTTTACAGAGTTTTGCTTACTCAGAAGCCTCAATTTTTACCAATTTCAGGCAGAGAAATTACTTTAAACACACTTATTTTAGTTGAAAAAGTAACAATTCACATCCAACAGTAATTTGCAGTCAAAAGATTAAATGTTAAAATTTCCTCAGAATTGACCATTTTGGGAACGTTCGACAGCTCCGCGGTCATCGTTTTACGTCCGGATATTGATTTTTTGGACTTTACCAAAAATGTTTCAAAATGTCAATTGGATCGTGCCTCATGTTGAATAACCACTTTTTAAACCCTCACAGTGACCAAAATTGCCATTTTTACAGAGTTTTTCTTACTCAGAAGCTTCAATTTTGACCAATTTCAGGCAGAGAAATTACTTTAAACACACTTATTTTAGTTGAAAAAATAATAATTCACATCCAACTGTAATTTGCAGTCAAAAGATTAAATGTTAAAATTTCATCAGAATTGACCATTTTGGGAACGTTCGACAGCTCCGCGGTCATCGTTTTTCGTCCGAAAATTGATTTTTTGGAATTTACCAAAAATAATTCAAAATGTCAATTGGATCGTGCCTCATGTTGAATAACCACTTTTTAAACCCTCACAGTGACCAAAATTGCCATTTTTACAGAGTTTTGCTTACTCAGAAGCTTCAATTTTGACCAATTTCAGGCACAGAAATTACTTTAAACACACTTATTTTAGTTGAAAAAGTAATAATTCATATCCAACAGTAATTTGCAGTCAAAAGATTAAATGTTAAAATTTCATCAGAATTGACCATTTTGGGAACGTTCGACAGCTCCGCGGTCATCGTTTTTCGTCCGAAAATTGATTTTTTGGACTTTACCAAAAATGATTCAAAATGTCAATTGGATCATGCCTCATGTTGAATAACCACTTTTTAAACCCTCACATTGACCAAAATTGCCATTTTTACAGAGTTTTGCTTACTCAGAAGCCTCAATTGTTACCAATTTCAGGCAGAGAAATTACTTTAAACACACTTATTTTAGTTGAAAAAGTAACAATTCACATCCAACAGTAATTTGCAGTCAAAAGATTAAATGTTAAAATTTCCTCAGAATTGACCATTTTGGGAACGTTCGACAGCTCCGCGGTCATCGTTTTACGTCCGGATATTGATTTTTTGGACTTTACCAAAAATGTTTCAAAATGTCAATTGGATCGTGCCTCATGTTGAATAACCACTTTTTAAACCCTCACAGTGACCAAAATTGCCATTTTTACAGAGTTTTTCTTACTCAGAAGCTTCAATTTTGACCAATTTCAGGCAGAGAAATGACTTTAAACACACTTATTTTAGTTGAAAAAGTAATAGTTCACATCCAACAGTAATTTGCAGTCAAAAGATTAAATGTTAAAATTTCCTCAGAATTGACCATTTTGGGAACGTTCGACAGCTCCGCGGTCATCGTTTTTCGTCCGAAAATTGATTTTTTGGACTTTACCAAAAATGATTCAAAATGTCAATTGGATCATGCCTCATGTTGAATAACCGCTTTTTAAACCCTCACAGTGACCAAAAATGCCATTTTTACAGCGTTTTGCTTACTCAGAAGCTTCAATTTTGACCAATTTCAGGCAGAGAAATTACTTTAAACACACTTATTTTAGTTGAAAAAATAATAGTTCACATCCAACTGTAATTTGCAGTCAAAAGATTAAATGTTAAAATTTCATCAGAATTGACCATTTTGGGAACGTTCGACAGCTCCGCGGTCATCGTTTTTCGTCCGAAAATTGATTTTTTGGACTTTACCAAAAATAATTCAAAATGTCAATTGGATCGTGCCTCATGTTGAATAACCACTTTTTAAACCCTCACAGTGACCAAAATTGCCATTTTTACAGAGTTTTGCTTACTCAGAAGCTTCAATTTTGACCAATTTCAGGCACAGAAATTACTTTAAACACACTTATTTTAGTTGAAAAAGTAATAATTCATATCCAACAGTAATTTGCAGTCAAAAGATTAAATGTTAAAATTTCATCAGAATTGACCATTTTGGGGACATTCGACAGCTCCGCGGTCATCGTTTTTTGTCCGAAAATTGATTTTTTTGACTTTACCAAAAATGATTCAAAATGTCAATTGGATCGTGCCTCGTGTTGAATAACCAGTTTTTAAACCCTCACAGTGACCAAAATTGCAATTTTTACAGAGTTTTGCTTACTCAGAAGCTTCAATTTTGACCAATTTCAGGCACAGAAATGACTTTAAATACATTTATTTTAGTTGAAAAGGTAATAATTCACATCCAACAGTAATTTGCAGTCAAAAGATTAAATGTTAAAATTTCCTCAGAATTGACCATTTTGGGAACGTTCGACAGCTCCGCGGTCATCGTTTTTCGTCCGAAAATTGATTTTTTGGACTTTACCAAAAATGATTCAAAATGTCAATTGGATCATGCCTCATGTTGAATAACCACTTTTTAAACCCTCACATTGACCAAAATTGCCATTTTTACAGAGTTTCGCTTACTCAGAAGCTTCAATTTTGACCAATTTCAGGCAGAGAAATGACTTTAAACACACTTATTTTAGTTGAAAAAGTAATAATTCACATCCAACAGTAATTTGCAGTCAAAAGATTAAATGTTAACATTTCATCAGAATTGACCATTTTGGGAACGTTCGACAGCTCCGCGGTCATCGTTTTTCGTCCGAAAATTGATTTTTGGGACTTTACCAAAAATGATTCAAAATGTGTATTGGATCATGCCTCATGTTGAATAACCACTTTTTAAACCCTCACAGTGACCAAAAATGCCATTTTTACAGCGTTTTTCTTACTCAGAAGCTTCAATTTTGACCAATTTCAGGCAGAGAAATTACTTTAAACACACTTATTTTAGTTGAAAAAGTAATAATTCACATCCAACTGTAAATTGCAGTCAAAAGATTAAATGTTAAAATTTCATCAGAATTGACCATTTTGGGAACGTTCGACAGCTCCGCGGTCATCGTTTTTCGTCCGAAAATTGATTTTTTGGACTTTACCAAAAAATTTTCAAAATGTCAATTGGATCGTGCCTCATGTCGAATAACCACTTTTTAAACCCTCACAGTGACCAAAATTGCCATTTTTACAGAGTTTTTCTTACTCAGAAGCTTCAATTTTGACCAATTTCAGGCAGAGAAATGACTTTAAACACACTTATTTTAGTTGAAAAAGTAATAATTCACATCCAACAGTAATTTGCAGTCAAAGATTAAATGTTAAAATTTCATCAGAATTGACCATTTTGGGAACGTTCGACAGCTCCGCGGTCATCGTTTTACGTCCGGATATTGATTTTTTGGACTTTACCAAAAATGTTTCAAAATGTCAATTGGATCGTGCCTCATGTTGAATAACCACTTTTTAAACCCTCACAGTGACCAAAATTGCCATTTTTACAGAGTTTTTCTTACTCAGAAGCTTCAATTTTGACCAATTTCAGGCAGAGAAATGACTTTAAACACACTTATTTTAGTTGAAAAAGTAATAGTTCACATCCAACAGTAATTTGCAGTCAAAAGATTAAATGTTAAAATTTCCTCAGAATTGACCATTTTGGGAACGTTCGACAGCTCCGCGGTCATCGTTTTTCGTCCGAAAATTGATTTTTTGGACTTTACCAAAAATGATTCAAAATGTCAATTGGATCATGCCTCATGTTGAATAACCGCTTTTTAAACCCTCACAGTGACCAAAAATGCCATTTTTACAGCGTTTTGCTTACTCAGAAGCTTCAATTTTGACCAATTTCAGGCAGAGAAATTACTTTAAACACACTTATTTTAGTTGAAAAAATAATAATTCACATCCAACTGTAATTTGCAGTCAAAAGATTAAATGTTAAAATTTCATCAGAATTGACCATTTTGGGAACGTTCGACAGCTCCGCGGTCATCGTTTTTCGTCCGAAAATTGATTTTTTGGACTTTACCAAAAATAATTCAAAATGTCAATTGGATCGTGCCTCATGTTGAATAACCACTTTTTAAACCCTCACAGTGACCAAAATTGCCATTTTTACAGAGTTTTGCTTACTCAGAAGCTTCAATTTTGACCAATTTCAGGCACAGAAATTACTTTAAACACACTTATTTTAGTTGAAAAAGTAATAATTCATATCCAACAGTAATTTGCAGTCAAAAGATTAAATGTTAAAATTTCATCAGAATTGACCATTTTGGGGACGTTCGACAGCTCCGCGGTCATCGTTTTTTGTCCGAAAATTGATTTTTTTGACTTTACCAAAAATGATTCAAAATGTCAATTGGATCGTGCCTCGTGTTGAATAACCAGTTTTTAAACCCTCACAGTGACCAAAATTGCAATTTTTACAGAGTTTTGCTTACTCAGAAGCTTCAATTTTGACCAATTTCAGGCACAGAAATGACTTTAAATACATTTATTTTAGTTGAAAAGGTAATAATTCACATCCAACAGTAATTTGCAGTCAAAAGATTAAATGTTAAAATTTCCTCAGAATTGACCATTTTGGGAACGTTCGACAGCTCCGCGGTCATCGTTTTTCGTCCGAAAATTGATTTTTTGGACTTTACCAAAAATGATTCAAAATGTCAATTGGATCATGCCTCATGTTGAATAACCACTTTTTAAACCCTCACATTGACCAAAATTGCCATTTTTACAGAGTTTCGCTTACTCAGAAGCTTCAATTTTGACCAATTTCAGGCAGAGAAATGACTTTAAACACACTTATTTTAGTTGAAAAAGTAATAATTCACATCCAACAGTAATTTGCAGTCAAAAGATTAAATGTTAACATTTCATCAGAATTGACCATTTTGGGAACGTTCGACAGCTCCGCGGTCATCGTTTTTCGTCCGAAAATTGATTTTTGGGACTTTACCAAAAATGATTCACAATGTGTATTGGATCGTGCCTCATGTCGAATAACCACTTTTTAAACCCTCACAGTGACCAAAATTGCCATTTTTACAGAGTTTTTCTTACTCAGAAGCTTCAATTTTGACCAATTTCAGGCAGAGAAATGACTTTAAACACACTTATTTTAGTTGAAAAAGTAATAATTCACATCCAACAGTAATTTGCAGTCAAAGATTAAATGTTAAAATTTCATCAGAATTGACCATTTTGGGAACGTTCGACAGCTCCGCGGTCATCGTTTTTCATCCGAAAATTGATTTTTGGGACTTTACCAAAAATGATTCAAAATGTCAATTGGATCGTGCCTCATGTTGAATAACCACTTTTTAAACCCTCACAGTGACCAAAATTGCCATTTTTACAGAGTTTTGCTTACTCAGAAGCCTCAATTTTTACCAATTTCAGGCAGAGAAATTACTTTAAACACACTTATTTTAGTTGAAAAAGTAACAATTCACATCCAACAGTAATTTGCAGTCAAAAGATTAAATGTTAAAATTTCCTCAGAATTGACCATTTTGGGAACGTTCGACAGCTCCGCGGTCATCGTTTTACGTCCGGATATTGATTTTTTGGACTTTACCAAAAATGTTTCAAAATGTCAATTGGATCGTGCCTCATGTTGAATAACCACTTTTTAAACCCTCACAGTGACCAAAATTGCCATTTTTACAGAGTTTTTCTTACTCAGAAGCTTCAATTTTGACCAATTTCAGGCAGAGAAATTACTTTAAACACACTTATTTTAGTTGAAAAAATAATAATTCACATCCAACTGTAATTTGCAGTCAAAAGATTAAATGTTAAAATTTCATCAGAATTGACCATTTTGGGAACGTTCGACAGCTCCGCGGTCATCGTTTTTCGTCCGAAAATTGATTTTTTGGAATTTACCAAAAATAATTCAAAATGTCAATTGGATCGTGCCTCATGTTGAATAACCACTTTTTAAACCCTCACAGTGACCAAAATTGCCATTTTTACAGAGTTTTGCTTACTCAGAAGCTTCAATTTTGACCAATTTCAGGCACAGAAATTACTTTAAACACATTTATTTTAGTTGAAAAAGTAATAATTCATATCCAACAGTAATTTGCAGTCAAAAGATTAAATGTTAAAATTTCATCAGAATTGACCATTTTGGGGACGTTCGACAGCTCCGCGGTCATCGTTTTTTGTCCGAAAATTGATTTTTTTGACTTTACCAAAAATGATTCAAAATGTCAATTGGATCGTGCCTCGTGTTGAATAACCAGTTTTTAAACCCTCACAGTGACCAAAATTGCAATTTTTACAGAGTTTTGCTTACTCAGAAGCTTCAATTTTGACCAATTTCAGGCACAGAAATGACTTTAAATACATTTATTTTAGTTGAAAAGGTAATAATTCACATCCAACAGTAATTTGCAGTCAAAAGATTAAATGTTAAAATTTCCTCAGAATTGACCATTTTGGGAACGTTCGACAACTCTGCGGTCATCGTTTTACGTCCGAAAATTGATTTTTTGGACTTTACCAAAAATGTTTCAAAATGTCAATTGGATCGTGCCTCATGTTGAATAACCACTTTTTAAACCCTCACAGTGACCAAAATTGCCATTTTTACAGAGGGTTTTCTTACTCAGAAGCTTCAATTTTGACCAATTTCAGGCAGAGAAATGACTTTAAACACACTTATTTTAGTTGAAAAAGTAATATTTCACATCCAACAGTAATTTGCAGTCAAAAGATTAAATGTTTAAATTTCCTCAGAATTGACCATTTTGGGAACGTTCGACAGCTCCGCGGTCATCGTTTTTCGTCCGAAAATTGATTTTTTGGACTTTACCAAAAATGATTCAAAATGTCAATTGGATCATGCCTCATGTTGAATAACCACTTTTTAAACCCTCACATTGACCAAAATTGCCATTTTTACAGAGTTTTGCTTACTCAGAAGCCTCAATTTTTACCAATTTCAGGCAGAGAAATTACTTTAAACACACTTATTTTAGTTGAAAAAGTAACAATTCACATCCAACAGTAATTTGCAGTCAAAAGATTAAATGTTAAAATTTCCTCAGAATTGACCATTTTGGGAACGTTCGACAGCTCCGCGGTCATCGTTTTACGTCCGGATATTGATTTTTTGGACTTTACCAAAAATGTTTCAAAATGTCAATTGGATCGTGCCTCATGTTGAATAACCACTTTTTAAACCCTCACAGTGACCAAAATTGCCATTTTTACAGAGTTTTTCTTACTCAGAAGCTTCAATTTTGACCAATTTCAGGCAGAGAAATTACTTTAAACACACTTATTTTAGTTGAAAAAATAATAATTCACATCCAACTGTAATTTGCAGTCAAAAGATTAAATGTTAAAATTTCATCAGAATTGACCATTTTGGGAACGTTCGACAGCTCCGCGGTCATCGTTTTTCGTCCGAAAATTGATTTTTTGGAATTTACCAAAAATAATTCAAAATGTCAATTGGATCGTGCCTCATGTTGAATAACCACTTTTTAAACCCTCACAGTGACCAAAATTGCCATTTTTACAGAGTTTTGCTTACTCAGAAGCTTCAATTTTGACCAATTTCAGGCACAGAAATTACTTTAAACACATTTATTTTAGTTGAAAAAGTAATAATTCATATCCAACAGTAATTTGCAGTCAAAAGATTAAATGTTAAAATTTCATCAGAATTGACCATTTTGGGGACGTTCGACAGCTCCGCGGTCATCGTTTTTTGTCCGAAAATTGATTTTTTTGACTTTACCAAAAATGATTCAAAATGTCAATTGGATCGTGCCTCGTGTTGAATAACCAGTTTTTAAACCCTCACAGTGACCAAAATTGCAATTTTTACAGAGTTTTGCTTACTCAGAAGCTTCAATTTTGACCAATTTCAGGCACAGAAATGACTTTAAATACATTTATTTTAGTTGAAAAGGTAATAATTCACATCCAACAGTAATTTGCAGTCAAAAGATTAAATGTTAAAATTTCCTCAGAATTGACCATTTTGGGAACGTTCGACAACTCTGCGGTCATCGTTTTACGTCCGAAAATTGATTTTTTGGACTTTACCAAAAATGTTTCAAAATGTCAATTGGATCGTGCCTCATGTTGAATAACCACTTTTTAAACCCTCACAGTGACCAAAATTGCCATTTTTACAGAGGGTTTTCTTACTCAGAAGCTTCAATTTTGACCAATTTCAGGCAGAGAAATGACTTTAAACACACTTATTTTAGTTGAAAAAGTAATATTTCACATCCAACAGTAATTTGCAGTCAAAAGATTAAATGTTTAAATTTCCTCAGAATTGACCATTTTGGGAACGTTCGACAGCTCCGCGGTCATCGTTTTTCGTCCGAAAATTGATTTTTTGGACTTTACCAAAAATGATTCAAAATGTCAATTGGATCATGCCTCATGTTGAATAACCACTTTTTAAACCCTCACATTGACCAAAATTGCCATTTTTACAGAGTTTTGCTTACTCAGAAGCCTCAATTTTTACCAATTTCAGGCAGAGAAATTACTTTAAACACACTTATTTTAGTTGAAAAAGTAACAATTCACATCCAACAGTAATTTGCAGTCAAAAGATTAAATGTTAAAATTTCCTCAGAATTGACCATTTTGGGAACGTTCGACAGCTCCGCGGTCATCGTTTTACGTCCGGATATTGATTTTTTGGACTTTACCAAAAGTGTTTCAAAATGTCAATTGGATCGTGCCTCATGTTGAATAACCACTTTTTAAACCCTCACAGTGACCAAAATTGCCATTTTTACAGAGTTTTTCTTACTCAGAAGCTTCAATTTTGACCAATTTCAGGCAGAGAAATGACTTTAAACACACTTATTTTAGTTGAAAAAGTAATATTTCACATCCAACAGTAATTTGCAGTCAAAAGATTAAATGTTAAAATTTCCTCAGAATTGACCATTTTGGGAACGTTCGACAGCTCCGCGGTCATCGTTTTTCGTCCGAAAATTTATTTTTTGGACTTTACCAAAAATGATTCAAAATGTCAATTGGATCATGCCTCATGTTGAATAACCGCTTTTTAAACCCTCACAGTGACCAAAAATGCCATTTTTACAGCGTTTTGCTTACTCAGAAGCTTCAATTTTGACCAATTTCAGGCAGAGAAATTACTTTAAACACACTTATTTTAGTTGAAAAAATAATAATTCACATCCAACTGTAATTTGCAGTCAAAAGATTAAATGTTAAAATTTCATCAGAATTGACCATTTTGGGAACGTTCGACAGCTCCGCGGTCATCGTTTTTCGTCCGAAAATTGATTTTTTGGACTTTACCAAAAATAATTCAAAATGTCAATTGGATCGTGCCTCATGTTGAATAACCACTTTTTAAACCCTCACAGTGACCAAAATTGCCATTTTTACAGAGTTTTGCTTACTCAGAAGCTTCAATTTTGACCAATTTCAGGCAGAGAAATTACTTTAAACACACTTATTTTAGTTGAAAAAATAATAATTCACATCCAACTGTAATTTGCAGTCAAAAGATTAAATGTTAAAATTTCATCAGAATTGACCATTTTGGGAACGTTCGACAGCTCCGCGGTCATCGTTTTTCGTCCGAAAATTGATTTTTTGGACTTTACCAAAAATAATTCAAAATGTCAATTGGATCGTGCCTCATGTTGAATAACCACTTTTTAAACCCTCACAGTGACCAAAATTGCCATTTTTACAGAGTTTTGCTTACTCAGAAGCTTCAATTTTGACCAATTTCAGGCACAGAAATTACTTTAAACACACTTATTTTAGTTGAAAAAGTAATAATTCATATCCAACAGTAATTTGCAGTCAAAAGATTAAATGTTAAAATTTCATCAGAATTGACCATTTTGGGGACGTTCGACAGCTCCGCGGTCATCGTTTTTTGTCCGAAAATTGATTTTTTTGACTTTACCAAAAATGATTCAAAATGTCAATTGGATCGTGCCTCGTGTTGAATAACCAGTTTTTAAACCCTCACAGTGACCAAAATTGCAATTTTTACAGAGTTTTGCTTACTCAGAAGCTTCAATTTTGACCAATTTCAGGCACAGAAATGACTTTAAATACATTTATTTTAGTTGAAAAGGTAATAATTCACATCCAACAGTAATTTGCAGTCAAAAGATTAAATGTTAAAATTTCCTCAGAATTGACCATTTTGGGAACGTTCGACAGCTCCGCGGTCATCGTTTTTCGTCCGAAAATTGATTTTTTGGACTTTACCAAAAATGATTCAAAATGTCAATTGGATCATGCCTCATGTTGAATAACCACTTTTTAAACCCTCACATTGACCAAAATTGCCATTTTTACAGAGTTTCGCTTACTCAGAAGCTTCAATTTTGACCAATTTCAGGCAGAGAAATGACTTTAAACACACTTATTTTAGTTGAAAAAGTAATAATTCACATCCAACAGTAATTTGCAGTCAAAAGATTAAATGTTAACATTTCATCAGAATTGACCATTTTGGGAACGTTCGACAGCTCCGCGGTCATCGTTTTTCGTCCGAAAATTGATTTTTGGGACTTTACCAAAAATGATTCAAAATGTGTATTGGATCATGCCTCATGTTGAATAACCACTTTTTAAACCCTCACAGTGACCAAAAATGCCATTTTTACAGCGTTTTTCTTACTCAGAAGCTTCAATTTTGACCAATTTCAGGCAGAGAAATTACTTTAAACACACTTATTTTAGTTGAAAAAGTAATAATTCACATCCAACTGTAAATTGCAGTCAAAAGATTAAATGTTAAAATTTCATCAGAATTGACCATTTTGGGAACGTTCGACAGCTCCGCGGTCATCGTTTTTCGTCCGAAAATTGATTTTTTGGACTTTACCAAAAATTTTTCAAAATGTCAATTGGATCGTGCCTCATGTCGAATAACCACTTTTTAAACCCTCACAGTGACCCAAATTGCCATTTTTACAGAGTTTTTCTTACTCAGAAGCTTCAATTTTGACCAATTTCAGGCAGAGAAATGACTTTAAACACACTTATTTTAGTTGAAAAAGTAATATTTCACATCCAACAGTAATTTGCAGTCAAAAGATTAAATGTTAAAATTTCCTCAGAATTGACCATTTTGGGAACGTTCGACAGCTCCGCGGTCATCGTTTTTCGTCCGAAAATTGATTTTTGGGACTTTACCAAAAAATTTTCAAAATGTCAATTGGATCGTGCCTCATGTCGAATAACCACTTTTTAAACCCTCACAGTGACCAAAATTGCCATTTTTACAAAGTTTTTCTTACTCAGAAGCTTCAATTTTGACCAATTTCAGGCAGAGAAATGACTTTAAACACACTTATTTTAGTTGAAAAAGTAATAATTCACATCCAACAGTAATTTGCAGTCAAAGATTAAATGTTAAAATTTCATCAGAATTGACCATTTTGGGAACGTTCGACAGCTCCGCGGTCATCGTTTTTCATCCGAAAATTGATTTTTGGGACTTTACCAAAAATGATTCAAAATGTCAATTGGATCGTGCCTCATGTTGAATAACCACTTTATAAACCCTCACAGTGACCAAAATTGCCATTTTTACAGAGTTTTGCTTACTCAGAAGCCTCAATTTTTACCAATTTCAGGCAGAGAAATTACTTTAAACACACTTATTTTAGTTGAAAAAGTAACAATTCACATCCAACAGTAATTTGCAGTCAAAAGATTAAATGTTAAAATTTCCTCAGAATTGACCATTTTGGGAACGTTCGACAGCTCCGCGGTCATCGTTTTACGTCCGGATATTCATTTTTTGGACTTTACCAAAAATGTTTCAAAATGTCAATTGGATCGTGCCTCATGTTGAATAACCACTTTTTAAACCCTCACAGTGACCAAAATTGCCATTTTTACAGAGTTTTTCTTACTCAGAAGCTTCAATTTTGACCAATTTCAGGCAGAGAAATGACTTTAAACACACTTATTTTAGTTGAAAAAGTAATATTTCACATCCAACAGTAATTTGCAGTCAAAAGATTAAATGTTAAAATTTCCTCAGAATTGACAATTTTGGGAACGTTCGACAGCTCCGCGGTCATCGTTTTTCGTCCGAAAATTGATTTTTTGGACTTTACCAAAAATGATTCAAAATGTGTATTGGATCATGCCTCATGTTGAATAACCACTTTTTAAACCCTCACAGTGACCAAAAATGCCATTTTTACAGCGTTTTTCTTACTCAGAAGCTTCAATTTTGACCAATTTCAGGCAGAGAAATTACTTTAAACACACTTATTTTAGTTGAAAAAGTAATAATTCACATCCAACTGTAAATTGCAGTCAAAAGATTAAATGTTAAAATTTCATCAGAATTGACCATTTTGGGAACGTTCGACAGCTCCGCGGTCATCGTTTTTCGTCCGAAAATAGATTTTTTGGACTTTACCAAAAAATTTTCAAAATGTCAATTGGATCGTGCCTCATGTCGAATAACCACTTTTTAAACCCTCACAGTGACCCAAATTGCCATTTTTACAGAGTTTTTCTTACTCAGAAGCTTCAATTTTGACCAATTTCAGGCAGAGAAATGACTTTAAACACACTTATTTTAGTTGAAAAAGTAATATTTCACATCCAACAGTAATTTGCAGTCAAAAGATTAAATGTTAAAATTTCCTCAGAATTGACCATTTTGGGAACGTTCGACAGCTCCGCGGTCATCGTTTTTCGTCCGAAAATTGATTTTTGGGACTTTACCAAAAAATTTTCAAAATGTCAATTGGATCGTGCCTCATGTCGAATAACCACTTTTTAAACCCTCACAGTGACCAAAATTGCCATTTTTACAGAGTTTTTCTTACTCAGAAGCTTCAATTTTGACCAATTTCAGGCAGAGAAATGACTTTAAACACACTTATTTTAGTTGAAAAAGTAATAATTCACATCCAACAGTAATTTGCAGTCAAAGATTAAATGTTAAAATTTCATCAGAATTGACCATTTTGGGAACGTTCGACAGCTCCGCGGTCATCGTTTTTCATCCGAAAATTGATTTTTGGGACTTTACCAAAAATGATTCAAAATGTCAATTGGATCGTGCCTCATGTTGAATAACCACTTTATAAACCCTCTTAGTGACCAAAATTGCCATTTTTACAGAGTTTTGCTTACTCAGAAGCCTCAATTTTTACCAATTTCAGGCAGAGAAATTACTTTAAACACACTTATTTTAGTTGAAAAAGTAACAATTCACATCCAACAGTAATTTGCAGTCAAAAGATTAAATGTTAAAATTTCCTCAGAATTGACCATTTTGGGAACGTTCGACAGCTCCGCGGTCATCGTTTTACGTCCGGATATTCATTTTTTGGACTTTACCAAAAATGTTTCAAAATGTCAATTGGATCGTGCCTCATGTTGAATAACCACTTTTTAAACCCTCACAGTGACCAAAATTGCCATTTTTACAGAGTTTTTCTTACTCAGAAGCTTCAATTTTGACCAATTTCAGGCAGAGAAATGACTTTAAACACACTTATTTTAGTTGAAAAAGTAATATTTCACATCCAACAGTAATTTGCAGTCAAAAGATTAAATGTTAAAATTTCCTCAGAATTGACCATTTTGGGAACGTTCGACAGCTCCGCGGTCATCGTTTTTCGTCCGAAAATTGATTTTTGGGAATTTACCAAAAATAATTCAAAATGTCAATTGGATCGTGCCTCATGTTGAATAACCACTTTTTAAACCCTCACAGTGACCAAAATTGCCATTTTTACAGAGTTTTGCTTACACAGAAGCTTCAATTTTGACCAATTTCAGGCACAGAAATGACTTTAAATACATTTATTTTAGTTGAAAAGGTAATAATTCACATCCAACAGTAATTTGCAGTCAAAAGATTAAATGTTAAAATTTCCTCAGAATTGACCATTTTGGGAACGTTCGACAGCTCCGCGGTCATCGTTTTTCATCCGAAAATTGATTTTTTGGACTTTACCAAAAATGATTCAAAATGTCAATTGGATCATGCCTCATGTTGAATAACCACTTTTTAAACCCTCACATTGACCAAAATTGCCATTTTTACAGAGTTTCGCTTACTCAGAAGCTTCAATTTTGACCAATTTCAGGCAGAGAAATGACTTTAAACACACTTATTTTAGTTGAAAAAGTAATAATTCACATCCAACAGTAATTTGCAGTCAAAAGATTAAATGTTAACATTTCATCAGAATTGACCATTTTGGGAACGTTCGACAGCTCCGCGGTCATCGTTTTTCGTCCGAAAATTGATTTTTGGGACTTTACCAAAAATGATTCAAAATGTGTATTGGATCATGCCTCATGTTGAATAACCACTTTTTAAACCCTCACAGTGACCAAAAATGCCATTTTTACAGCGTTTTTCTTACTCAGAAGCTTCAATTTTGACCAATTTCAGGCAGAGAAATTACTTTAAACACACTTATTTTAGTTGAAAAAGTAATAATTCACATCCAACTGTAAATTGCAGTCAAAAGATTAAATGTTAAAATTTCATCAGAATTGACCATTTTGGGAACGTTCGACAGCTCCGCGGTCATCGTTTTTCGTCCGAAAATTGATTTTTTGGACTTTACCAAAAAATTTTCAAAATGTCAATTGGATCGTGCCTCATGTCGAATAACCACTTTTTAAACCCTCACAGTGACCAAAATTGCCATTTTTACAGAGTTTTTCTTACTCAGAAGCTTCAATTTTGACCAATTTCAGGCAGAGAAATGACTTTAAACACACTTATTTTAGTTGAAAAAGTAATATTTCACATCCAACAGTAATTTGCAGTCAAAAGATTAAATGTTAAAATTTCCTCAGAATTGACCATTTTGGGAACGTTCGACAGCTCCGCGGTCATCGTTTTTCGTCCGAAAATTGATTTTTGGGACTTTACCAAAAATGATTCAAAATGTCAATTGGATCATGCCTCATGTTGAATAACCACTTTTTAAACCCTCACAGTGACCAAAAATGCCATTTTTACAGCGTTTTGCTTACTCAGAAGCTTCAATTTTGACCAATTTCAGGCAGAGAAATGACTTTAAACACACTTATTTTAGTTGAAAAAGTAATAATTCACATCCAACAGTAATTTGCAGTCAAAGATTAAATGTTAAAATTTCATCAGAATTGACCATTTTGGGAACGTTCGACAGCTCCGCGGTCATCGTTTTTCGTCCGAAAATTGATTTTTTGGACTTTACCAAAAATAATTCAAAATGTCAATTGGATCGTGCCTCATGTTGAATAACCACTTTTTAAACCCTCACAGTGACCAAAATTGCCATTTTTACAGAGTTTTGCTTACTCAGAAGCTTCAATTTTGACCAATTTCAGGCACAGAAATTACTTTAAACACACTTATTTTAGTTGAAAAAGTAATAATTCATATCCAACAGTAATTTGCAGTCAAAAGATTAAATGTTAAAATTTCCTCAGAATTGACCATTTTGGGAACGTTCGACAGCTCCGCGGTCATCGTTTTTCGTCCGAAAATTGATTTTTTTTACTTTACCAAAAATGATTCAAAATGTCAATTGGATCATGCCTCATGTTGAATAACCACTTTTTAAACCCTCACATTGACCAAAATTGCCATTTTTACAGAGTTTCGCTTACTCAGAAGCTTCAATTTTGACCAATTTCAGGCAGAGAAATGACTTTAAACACACTTATTTTAGTTGAAAAAGTAATAATTCACATCCAACAGTAATTTGCAGTCAAAAGATTAAATGTTAAAATTTCATCAGAATTGACCATTTTGGGGACGTTCGACAGCTCCGCGGTCATCGTTTTTTGTCCGAAAATTGATTTTTTTTACTTTACCAAAAATGATTCAAAATGTCAATTGGATCGTGCCTCGTGTTGAATAACCAGTTTTTAAACCCTCACAGTGACCAAAAATGCCATTTTTACAGAGTTTCGCTTACTCAGAAGCTTCAATTTTGACCAATTTCAGGCAGAGAAATTACTTTAAACACACTTATTTTAGTTGAAAAAGTAATAATTCACATCCAACTGTAAATTGCAGTCAAAAGATTAAATGTTAAAATTTCATCAGAATTGACCATTTTGGGAACGTTCGACAGCTCCGCGGTCATCGTTTTTCGTCCGAAAATTGATTTTTTGGTCTTTACCAAAAATAATTCAAAATGTCAATTGGATCATGCCTCATGTTGAATAACCACTTTTTAAACCCTCACAGTGACCAAAATTGCCATTTTTACAGAGTTTTGCTTACTCAGAAGCTTCAATTTTGACCAATTTCAGGCAGAGAAATGACTTTAAACACACTTATTTTAGTTGAAAAAGTAATAATTCACATCCAACAGTAATTTGCAGTCAAAAGATTAAATGTTAAAATTTCATCAGAATTGACCATTTTGGGGACGTTCGACAGCTCCGCGGTCATCGTTTTTTGTCCGAAAATTGATTTTTTTGACTTTACCAAAAATGATTCAAAATGTCAATTGGATCGTGCCTCGTGTTGAATAACCAGTTTTTAAACCCTCACAGTGACCAAAATTGACATTTTTACAGAGTTTTGCTTACTCAGAAGCTTCAATTTTGACCAATTTCAGGCACAGAAATGACTTTAAATACATTTATTTTAGTTGAAAAGGTAATAATTCACATCCAACAGTAATTTGCAGTCAAAAGATTAAATGTAAAAATTTCATCAGAATTGACCATTTTGGGAATGTTCGACAGCTCCGCGGTCATCGTTTTTCGTCCGAAAATTGATTTTTTGGTCTTTACCAAAAATGATTCAAAATGTCAATTGGATCGTGCCTCATGTTGAATAACCACTTTTTAAACCCTCACAGTGACCAAAATTGCAATTTTTACAGAGTTTTGCTTACTCAGAAGCCTCAATTTTTACCAATTTCAGGCATAGAAATTACATTAAACACACTTATTTTAGTTGAAAAAGTAACAATTCACATCCAACAGTAATTTGCAGTCAAAAGATTAAATGTTAAAATTTCCTCAGAATTGACCATTTTGGGAACGTTCGACAACTCCGCGGTCATCGTTTTACGTCCGAAAATTGATTTTTTGGACTTTACCAAAAATGTTTCAAAATGTCAATTGGATCGTGCCTCATGTTGAATAACCACTTTTTAAACCCTCACAGTGACCAAAATTGCCATTTTTACAGAGGGTTTTCTTACTCAGAAGCTTCAATTTTGACCAATTTCAGGCAGAGAAATGACTTTAAACACACTTATTTTAGTTGAAAAAGTAATATTTCACATCCAACAGTAATTTGCAGTCAAAAGATTAAATGTTAAAATTTCCTCAGAATTGACCATTTTGGGAACGTTCGACAGCTCCGCGGTCATCGTTTTTCGTCCGAAAATTGATTTTTTGGACTTTACCAAAAATGATTCAAAATGTCAATTGGATCATGCCTCATGTTGAATAACCACTTTTTAAACCCTCACATTGACCAAAATTGCCATTTTTACAGAGTTTTGCTTACTCAGAAGCCTCAATTTTTACCAATTTCAGGCAGAGAAATTACTTTAAACACACTTATTTTAGTTGAAAAAGTAACAATTCACATCCAACAGTAATTTGCAGTCAAAAGATTAAATGTTAAAATGTCCTCAGAATTGACCATGCGGAACGTTCGACAGCTCCGCGGTCATCGTTTTACGTCCGGATATTGATTTTTTGGACTTTACCAAAAATGTTTCAAAATGTCAATTGGATCGTGCCTCATGTTGAATAACCACTTTTTAAACCCTCACAGTGACCAAAATTGCCATTTTTACAGAGTTTTTCTTACTCAGAAGCTTCAATTTTGACCAATTTCAGGCAGAGAAATGACTTTAAACACACTTATTTTAGTTGAAAAAGTAATATTTCACATCCAACAGTAATTTGCAGTCAAAAGATTAAATGTTAAAATTTCCTCAGAATTGACCATTTTGGGAACGTTCGACAGCTCCGCGGTCATCGTTTTTCGTCCGAAAATGGATTTTTTGGACTTTACCAAAAATAATTCAAAATGTCAATTGGATCGTGCCTCATGTTGAATAACCACTTTTTAAACCCTCACAGTGACCAAAATTGCCATTTTTACAGAGTTTTGCTTACTCAGAAGCTTCAATTTTGACCAATTTCAGGCACAGAAATTACTTTAAACACACTTATTTTAGTTGAAAAAGTAATAATTCATATCCAACAGTAATTTGCAGTCAAAAGATTAAATGTTAAAATTTCATCAGAATTGACCATTTTGGGGACGTTCGACAGCTCCGCGGTCATCGTTTTTTGTCCGAAAATTGATTTTTTTGACTTTACCAAAAATGATTCAAAATGTCAATTGGATCGTGCCTCGTGTTGAATAACCAGTTTTTAAACCCTCACAGTGACCAAAATTGCAATTTTTACAGAGTTTTGCTTACTCAGAAGCTTCAATTTTGACCAATTTCAGGCACAGAAATGACTTTAAATACATTTATTTTAGTTGAAAAGGTAATAATTCACATCCAACAGTAATTTGCAGTCAAAAGATTAAATGTTAAAATTTCCTCAGAATTGACCATTTTGGGAACGTTCGACAGCTCCGCGGTCATCGTTTTTCGTCCGAAAATTGATTTTTTGGACTTTACCAAAAATGATTCAAAATGTCAATTGGATCATGCCTCATGTTGAATAACCACTTTTTAAACCCTCACATTGACCAAAATTGCCATTTTTACAGAGTTTCGCTTACTCAGAAGCTTCAATTTTGACCAATTTCAGGCAGAGAAATGACTTTAAACACACTTATTTTAGTTGAAAAAGTAATAATTCACATCCAACAGTAATTTGCAGTCAAAAGATTAAATGTTAACATTTCATCAGAATTGACCATTTTGGGAACGTTCGACAGCTCCGCGGTCATCGTTTTTCGTCCGAAAATTGATTTTTGGGACTTTACCAAAAATGATTCAAAATGTGTATTGGATCATGCCTCATGTTGAATAACCACTTTTTAAACCCTCACAGTGACCAAAAATGCCATTTTTACAGCGTTTTTCTTACTCAGAAGCTTCAATTTTGACCAATATCAGGCAGAGAAATTACTTTAAACACACTTATTTTAGTTGAAAAAGTAATAATTCACATCCAACTGTAAATTGCAGTCAAAAGATTAAATGTTAAAATTTCATCAGAATTGACCATTTTGGGAACGTTCGACAGCTCCGCGGTCATCGTTTTTCGTCCGAAAATTGATTTTTTGGACTTTACCAAAAAATTTTCAAAATGTCAATTGGATCGTGCCTCATGTCGAATAACCACTTTTTAAACCCTCACAGTGACCAAAATTGCCATTTTTACAGAGTTTTTCTTACTCAGAAGCTTCAATTTTGACCAATTTCAGGCAGAGAAATGACTTTAAACACACTTATTTTAGTTGAAAAAGTAATATTTCACATCCAACAGTAATTTGCAGTCAAAAGATTAAATGTTAAAATTTCCTCAGAATTGACCATTTTGGGAACGTTCGACAGCTCCGCGGTCATCGTTTTTCGTCCGAAAATTGATTTTTGGGACTTTACCAAAAATGATTCAAAATGTCAATTGGATCATGCCTCATGTTGAATAACCACTTTTTAAACCCTCACAGTGACCAAAAATGCCATTTTTACAGCGTTTTGCTTACTCAGAAGCTTCAATTTTGGCCAATTTCAGGCAGAGAAATGACTTTAAACACACTTATTTTAGTTGAAAAAGTAATAATTCACATCCAACAGTAATTTGCAGTCAAAGATTAAATGTTAAAATTTCATCAGAATTGACCATTTTGGGAACGTTCGACAGCTCCGCGGTCATCGTTTTTCATCCGAAAATTGATTTTTGGGACTTTACCAAAAATGATTCAAAATGTCAATTGGATCGTGCCTCATGTTGAATAACCACTTTTTAAACCCTCACAGTGACCAAAATTGCCATTTTTACAGAGTTTTGCTTACTCAGAAGCCTCAATTTTTACCAATTTCAGGCAGAGAAATTACTTTAAACACACTTATTTTAGTTGAAAAAGTAACAATTCACATCCAACAGTAATTTGCAGTCAAAAGATTAAATGTTAAAATTTCCTCAGAATTGACCATTTTGGGAACGTTCGACAGCTCCGCGGTCATCGTTTTACGTCCGGATATTGATTTTTTGGACTTTACCAAAAATGTTTCAAAATGTCAATTGGATCGTGCCTCATGTTGAATAACCACTTTTTAAACCCTCACAGTGACCAAAATTGCCATTTTTACAGAGTTTTTCTTACTCAGAAGCTTCAATTTTGACCAATTTCAGGCAGAGAAATTACTTTAAACACACTTATTTTAGTTGAAAAAATAATAATTCACATCCAACTGTAATTTGCAGTCAAAAGATTAAATGTTAAAATTTCATCAGAATTGACCATTTTGGGAACGTTCGACAGCTCCGCGGTCATCGTTTTTCGTCCGAAAATTGATTTTTTGGAATTTACCAAAAATAATTCAAAATGTCAATTGGATCGTGCCTCATGTTGAATAACCACTTTTTAAACCCTCACAGTGACCAAAATTGCCATTTTTACAGAGTTTTGCTTACTCAGAAGCTTCAATTTTGACCAATTTCAGGCACAGAAATTACTTTAAACACACTTATTTTAGTTGAAAAAGTAATAATTCATATCCAACAGTAATTTGCAGTCAAAAGATTAAATGTTAAAATTTCCTCAGAATTGACCATTTTGGGAACGTTCGACAGCTCCGCGGTCATCGTTTTTCGTCCGAAAATTGATTTTTGGGACTTTACCAAAAAATTTTCAAAATGTCAATTGGATCGTGCCTCATGTCGAATAACCACTTTTTAAACCCTCACAGTGACCAAAATTGCCATTTTTACAAAGTTTTTCTTACTCAGAAGCTTCAATTTTGACCAATTTCAGGCAGAGAAATGACTTTAAACACACTTATTTTAGTTGAAAAAGTAATAATTCACATCCAACAGTAATTTGCAGTCAAAGATTAAATGTTAAAATTTCATCAGAATTGACCATTTTGGGAACGTTCGACAGCTCCGCGGTCATCGTTTTTCATCCGAAAATTGATTTTTGGGACTTTACCAAAAATGATTCAAAATGTCAATTGGATCGTGCCTCATGTTGAATAACCACTTTATAAACCCTCACAGTGACCAAAATTGCCATTTTTACAGAGTTTTGCTTACTCAGAAGCCTCAATTTTTACCAATTTCAGGCAGAGAAATTACTTTAAACACACTTATTTTAGTTGAAAAAGTAACAATTCACATCCAACAGTAATTTGCAGTCAAAAGATTAAATGTTAAAATTTCCTCAGAATTGACCATTTTGGGAACGTTCGACAGCTCCGCGGTCATCGTTTTACGTCCGGATATTCATTTTTTGGACTTTACCAAAAATGTTTCAAAATGTCAATTGGATCGTGCCTCATGTTGAATAACCACTTTTTAAACCCTCACAGTGACCAAAATTGCCATTTTTACAGAGTTTTTCTTACTCAGAAGCTTCAATTTTGACCAATTTCAGGCAGAGAAATGACTTTAAACACACTTATTTTAGTTGAAAAAGTAATATTTCACATCCAACAGTAATTTGCAGTCAAAAGATTAAATGTTAAAATTTCCTCAGAATTGACAATTTTGGGAACGTTCGACAGCTCCGCGGTCATCGTTTTTCGTCCGAAAATTGATTTTTTGGACTTTACCAAAAATGATTCAAAATGTGTATTGGATCATGCCTCATGTTGAATAACCACTTTTTAAACCCTCACAGTGACCAAAAATGCCATTTTTACAGCGTTTTTCTTACTCAGAAGCTTCAATTTTGACCAATTTCAGGCAGAGAAATTACTTTAAACACACTTATTTTAGTTGAAAAAGTAATAATTCACATCCAACTGTAAATTGCAGTCAAAAGATTAAATGTTAAAATTTCATCAGAATTGACCATTTTGGGAACGTTCGACAGCTCCGCGGTCATCGTTTTTCGTCCGAAAATTGATTTTTTGGACTTTACCAAAAAATTTTCAAAATGTCAATTGGATCGTGCCTCATGTCGAATAACCACTTTTTAAACCCTCACAGTGACCCAAATTGCCATTTTTACAGAGTTTTTCTTACTCAGAAGCTTCAATTTTGACCAATTTCAGGCAGAGAAATGACTTTAAACACACTTATTTTAGTTGAAAAAGTAATATTTCACATCCAACAGTAATTTGCAGTCAAAAGATTAAATGTTAAAATTTCCTCAGAATTGACCATTTTGGGAACGTTCGACAGCTCCGCGGTCATCGTTTTTCGTCCGAAAATTGATTTTTGGGACTTTACCAAAAAATTTTCAAAATGTCAATTGGATCGTGCCTCATGTCGAATAACCACTTTTTAAACCCTCACAGTGACCAAAATTGCCATTTTTACAGAGTTTTTCTTACTCAGAAGCTTCAATTTTGACCAATTTCAGGCAGAGAAATGACTTTAAACACACTTATTTTAGTTGAAAAAGTAATAATTCACATCCAACAGTAATTTGCAGTCAAAGATTAAATGTTAAAATTTCATCAGAATTGACCATTTTGGGAACGTTCGACAGCTCCGCGGTCATCGTTTTTCATCCGAAAATTGATTTTTGGGACTTTACCAAAAATGATTCAAAATGTCAATTGGATCGTGCCTCATGTTGAATAACCACTTTATAAACCCTCTTAGTGACCAAAATTGCCATTTTTACAGAGTTTTGCTTACTCAGAAGCCTCAATTTTTACCAATTTCAGGCAGAGAAATTACTTTAAACACACTTATTTTAGTTGAAAAAGTAACAATTCACATCCAACAGTAATTTGCAGTCAAAAGATTAAATGTTAAAATTTCCTCAGAATTGACCATTTTGGGAACGTTCGACAGCTCCGCGGTCATCGTTTTACGTCCGGATATTCATTTTTTGGACTTTACCAAAAATGTTTCAAAATGTCAATTGGATCGTGCCTCATGTTGAATAACCACTTTTTAAACCCTCACAGTGACCAAAATTGCCATTTTTACAGAGTTTTTCTTACTCAGAAGCTTCAATTTTGACCAATTTCAGGCAGAGAAATGACTTTAAACACACTTATTTTAGTTGAAAAAGTAATATTTCACATCCAACAGTAATTTGCAGTCAAAAGATTAAATGTTAAAATTTCCTCAGAATTGACCATTTTGGGAACGTTCGACAGCTCCGCGGTCATCGTTTTTCGTCCGAAAATTGATTTTTGGGAATTTACCAAAAATAATTCAAAATGTCAATTGGATCGTGCCTCATGTTGAATAACCACTTTTTAAACCCTCACAGTGACCAAAATTGCCATTTTTACAGAGTTTTGCTTACACAGAAGCTTCAATTTTGACCAATTTCAGGCACAGAAATGACTTTAAATACATTTATTTTAGTTGAAAAGGTAATAATTCACATCCAACAGTAATTTGCAGTCAAAAGATTAAATGTTAAAATTTCCTCAGAATTGACCATTTTGGGAACGTTCGACAGCTCCGCGGTCATCGTTTTTCATCCGAAAATTGATTTTTTGGACTTTACCAAAAATGATTCAAAATGTCAATTGGATCATGCCTCATGTTGAATAACCACTTTTTAAACCCTCACATTGACCAAAATTGCCATTTTTACAGAGTTTCGCTTACTCAGAAGCTTCAATTTTGACCAATTTCAGGCAGAGAAATGACTTTAAACACACTTATTTTAGTTGAAAAAGTAATAATTCACATCCAACAGTAATTTGCAGTCAAAAGATTAAATGTTAACATTTCATCAGAATTGACCATTTTGGGAACGTTCGACAGCTCCGCGGTCATCGTTTTTCGTCCGAAAATTGATTTTTGGGACTTTACCAAAAATGATTCAAAATGTGTATTGGATCATGCCTCATGTTGAATAACCACTTTTTAAACCCTCACAGTGACCAAAAATGCCATTTTTACAGCGTTTTTCTTACTCAGAAGCTTCAATTTTGACCAATTTCAGGCAGAGAAATTACTTTAAACACACTTATTTTAGTTGAAAAAGTAATAATTCACATCCAACTGTAAATTGCAGTCAAAAGATTAAATGTTAAAATTTCATCAGAATTGACCATTTTGGGAACGTTCGACAGCTCCGCGGTCATCGTTTTTCGTCCGAAAATTGATTTTTTGGACTTTACCAAAAAATTTTCAAAATGTCAATTGGATCGTGCCTCATGTCGAATAACCACTTTTTAAACCCTCACAGTGACCAAAATTGCCATTTTTACAGAGTTTTTCTTACTCAGAAGCTTCAATTTTGACCAATTTCAGGCAGAGAAATGACTTTAAACACACTTATTTTAGTTGAAAAAGTAATATTTCACATCCAACAGTAATTTGCAGTCAAAAGATTAAATGTTAAAATTTCCTCAGAATTGACCATTTTGGGAACGTTCGACAGCTCCGCGGTCATCGTTTTTCGTCCGAAAATTGATTTTTGGGACTTTACCAAAAATGATTCAAAATGTCAATTGGATCATGCCTCATGTTGAATAACCACTTTTTAAACCCTCACAGTGACCAAAAATGCCATTTTTACAGCATTTTGCTTACTCAGAAGCTTCAATTTTGACCAATTTCAGGCAGAGAAATGACTTTAAACACACTTATTTTAGTTGAAAAAGTAATAATTCACATCCAACAGTAATTTGCAGTCAAAGATTAAATGTTAAAATTTCATCAGAATTGACCATTTTGGGAACGTTCGACAGCTCCGCGGTCATCGTTTTTCGTCCGAAAATTGATTTTTTGGACTTTACCAAAAATAATTCAAAATGTCAATTGGATCGTGCCTCATGTTGAATAACCACTTTTTAAACCCTCACAGTGACCAAAATTGCCATTTTTACAGAGTTTTGCTTACTCAGAAGCTTCAATTTTGACCAATTTCAGGCACAGAAATTACTTTAAACACACTTATTTTAGTTGAAAAAGTAATAATTCATATCCAACAGTAATTTGCAGTCAAAAGATTAAATGTTAAAATTTCCTCAGAATTGACCATTTTGGGAACGTTCGACAGCTCCGCGGTCATCGTTTTTCGTCCGAAAATTGATTTTTTTTACTTTACCAAAAATGATTCAAAATGTCAATTGGATCATGCCTCATGTTGAATAACCACTTTTTAAACCCTCACATTGACCAAAATTGCCATTTTTACAGAGTTTCGCTTACTCAGAAGCTTCAATTTTGACCAATTTCAGGCAGAGAAATGACTTTAAACACACTTATTTTAGTTGAAAAAGTAATAATTCACATCCAACAGTAATTTGCAGTCAAAAGATTAAATGTTAAAATTTCATCAGAATTGACCATTTTGGGGACGTTCGACAGCTCCGCGGTCATCGTTTTTTGTCCGAAAATTGATTTTTTTTACTTTACCAAAAATGATTCAAAATGTCAATTGGATCGTGCCTCGTGTTGAATAACCAGTTTTTAAACCCTCACAGTGACCAAAAATGCCATTTTTACAGAGTTTCGCTTACTCAGAAGCTTCAATTTTGACCAATTTCAGGCAGAGAAATTACTTTAAACACACTTATTTTAGTTGAAAAAGTAATAATTCACATCCAACTGTAAATTGCAGTCAAAAGATTAAATGTTAAAATTTCATCAGAATTGACCATTTTGGGAACGTTCGACAGCTCCGCGGTCATCGTTTTTCGTCCGAAAATTGATTTTTTGGTCTTTACCAAAAATAATTCAAAATGTCAATTGGATCATGCCTCATGTTGAATAACCACTTTTTAAACCCTCACAGTGACCAAAATTGCCATTTTTACAGAGTTTTGCTTACTCAGAAGCTTCAATTTTGACCAATTTCAGGCAGAGAAATGACTTTAAACACACTTATTTTAGTTGAAAAAGTAATAATTCACATCCAACAGTAATTTGCAGTCAAAAGATTAAATGTTAAAATTTCATCAGAATTGACCATTTTGGGGACGTTCGACAGCTCCGCGGTCATCGTTTTTTGTCCGAAAATTGATTTTTTTGACTTTACCAAAAATGATTCAAAATGTCAATTGGATCGTGCCTCGTGTTGAATAACCAGTTTTTAAACCCTCACAGTGACCAAAATTGACATTTTTACAGAGTTTTGCTTACTCAGAAGCTTCAATTTTGACCAATTTCAGGCACAGAAATGACTTTAAATACATTTATTTTAGTTGAAAAGGTAATAATTCACATCCAACAGTAATTTGCAGTCAAAAGATTAAATGTAAAAATTTCATCAGAATTGACCATTTTGGGAATGTTCGACAGCTCCGCGGTCATCGTTTTTCGTCCGAAAATTGATTTTTTGGTCTTTACCAAAAATGATTCAAAATGTCAATTGGATCGTGCCTCATGTTGAATAACCACTTTTTAAACCCTCACAGTGACCAAAATTGCAATTTTTACAGAGTTTTGCTTACTCAGAAGCCTCAATTTTTACCAATTTCAGGCATAGAAATTACATTAAACACACTTATTTTAGTTGAAAAAGTAACAATTCACATCCAACAGTAATTTGCAGTCAAAAGATTAAATGTTAAAATTTCCTCAGAATTGACCATTTTGGGAACGTTCGACAACTCCGCGGTCATCGTTTTACGTCCGAAAATTGATTTTTTGGACTTTACCAAAAATGTTTCAAAATGTCAATTGGATCGTGCCTCATGTTGAATAACCACTTTTTAAACCCTCACAGTGACCAAAATTGCCATTTTTACAGAGGGTTTTCTTACTCAGAAGCTTCAATTTTGACCAATTTCAGGCAGAGAAATGACTTTAAACACACTTATTTTAGTTGAAAAAGTAATATTTCACATCCAACAGTAATTTGCAGTCAAAAGATTAAATGTTAAAATTTCCTCAGAATTGACCATTTTGGGAACGTTCGACAGCTCCGCGGTCATCGTTTTTCGTCCGAAAATTGATTTTTTGGACTTTACCAAAAATGATTCAAAATGTCAATTGGATCATGCCTCATGTTGAATAACCACTTTTTAAACCCTCACATTGACCAAAATTGCCATTTTTACAGAGTTTTGCTTACTCAGAAGCCTCAATTTTTACCAATTTCAGGCAGAGAAATTACTTTAAACACACTTATTTTAGTTGAAAAAGTAACAATTCACATCCAACAGTAATTTGCAGTCAAAAGATTAAATGTTAAAATTTCCTCAGAATTGACCATTTTGGGAACGTTCGACAGCTCCGCGGTCATCGTTTTACGTCCGGATATTGATTTTTTGGACTTTACCAAAAATGTTTCAAAATGTCAATTGGATCGTGCCTCATGTTGAATAACCACTTTTTAAACCCTCACAGTGACCAAAATTGCCATTTTTACAGAGTTTTTCTTACTCAGAAGCTTCAATTTTGACCAATTTCAGGCAGAGAAATGACTTTAAACACACTTATTTTAGTTGAAAAAGTAATATTTCACATCCAACAGTAATTTGCAGTCAAAAGATTAAATGTTAAAATTTCCTCAGAATTGACCATTTTGGGAACGTTCGACAGCTCCGCGGTCATCGTTTTTCGTCCGAAAATGGATTTTTTGGACTTTACCAAAAATAATTCAAAATGTCAATTGGATCGTGCCTCATGTTGAATAACCACTTTTTAAACCCTCACAGTGACCAAAATTGCCATTTTTACAGAGTTTTGCTTACTCAGAAGCTTCAATTTTGACCAATTTCAGGCACAGAAATTACTTTAAACACACTTATTTTAGTTGAAAAAGTAATAATTCATATCCAACAGTAATTTGCAGTCAAAAGATTAAATGTTAAAATTTCATCAGAATTGACCATTTTGGGGACGTTCGACAGCTCCGCGGTCATCGTTTTTTGTCCGAAAATTGATTTTTTTGACTTTACCAAAAATGATTCAAAATGTCAATTGGATCGTGCCTCGTGTTGAATAACCAGTTTTTAAACCCTCACAGTGACCAAAATTGCAATTTTTACAGAGTTTTGCTTACTCAGAAGCTTCAATTTTGACCAATTTCAGGCACAGAAATGACTTTAAATACATTTATTTTAGTTGAAAAGGTAATAATTCACATCCAACAGTAATTTGCAGTCAAAAGATTAAATGTTAAAATTTCCTCAGAATTGACCATTTTGGGAACGTTCGACAGCTCCGCGGTCATCGTTTTTCGTCCGAAAATTGATTTTTTGGACTTTACCAAAAATGATTCAAAATGTCAATTGGATCATGCCTCATGTTGAATAACCACTTTTTAAACCCTCACATTGACCAAAATTGCCATTTTTACAGAGTTTCGCTTACTCAGAAGCTTCAATTTTGACCAATTTCAGGCAGAGAAATGACTTTAAACACACCTATTTTAGTTGAAAAAGTAATAATTCACATCCAACAGTAATTTGCAGTCAAAAGATTAAATGTTAACATTTCATCAGAATTGACCATTTTGGGAACGTTCGACAGCTCCGCGGTCATCGTTTTTCGTCCGAAAATTGATTTTTGGGACTTTACCAAAAATGATTCAAAATGTGTATTGGATCATGCCTCATGTTGAATAACCACTTTTTAAACCCTCACAGTGACCAAAAATGCCATTTTTACAGCGTTTTTCTTACTCAGAAGCTTCAATTTTGACCAATATCAGGCAGAGAAATTACTTTAAACACACTTATTTTAGTTGAAAAAGTAATAATTCACATCCAACTGTAAATTGCAGTCAAAAGATTAAATGTTAAAATTTCATCAGAATTGACCATTTTGGGAACGTTCGACAGCTCCGCGGTCATCGTTTTTCGTCCGAAAATTGATTTTTTGGACTTTACCAAAAAATTTTCAAAATGTCAATTGGATCGTGCCTCATGTCGAATAACCACTTTTTAAACCCTCACAGTGACCAAAATTGCCATTTTTACAGAGTTTTTCTTACTCAGAAGCTTCAATTTTGACCAATTTCAGGCAGAGAAATGACTTTAAACACACTTATTTTAGTTGAAAAAGTAATATTTCACATCCAACAGTAATTTGCAGTCAAAAGATTAAATGTTAAAATTTCCTCAGAATTGACCATTTTGGGAACGTTCGACAGCTCCGCGGTCATCGTTTTTCGTCCGAAAATTGATTTTTGGGACTTTACCAAAAATGATTCAAAATGTCAATTGGATCATGCCTCATGTTGAATAACCACTTTTTAAACCCTCACAGTGACCAAAAATGCCATTTTTACAGCGTTTTGCTTACTCAGAAGCTTCAATTTTGGCCAATTTCAGGCAGAGAAATGACTTTAAACACACTTATTTTAGTTGAAAAAGTAATAATTCACATCCAACAGTAATTTGCAGTCAAAGATTAAATGTTAAAATTTCATCAGAATTGACCATTTTGGGAACGTTCGACAGCTCCGCGGTCATCGTTTTTCATCCGAAAATTGATTTTTGGGACTTTACCAAAAATGATTCAAAATGTCAATTGGATCGTGCCTCATGTTGAATAACCACTTTTTAAACCCTCACAGTGACCAAAATTGCCATTTTTACAGAGTTTTGCTTACTCAGAAGCCTCAATTTTTACCAATTTCAGGCAGAGAAATTACTTTAAACACACTTATTTTAGTTGAAAAAGTAACAATTCACATCCAACAGTAATTTGCAGTCAAAAGATTAAATGTTAAAATTTCCTCAGAATTGACCATTTTGGGAACGTTCGACAGCTCCGCGGTCATCGTTTTACGTCCGGATATTGATTTTTTGGACTTTACCAAAAATGTTTCAAAATGTCAATTGGATCGTGCCTCATGTTGAATAACCACTTTTTAAACCCTCACAGTGACCAAAATTGCCATTTTTACAGAGTTTTTCTTACTCAGAAGCTTCAATTTTGACCAATTTCAGGCAGAGAAATTACTTTAAACACACTTATTTTAGTTGAAAAAATAATAATTCACATCCAACTGTAATTTGCAGTCAAAAGATTAAATGTTAAAATTTCATCAGAATTGACCATTTTGGGAACGTTCGACAGCTCCGCGGTCATCGTTTTTCGTCCGAAAATTGATTTTTTGGAATTTACCAAAAATAATTCAAAATGTCAATTGGATCGTGCCTCATGTTGAATAACCACTTTTTAAACCCTCACAGTGACCAAAATTGCCATTTTTACAGAGTTTTGCTTACTCAGAAGCTTCAATTTTGACCAATTTCAGGCACAGAAATTACTTTAAACACACTTATTTTAGTTGAAAAAGTAATAATTCATATCCAACAGTAATTTGCAGTCAAAAGATTAAATGTTAAAATTTCATCAGAATTGACCATTTTGGGAACGTTCGACAGCTCCGCGGTCATCGTTTTTCGTCCGAAAATTGATTTTTTGGACTTTACCAAAAATGATTCAAAATGTCAATTGGATCATGCCTCATGTTGAATAACCACTTTTTAAACCCTCACATTGACCAAAATTGCCATTTTTACAGAGTTTTGCTTACTCAGAAGCCTCAATTGTTACCAATTTCAGGCAGAGAAATTACTTTAAACACACTTATTTTAGTTGAAAAAGTAACAATTCACATCCAACAGTAATTTGCAGTCAAAAGATTAAATGTTAAAATTTCCTCAGAATTGACCATTTTGGGAACGTTCGACAGCTCCGCGGTCATCGTTTTACGTCCGGATATTGATTTTTTGGACTTTACCAAAAATGTTTCAAAATGTCAATTGGATCGTGCCTCATGTTGAATAACCACTTTTTAAACCCTCACAGTGACCAAAATTGCCATTTTTACAGAGTTTTTCTTACTCAGAAGCTTCAATTTTGACCAATTTCAGGCAGAGAAATGACTTTAAACACACTTATTTTAGTTGAAAAAGTAATAGTTCACATCCAACAGTAATTTGCAGTCAAAAGATTAAATGTTAAAATTTCCTCAGAATTGACCATTTTGGGAACGTTCGACAGCTCCGCGGTCATCGTTTTTCGTCCGAAAATTGATTTTTTGGACTTTACCAAAAATGATTCAAAATGTCAATTGGATCATGCCTCATGTTGAATAACCGCTTTTTAAACCCTCACAGTGACCAAAAATGCCAATTTTACAGCGTTTTGCTTACTCAGAAGCTTCAATTTTGACCAATTTCAGGCAGAGAAATTACTTTAAACACACTTATTTTAGTTGAAAAAATAATAGTTCACATCCAACTGTAATTTGCAGTCAAAAGATTAAATGTTAAAATTTCATCAGAATTGACCATTTTGGGAACGTTCGACAGCTCCGCGGTCATCGTTTTTCGTCCGAAAATTGATTTTTTGGACTTTACCAAAAATAATTCAAAATGTCAATTGGATCGTGCCTCATGTTGAATAACCACTTTTTAAACCCTCACAGTGACCAAAATTGCCATTTTTACAGAGTTTTGCTTACTCAGAAGCTTCAATTTTGACCAATTTCAGGCACAGAAATTACTTTAAACACACTTATTTTAGTTGAAAAAGTAATAATTCATATCCAACAGTAATTTGCAGTCAAAAGATTAAATGTTAAAATTTCATCAGAATTGACCATTTTGGGGACATTCGACAGCTCCGCGGTCATCGTTTTTTGTCCGAAAATTGATTTTTTTGACTTTACCAAAAATGATTCAAAATGTCAATTGGATCGTGCCTCGTGTTGAATAACCAGTTTTTAAACCCTCACAGTGACCAAAATTGCAATTTTTACAGAGTTTTGCTTACTCAGAAGCTTCAATTTTGACCAATTTCAGGCACAGAAATGACTTTAAATACATTTATTTTAGTTGAAAAGGTAATAATTCACATCCAACAGTAATTTGCAGTCAAAAGATTAAATGTTAAAATTTCCTCAGAATTGACCATTTTGGGAACGTTCGACAGCTCCGCGGTCATCGTTTTTCGTCCGAAAATTGATTTTTTGGACTTTACCAAAAATGATTCAAAATGTCAATTGGATCATGCCTCATGTTGAATAACCACTTTTTAAACCCTCACATTGACCAAAATTGCCATTTTTACAGAGTTTCGCTTACTCAGAAGCTTCAATTTTGACCAATTTCAGGCAGAGAAATGACTTTAAACACACTTATTTTAGTTGAAAAAGTAATAATTCACATCCAACAGTAATTTGCAGTCAAAAGATTAAATGTTAACATTTCATCAGAATTGACCATTTTGGGAACGTTCGACAGCTCCGCGGTCATCGTTTTTCGTCCGAAAATTGATTTTTGGGACTTTACCAAAAATGATTCAAAATGTGTATTGGATCATGCCTCATGTTGAATAACCACTTTTTAAACCCTCACAGTGACCAAAAATGCCATTTTTACAGCGTTTTTCTTACTCAGAAGCTTCAATTTTGACCAATTTCAGGCAGAGAAATTACTTTAAACACACTTATTTTAGTTGAAAAAGTAATAATTCACATCCAACTGTAAATTGCAGTCAAAAGATTAAATGTTAAAATTTCATCAGAATTGACCATTTTGGGAACGTTCGACAGCTCCGCGGTCATCGTTTTTCGTCCGAAAATTGATTTTTTGGACTTTACCAAAAAATTTTCAAAATGTCAATTGGATCGTGCCTCATGTCGAATAACCACTTTTTAAACCCTCACAGTGACCAAAATTGCCATTTTTACAGAGTTTTTCTTACTCAGAAGCTTCAATTTTGACCAATTTCAGGCAGAGAAATGACTTTAAACACACTTATTTTAGTTGAAAAAGTAATAATTCACATCCAACAGTAATTTGCAGTCAAAGATTAAATGTTAAAATTTCATCAGAATTGACCATTTTGGGAACGTTCGACAGCTCCGCGGTCATCGTTTTACGTCCGGATATTGATTTTTTGGACTTTACCAAAAATGTTTCAAAATGTCAATTGGATCGTGCCTCATGTTGAATAACCACTTTTTAAACCCTCACAGTGACCAAAATTGCCATTTTTACAGAGTTTTTCTTACTCAGAAGCTTCAATTTTGACCAATTTCAGGCAGAGAAATGACTTTAAACACACTTATTTTAGTTGAAAAAGTAATAGTTCACATCCAACAGTAATTTGCAGTCAAAAGATTAAATGTTAAAATTTCCTCAGAATTGACCATTTTGGGAACGTTCGACAGCTCCGCGGTCATCGTTTTTCGTCCGAAAATTGATTTTTTGGACTTTACCAAAAATGATTCAAAATGTCAATTGGATCATGCCTCATGTTGAATAACCGCTTTTTAAACCCTCACAGTGACCAAAAATGCCATTTTTACAGCGTTTTGCTTACTCAGAAGCTTCAATTTTGACCAATTTCAGGCAGAGAAATTACTTTAAACACACTTATTTTAGTTGAAAAAATAATAATTCACATCCAACTGTAATTTGCAGTCAAAAGATTAAATGTTAAAATTTCATCAGAATTGACCATTTTGGGAACGTTCGACAGCTCCGCGGTCATCGTTTTTCGTCCGAAAATTGATTTTTTGGACTTTACCAAAAATAATTCAAAATGTCAATTGGATCGTGCCTCATGTTGAATAACCACTTTTTAAACCCTCACAGTGACCAAAATTGCCATTTTTACAGAGTTTTGCTTACTCAGAAGCTTCAATTTTGACCAATTTCAGGCACAGAAATTACTTTAAACACACTTATTTTAGTTGAAAAAGTAATAATTCATATCCAACAGTAATTTGCAGTCAAAAGATTAAATGTTAAAATTTCATCAGAATTGACCATTTTGGGGACGTTCGACAGCTCCGCGGTCATCGTTTTTTGTCCGAAAATTGATTTTTTTGACTTTACCAAAAATGATTCAAAATGTCAATTGGATCGTGCCTCGTGTTGAATAACCAGTTTTTAAACCCTCACAGTGACCAAAATTGCAATTTTTACAGAGTTTTGCTTACTCAGAAGCTTCAATTTTGACCAATTTCAGGCACAGAAATGACTTTAAATACATTTATTTTAGTTGAAAAGGTAATAATTCACATCCAACAGTAATTTGCAGTCAAAAGATTAAATGTTAAAATTTCCTCAGAATTGACCATTTTGGGAACGTTCGACAGCTCCGCGGTCATCGTTTTTCGTCCGAAAATTGATTTTTTGGACTTTACCAAAAATGATTCAAAATGTCAATTGGATCATGCCTCATGTTGAATAACCACTTTTTAAACCCTCACATTGACCAAAATTGCCATTTTTACAGAGTTTCGCTTACTCAGAAGCTTCAATTTTGACCAATTTCAGGCAGAGAAATGACTTTAAACACACTTATTTTAGTTGAAAAAGTAATAATTCACATCCAACAGTAATTTGCAGTCAAAAGATTAAATGTTAACATTTCATCAGAATTGACCATTTTGGGAACGTTCGACAGCTCCGCGGTCATCGTTTTTCGTCCGAAAATTGATTTTTGGGACTTTACCAAAAATGATTCAAAATGTGTATTGGATCGTGCCTCATGTCGAATAACCACTTTTTAAACCCTCACAGTGACCAAAATTGCCATTTTTACAGAGTTTTTCTTACTCAGAAGCTTCAATTTTGACCAATTTCAGGCAGAGAAATGACTTTAAACACACTTATTTTAGTTGAAAAAGTAATAATTCACATCCAACAGTAATTTGCAGTCAAAGATTAAATGTTAAAATTTCATCAGAATTGACCATTTTGGGAACGTTCGACAGCTCCGCGGTCATCGTTTTACGTCCGGATATTGATTTTTTGGACTTTACCAAAAATGTTTCAAAATGTCAATTGGATCGTGCCTCATGTTGAATAACCACTTTTTAAACCCTCACAGTGACCAAAATTGCCATTTTTACAGAGTTTTTCTTACTCAGAAGCTTCAATTTTGACCAATTTCAGGCAGAGAAATGACTTTAAACACACTTATTTTAGTTGAAAAAGTAATAGTTCACATCCAACAGTAATTTGCAGTCAAAAGATTAAATGTTAAAATTTCCTCAGAATTGACCATTTTGGGAACGTTCGACAGCTCCGCGGTCATCGTTTTTCGTCCGAAAATTGATTTTTTGGACTTTACCAAAAATGATTCAAAATGTCAATTGGATCATGCCTCATGTTGAATAACCGCTTTTTAAACCCTCACAGTGACCAAAAATGCCATTTTTACAGCGTTTTGCTTACTCAGAAGCTTCAATTTTGACCAATTTCAGGCAGAGAAATTACTTTAAACACACTTATTTTAGTTGAAAAAATAATAATTCACATCCAACTGTAATTTGCAGTCAAAAGATTAAATGTTAAAATTTCATCAGAATTGACCATTTTGGGAACGTTCGACAGCTCCGCGGTCATCGTTTTTCGTCCGAAAATTGATTTTTTGGACTTTACCAAAAATAATTCAAAATGTCAATTGGATCGTGCCTCATGTTGAATAACCACTTTTTAAACCCTCACAGTGACCAAAATTGCCATTTTTACAGAGTTTTGCTTACTCAGAAGCTTCAATTTTGACCAATTTCAGGCACAGAAATTACTTTAAACACACTTATTTTAGTTGAAAAAGTAATAATTCATATCCAACAGTAATTTGCAGTCAAAAGATTAAATGTTAAAATTTCATCAGAATTGACCATTTTGGGGACGTTCGACAGCTCCGCGGTCATCGTTTTTTGTCCGAAAATTGATTTTTTTGACTTTACCAAAAATGATTCAAAATGTCAATTGGATCGTGCCTCGTGTTGAATAACCAGTTTTTAAACCCTCACAGTGACCAAAATTGCAATTTTTACAGAGTTTTGCTTACTCAGAAGCTTCAATTTTGACCAATTTCAGGCACAGAAATGACTTTAAATACATTTATTTTAGTTGAAAAGGTAATAATTCACATCCAACAGTAATTTGCAGTCAAAAGATTAAATGTTAAAATTTCCTCAGAATTGACCATTTTGGGAACGTTCGACAGCTCCGCGGTCATCGTTTTTCGTCCGAAAATTGATTTTTTGGACTTTACCAAAAATGATTCAAAATGTCAATTGGATCATGCCTCATGTTGAATAACCACTTTTTAAACCCTCACATTGACCAAAATTGCCATTTTTACAGAGTTTCGCTTACTCAGAAGCTTCAATTTTGACCAATTTCAGGCAGAGAAATGACTTTAAACACACTTATTTTAGTTGAAAAAGTAATAATTCACATCCAACAGTAATTTGCAGTCAAAAGATTAAATGTTAACATTTCATCAGAATTGACCATTTTGGGAACGTTCGACAGCTCCGCGGTCATCGTTTTTCGTCCGAAAATTGATTTTTGGGACTTTACCAAAAATGATTCAAAATGTGTATTGGATCGTGCCTCATGTCGAATAACCACTTTTTAAACCCTCACAGTGACCAAAATTGCCATTTTTACAGAGTTTTTCTTACTCAGAAGCTTCAATTTTGACCAATTTCAGGCAGAGAAATGACTTTAAACACACTTATTTTAGTTGAAAAAGTAATAATTCACATCCAACAGTAATTTGCAGTCAAAGATTAAATGTTAAAATTTCATCAGAATTGACCATTTTGGGAACGTTCGACAGCTCCGCGGTCATCGTTTTTCATCCGAAAATTGATTTTTGGGACTTTACCAAAAATGATTCAAAATGTCAATTGGATCGTGCCTCATGTTGAATAACCACTTTTTAAACCCTCACAGTGACCAAAATTGCCATTTTTACAGAGTTTTGCTTACTCAGAAGCCTCAATTTTTACCAATTTCAGGCAGAGAAATTACTTTAAACACACTTATTTTAGTTGAAAAAGTAACAATTCACATCCAACAGTAATTTGCAGTCAAAAGATTAAATGTTAAAATTTCCTCAGAATTGACCATTTTGGGAACGTTCGACAGCTCCGCGGTCATCGTTTTACGTCCGGATATTGATTTTTTGGACTTTACCAAAAATGTTTCAAAATGTCAATTGGATCGTGCCTCATGTTGAATAACCACTTTTTAAACCCTCACAGTGACCAAAATTGCCATTTTTACAGAGTTTTTCTTACTCAGAAGCTTCAATTTTGACCAATTTCAGGCAGAGAAATTACTTTAAACACACTTATTTTAGTTGAAAAAATAATAATTCACATCCAACTGTAATTTGCAGTCAAAAGATTAAATGTTAAAATTTCATCAGAATTGACCATTTTGGGAACGTTCGACAGCTCCGCGGTCATCGTTTTTCGTCCGAAAATTGATTTTTTGGAATTTACCAAAAATAATTCAAAATGTCAATTGGATCGTGCCTCATGTTGAATAACCACTTTTTAAACCCTCACAGTGACCAAAATTGCCATTTTTACAGAGTTTTGCTTACTCAGAAGCTTCAATTTTGACCAATTTCAGGCACAGAAATTACTTTAAACACATTTATTTTAGTTGAAAAAGTAATAATTCATATCCAACAGTAATTTGCAGTCAAAAGATTAAATGTTAAAATTTCATCAGAATTGACCATTTTGGGGACGTTCGACAGCTCCGCGGTCATCGTTTTTTGTCCGAAAATTGATTTTTTTGACTTTACCAAAAATGATTCAAAATGTCAATTGGATCGTGCCTCGTGTTGAATAACCAGTTTTTAAACCCTCACAGTGACCAAAATTGCAATTTTTACAGAGTTTTGCTTACTCAGAAGCTTCAATTTTGACCAATTTCAGGCACAGAAATGACTTTAAATACATTTATTTTAGTTGAAAAGGTAATAATTCACATCCAACAGTAATTTGCAGTCAAAAGATTAAATGTTAAAATTTCCTCAGAATTGACCATTTTGGGAACGTTCGACAACTCTGCGGTCATCGTTTTACGTCCGAAAATTGATTTTTTGGACTTTACCAAAAATGTTTCAAAATGTCAATTGGATCGTGCCTCATGTTGAATAACCACTTTTTAAACCCTCACAGTGACCAAAATTGCCATTTTTACAGAGGGTTTTCTTACTCAGAAGCTTCAATTTTGACCAATTTCAGGCAGAGAAATGACTTTAAACACACTTATTTTAGTTGAAAAAGTAATATTTCACATCCAACAGTAATTTGCAGTCAAAAGATTAAATGTTAAAATTTCCTCAGAATTGACCATTTTGGGAACGTTCGACAGCTCCGCGGTCATCGTTTTTCGTCCGAAAATTGATTTTTTGGACTTTACCAAAAATGATTCAAAATGTCAATTGGATCATGCCTCATGTTGAATAACCACTTTTTAAACCCTCACATTGACCAAAATTGCCATTTTTACAGAGTTTTGCTTACTCAGAAGCCTCAATTTTTACCAATTTCAGGCAGAGAAATTACTTTAAACACACTTATTTTAGTTGAAAAAGTAACAATTCACATCCAACAGTAATTTGCAGTCAAAAGATTAAATGTTAAAATTTCCTCAGAATTGACCATTTTGGGAACGTTCGACAGCTCCGCGGTCATCGTTTTACGTCCGGATATTGATTTTTTGGACTTTACCAAAAGTGTTTCAAAATGTCAATTGGATCGTGCCTCATGTTGAATAACCACTTTTTAAACCCTCACAGTGACCAAAATTGCCATTTTTACAGAGTTTTTCTTACTCAGAAGCTTCAATTTTGACCAATTTCAGGCAGAGAAATGACTTTAAACACACTTATTTTAGTTGAAAAAGTAATATTTCACATCCAACAGTAATTTGCAGTCAAAAGATTAAATGTTAAAATTTCCTCAGAATTGACCATTTTGGGAACGTTCGACAGCTCCGCGGTCATCGTTTTTCGTCCGAAAATTTATTTTTTGGACTTTACCAAAAATGATTCAAAATGTCAATTGGATCATGCCTCATGTTGAATAACCGCTTTTTAAACCCTCACAGTGACCAAAAATGCCATTTTTACAGCGTTTTGCTTACTCAGAAGCTTCAATTTTGACCAATTTCAGGCAGAGAAATTACTTTAAACACACTTATTTTAGTTGAAAAAATAATAATTCACATCCAACTGTAATTTGCAGTCAAAAGATTAAATGTTAAAATTTCATCAGAATTGACCATTTTGGGAAAGTTCGACAGCTCCGCGGTCATCGTTTTTCGTCCGAAAATTGATTTTTTGGACTTTACCAAAAATGATTCAAAATGTCAATTGGATCATGCCTCATGTTGAATAACCACTTTTTAAACCCTCACATTGACCAAAATTGCCATTTTTACAGAGTTTCGCTTACTCAGAAGCTTCAATTTTGACCAATTTCAGGCAGAGAAATGACTTTAAACACACTTATTTTAGTTGAAAAAGTAATAATTCACATCCAACAGTAATTTGCAGTCAAAAGATTAAATGTTAACATTTCATCAGAATTGACCATTTTGGGAACGTTCGACAGCTCCGCGGTCATCGTTTTTCGTCCGAAAATTGATTTTTGGGACTTTACCAAAAATGATTCAAAATGTGTATTGGATCATGCCTCATGTTGAATAACCACTTTTTAAACCCTCACAGTGACCGAAAATGCCATTTTTACAGCGTTTTTCTTACTCAGAAGCTTCAATTTTGACCAATTTCAGGCAGAGAAATTACTTTAAACACACTTATTTTAGTTGAAAAAGTAATAATTCACATCCAACTGTAAATTGCAGTCAAAAGATTAAATGTTAAAATTTCCTCAGAATTGACCATTTTGGGAACGTTCGACAGCTCCGCGGTCATCGTTTTACGTCCGGATATTGATTTTTTGGACTTTACCAAAAGTGTTTCAAAATGTCAATTGGATCGTGCCTCATGTTGAATAACCACTTTTTAAACCCTCACAGTGACCAAAATTGCCATTTTTACAGAGTTTTTCTTACTCAGAAGCTTCAATTTTGACCAATTTCAGGCAGAGAAATGACTTTAAACACACTTATTTTAGTTGAAAAAGTAATATTTCACATCCAACAGTAATTTGCAGTCAAAAGATTAAATGTTAAAATTTCCTCAGAATTGACCATTTTGGGAACGTTCGACAGCTCCGCGGTCATCGTTTTTCGTCCGAAAATTTATTTTTTGGACTTTACCAAAAATGATTCAAAATGTCAATTGGATCATGCCTCATGTTGAATAACCGCTTTTTAAACCCTCACAGTGACCAAAAATGCCATTTTTACAGCGTTTTGCTTACTCAGAAGCTTCAATTTTGACCAATTTCAGGCAGAGAAATTACTTTAAACACACTTATTTTAGTTGAAAAAATAATAATTCACATCCAACTGTAATTTGCAGTCAAAAGATTAAATGTTAAAATTTCATCAGAATTGACCATTTTGGGAACGTTCGACAGCTCCGCGGTCATCGTTTTTCGTCCGAAAATTGATTTTTTGGACTTTACCAAAAATGATTCAAAATGTCAATTGGATCATGCCTCATGTTGAATAACCACTTTTTAAACCCTCACATTGACCAAAATTGCCATTTTTACAGAGTTTCGCTTACTCAGAAGCTTCAATTTTGACCAATTTCAGGCAGAGAAATGACTTTAAACACACTTATTTTAGTTGAAAAAGTAATAATTCACATCCAACAGTAATTTGCAGTCAAAAGATTAAATGTTAACATTTCATCAGAATTGACCATTTTGGGAACGTTCGACAGCTCCGCGGTCATCGTTTTTCGTCCGAAAATTGATTTTTGGGACTTTACCAAAAATGATTCAAAATGTGTATTGGATCATGCCTCATGTTGAATAACCACTTTTTAAACCCTCACAGTGACCAAAAATGCCATTTTTACAGCGTTTTTCTTACTCAGAAGCTTCAATTTTGACCAATTTCAGGCAGAGAAATTACTTTAAACACACTTATTTTAGTTGAAAAAGTAATAATTCACATCCAACTGTAAATTGCAGTCAAAAGATTAAATGTTAAAATTTCATCAGAATTGACCATTTTGGGAACGTTCGACAGCTCCGCGGTCATCGTTTTTCGTCCGAAAATTGATTTTTTGGACTTTACCAAAAAATTTTCAAAATGTCAATTGGATCGTGCCTCATGTCGAATAACCACTTTTTAAACCCTCACAGTGACCAAAATTGCCATTTTTACAGAGTTTTTCTTACTCAGAAGCTTCAATTTTGACCAATTTCAGGCAGAGAAATGACTTTAAACACACTTATTTTAGTTGAAAAAGTAATAATTCACATCCAACAGTAATTTGCAGTCAAAGATTAAATGTTAAAATTTCATCAGAATTGACCATTTTGGGAACGTTCGACAGCTCCGCGGTCATCGTTTTACGTCCGGATATTGATTTTTTGGACTTTACCAAAAATGTTTCAAAATGTCAATTGGATCGTGCCTCATGTTGAATAACCACTTTTTAAACCCTCACAGTGACCAAAATTGCCATTTTTACAGAGTTTTTCTTACTCAGAAGCTTCAATTTTGACCAATTTCAGGCAGAGAAATGACTTTAAACACACTTATTTTAGTTGAAAAAGTAATAGTTCACATCCAACAGTAATTTGCAGTCAAAAGATTAAATGTTAAAATTTCCTCAGAATTGACCATTTTGGGAACGTTCGACAGCTCCGCGGTCATCGTTTTTCGTCCGAAAATTGATTTTTTGGACTTTACCAAAAATGATTCAAAATGTCAATTGGATCATGCCTCATGTTGAATAACCGCTTTTTAAACCCTCACAGTGACCAAAAATGCCATTTTTACAGCGTTTTGCTTACTCAGAAGCTTCAATTTTGACCAATTTCAGGCAGAGAAATTACTTTAAACACACTTATTTTAGTTGAAAAAATAATAATTCACATCCAACTGTAATTTGCAGTCAAAAGATTAAATGTTAAAATTTCATCAGAATTGACCATTTTGGGAACGTTCGACAGCTCCGCGGTCATCGTTTTTCGTCCGAAAATTGATTTTTTGGACTTTACCAAAAATAATTCAAAATGTCAATTGGATCGTGCCTCATGTTGAATAACCACTTTTTAAACCCTCACAGTGACCAAAATTGCCATTTTTACAGAGTTTTGCTTACTCAGAAGCTTCAATTTTGACCAATTTCAGGCACAGAAATTACTTTAAACACACTTATTTTAGTTGAAAAAGTAATAATTCATATCCAACAGTAATTTGCAGTCAAAAGATTAAATGTTAAAATTTCATCAGAATTGACCATTTTGGGGACGTTCGACAGCTCCGCGGTCATCGTTTTTTGTCCGAAAATTGATTTTTTTGACTTTACCAAAAATGATTCAAAATGTCAATTGGATCGTGCCTCGTGTTGAATAACCAGTTTTTAAACCCTCACAGTGACCAAAATTGCAATTTTTACAGAGTTTTGCTTACTCAGAAGCTTCAATTTTGACCAATTTCAGGCACAGAAATGACTTTAAATACATTTATTTTAGTTGAAAAGGTAATAATTCACATCCAACAGTAATTTGCAGTCAAAAGATTAAATGTTAAAATTTCCTCAGAATTGACCATTTTGGGAACGTTCGACAGCTCCGCGGTCATCGTTTTTCGTCCGAAAATTGATTTTTTGGACTTTACCAAAAATGATTCAAAATGTCAATTGGATCATGCCTCATGTTGAATAACCACTTTTTAAACCCTCACATTGACCAAAATTGCCATTTTTACAGAGTTTCGCTTACTCAGAAGCTTCAATTTTGACCAATTTCAGGCAGAGAAATGACTTTAAACACACTTATTTTAGTTGAAAAAGTAATAATTCACATCCAACAGTAATTTGCAGTCAAAAGATTAAATGTTAACATTTCATCAGAATTGACCATTTTGGGAACGTTCGACAGCTCCGCGGTCATCGTTTTTCGTCCGAAAATTGATTTTTGGGACTTTACCAAAAATGATTCAAAATGTGTATTGGATCGTGCCTCATGTCGAATAACCACTTTTTAAACCCTCACAGTGACCAAAATTGCCATTTTTACAGAGTTTTTCTTACTCAGAAGCTTCAATTTTGACCAATTTCAGGCAGAGAAATGACTTTAAACACACTTATTTTAGTTGAAAAAGTAATAATTCACATCCAACAGTAATTTGCAGTCAAAGATTAAATGTTAAAATTTCATCAGAATTGACCATTTTGGGAACGTTCGACAGCTCCGCGGTCATCGTTTTTCATCCGAAAATTGATTTTTTGGACTTTACCAAAAATGATTCAAAATGTCAATTGGATCGTGCCTCATGTTGAATAACCACTTTTTAAACCCTCACAGTGACCAAAATTGCCATTTTTACAGAGTTTTGCTTACTCAGAAGCCTCAATTTTTACCAATTTCAGGCAGAGAAATTACTTTAAACACACTTATTTTAGTTGAAAAAGTAACAATTCACATCCAACAGTAATTTGCAGTCAAAAGATTAAATGTTAAAATTTCCTCAGAATTGACCATTTTGGGAACGTTCGACAGCTCCGCGGTCATCGTTTTACGTCCGGATATTGATTTTTTGGACTTTACCAAAAATGTTTCAAAATGTCAATTGGATCGTGCCTCATGTTGAATAACCACTTTTTAAACCCTCACAGTGACCAAAATTGCCATTTTTACAGAGTTTTTCTTACTCAGAAGCTTCAATTTTGACCAATTTCAGGCAGAGAAATTACTTTAAACACACTTATTTTAGTTGAAAAAATAATAATTCACATCCAACTGTAATTTGCAGTCAAAAGATTAAATGTTAAAATTTCATCAGAATTGACCATTTTGGGAACGTTCGACAGCTCCGCGGTCATCGTTTTTCGTCCGAAAATTGATTTTTTGGAATTTACCAAAAATAATTCAAAATGTCAATTGGATCGTGCCTCATGTTGAATAACCACTTTTTAAACCCTCACAGTGACCAAAATTGCCATTTTTACAGAGTTTTGCTTACTCAGAAGCTTCAATTTTGACCAATTTCAGGCACAGAAATTACTTTAAACACATTTATTTTAGTTGAAAAAGTAATAATTCATATCCAACAGTAATTTGCAGTCAAAAGATTAAATGTTAAAATTTCATCAGAATTGACCATTTTGGGGACGTTCGACAGCTCCGCGGTCATCGTTTTTTGTCCGAAAATTGATTTTTTTGACTTTACCAAAAATGATTCAAAATGTCAATTGGATCGTGCCTCGTGTTGAATAACCAGTTTTTAAACCCTCACAGTGACCAAAATTGCAATTTTTACAGAGTTTTGCTTACTCAGAAGCTTCAATTTTGACCAATTTCAGGCACAGAAATGACTTTAAATACATTTATTTTAGTTGAAAAGGTAATAATTCACATCCAACAGTAATTTGCAGTCAAAAGATTAAATGTTAAAATTTCCTCAGAATTGACCATTTTGGGAACGTTCGACAACTCTGCGGTCATCGTTTTACGTCCGAAAATTGATTTTTTGGACTTTACCAAAAATGTTTCAAAATGTCAATTGGATCGTGCCTCATGTTGAATAACCACTTTTTAAACCCTCACAGTGACCAAAATTGCCATTTTTACAGAGGGTTTTCTTACTCAGAAGCTTCAATTTTGACCAATTTCAGGCAGAGAAATGACTTTAAACACACTTATTTTAGTTGAAAAAGTAATATTTCACATCCAACAGTAATTTGCAGTCAAAAGATTAAATGTTAAAATTTCCTCAGAATTGACCATTTTGGGAACGTTCGACAGCTCCGCGGTCATCGTTTTTCGTCCGAAAATTGATTTTTTGGACTTTACCAAAAATGATTCAAAATGTCAATTGGATCATGCCTCATGTTGAATAACCACTTTTTAAACCCTCACATTGACCAAAATTGCCATTTTTACAGAGTTTTGCTTACTCAGAAGCCTCAATTTTTACCAATTTCAGGCAGAGAAATTACTTTAAACACACTTATTTTAGTTGAAAAAGTAACAATTCACATCCAACAGTAATTTGCAGTCAAAAGATTAAATGTTAAAATTTCCTCAGAATTGACCATTTTGGGAACGTTCGACAGCTCCGCGGTCATCGTTTTACGTCCGGATATTGATTTTTTGGACTTTACCAAAAGTGTTTCAAAATGTCAATTGGATCGTGCCTCATGTTGAATAACCACTTTTTAAACCCTCACAGTGACCAAAATTGCCATTTTTACAGAGTTTTTCTTACTCAGAAGCTTCAATTTTGACCAATTTCAGGCAGAGAAATGACTTTAAACACACTTATTTTAGTTGAAAAAGTAATATTTCACATCCAACAGTAATTTGCAGTCAAAAGATTAAATGTTAAAATTTCCTCAGAATTGACCATTTTGGGAACGTTCGACAGCTCCGCGGTCATCGTTTTTCGTCCGAAAATTTATTTTTTGGACTTTACCAAAAATGATTCAAAATGTCAATTGGATCATGCCTCATGTTGAATAACCGCTTTTTAAACCCTCACAGTGACCAAAAATGCCATTTTTACAGCGTTTTGCTTACTCAGAAGCTTCAATTTTGACCAATTTCAGGCAGAGAAATTACTTTAAACACACTTATTTTAGTTGAAAAAATAATAATTCACATCCAACTGTAATTTGCAGTCAAAAGATTAAATGTTAAAATTTCATCAGAATTGACCATTTTGGGAACGTTCGACAGCTCCGCGGTCATCGTTTTTCGTCCGAAAATTGATTTTTTGGACTTTACCAAAAATAATTCAAAATGTCAATTGGATCGTGCCTCATGTTGAATAACCACTTTTTAAACCCTCACAGTGACCAAAATTGCCATTTTTACAGAGTTTTGCTTACTCAGAAGCTTCAATTTTGACCAATTTCAGGCAGAGAAATTACTTTAAACACACTTATTTTAGTTGAAAAAATAATAATTCACATCCAACTGTAATTTGCAGTCAAAAGATTAAATGTTAAAATTTCATCAGAATTGACCATTTTGGGAACGTTCGACAGCTCCGCGGTCATCGTTTTTCGTCCGAAAATTGATTTTTTGGACTTTACCAAAAATAATTCAAAATGTCAATTGGATCGTGCCTCATGTTGAATAACCACTTTTTAAACCCTCACAGTGACCAAAATTGCCATTTTTACAGAGTTTTGCTTACTCAGAAGCTTCAATTTTGACCAATTTCAGGCACAGAAATTACTTTAAACACACTTATTTTAGTTGAAAAAGTAATAATTCATATCCAACAGTAATTTGCAGTCAAAAGATTAAATGTTAAAATTTCATCAGAATTGACCATTTTGGGGACGTTCGACAGCTCCGCGGTCATCGTTTTTTGTCCGAAAATTGATTTTTTTGACTTTACCAAAAATGATTCAAAATGTCAATTGGATCGTGCCTCGTGTTGAATAACCAGTTTTTAAACCCTCACAGTGACCAAAATTGCAATTTTACAGAGTTTTGCTTACTCAGAAGCTTCAATTTTGACCAATTTCAGGCACAGAAATGACTTTAAATACATTTATTTTAGTTGAAAAGGTAATAATTCACATCCAACAGTAATTTGCAGTCAAAAGATTAAATGTTAAAATTTCCTCAGAATTGACCATTTTGGGAACGTTCGACAGCTCCGCGGTCATCGTTTTTCGTCCGAAAATTGATTTTTTGGACTTTACCAAAAATGATTCAAAATGTCAATTGGATCATGCCTCATGTTGAATAACCACTTTTTAAACCCTCACATTGACCAAAATTGCCATTTTTACAGAGTTTCGCTTACTCAGAAGCTTCAATTTTGACCAATTTCAGGCAGAGAAATGACTTTAAACACACTTATTTTAGTTGAAAAAGTAATAATTCACATCCAACAGTAATTTGCAGTCAAAAGATTAAATGTTAACATTTCATCAGAATTGACCATTTTGGGAACGTTCGACAGCTCCGCGGTCATCGTTTTTCGTCCGAAAATTGATTTTTGGGACTTTACCAAAAATGATTCAAAATGTGTATTGGATCATGCCTCATGTTGAATAACCACTTTTTAAACCCTCACAGTGACCAAAAATGCCATTTTTACAGCGTTTTTCTTACTCAGAAGCTTCAATTTTGACCAATTTCAGGCAGAGAAATTACTTTAAACACACTTATTTTAGTTGAAAAAGTAATAATTCACATCCAACTGTAAATTGCAGTCAAAAGATTAAATGTTAAAATTTCATCAGAATTGACCATTTTGGGAACGTTCGACAGCTCCGCGGTCATCGTTTTTCGTCCGAAAATTGATTTTTTGGACTTTACCAAAAAATTTTCAAAATGTCAATTGGATCGTGCCTCATGTCGAATAACCACTTTTTAAACCCTCACAGTGACCCAAATTGCCATTTTTACAGAGTTTTTCTTACTCAGAAGCTTCAATTTTGACCAATTTCAGGCAGAGAAATGACTTTAAACACACTTATTTTAGTTGAAAAAGTAATATTTCACATCCAACAGTAATTTGCAGTCAAAAGATTAAATGTTAAAATTTCCTCAGAATTGACCATTTTGGGAACGTTCGACAGCTCCGCGGTCATCGTTTTTCGTCCGAAAATTGATTTTTGGGACTTTACCAAAAAATTTTCAAAATGTCAATTGGATCGTGCCTCATGTCGAATAACCACTTTTTAAACCCTCACAGTGACCAAAATTGCCATTTTTACAAAGTTTTTCTTACTCAGAATCTTCAATTTTGACCAATTTCAGGCAGAGAAATGACTTTAAACACACTTATTTTAGTTGAAAAAGTAATAATTCACATCCAACAGTAATTTGCAGTCAAAGATTAAATGTTAAAATTTCATCAGAATTGACCATTTTGGGAACGTTCGACAGCTCCGCGGTCATCGTTTTTCATCCGAAAATTGATTTTTGGGACTTTACCAAAAATGATTCAAAATGTCAATTGGATCGTGCCTCATGTTGAATAACCACTTTATAAACCCTCACAGTGACCAAAATTGCCATTTTTACAGAGTTTTGCTTACTCAGAAGCCTCAATTTTTACCAATTTCAGGCAGAGAAATTACTTTAAACACACTTATTTTAGTTGAAAAAGTAACAATTCACATCCAACAGTAATTTGCAGTCAAAAGATTAAATGTTAAAATTTCCTCAGAATTGACCATTTTGGGAACGTTCGACAGCTCCGCGGTCATCGTTTTACGTCCGGATATTCATTTTTTGGACTTTACCAAAAATGTTTCAAAATGTCAATTGGATCGTGCCTCATGTTGAATAACCACTTTTTAAACCCTCACAGTGACCAAAATTGCCATTTTTACAGAGTTTTTCTTACTCAGAAGCTTCAATTTTGACCAATTTCAGGCAGAGAAATGACTTTAAACACACTTATTTTAGTTGAAAAAGTAATATTTCACATCCAACAGTAATTTGCAGTCAAAAGATTAAATGTTAAAATTTCCTCAGAATTGACAATTTTGGGAACGTTCGACAGCTCCGCGGTCATCGTTTTTCGTCCGAAAATTGATTTTTTGGACTTTACCAAAAATGATTCAAAATGTGTATTGGATCATGCCTCATGTTGAATAACCACTTTTTAAACCCTCACAGTGACCAAAAATGCCATTTTTACAGCGTTTTTCTTACTCAGAAGCTTCAATTTTGACCAATTTCAGGCAGAGAAATTACTTTAAACACACTTATTTTAGTTGAAAAAGTAATAATTCACATCCAACTGTAAATTGCAGTCAAAAGATTAAATGTTAAAATTTCATCAGAATTGACCATTTTGGGAACGTTCGACAGCTCCGCGGTCATCGTTTTTCGTCCGAAAATTGATTTTTTGGACTTTACCAAAAAATTTTCAAAATGTCAATTGGATCGTGCCTCATGTCGAATAACCACTTTTTAAACCCTCACAGTGACCCAAATTGCCATTTTTACAGAGTTTTTCTTACTCAGAAGCTTCAATTTTGACCAATTTCAGGCAGAGAAATGACTTTAAACACACTTATTTTAGTTGAAAAAGTAATATTTCACATCCAACAGTAATTTGCAGTCAAAAGATTAAATGTTAAAATTTCCTCAGAATTGACCATTTTGGGAACGTTCGACAGCTCCGCGGTCATCGTTTTTCGTCCGAAAATTGATTTTTGGGACTTTACCAAAAAATTTTCAAAATGTCAATTGGATCGTGCCTCATGTCGAATAACCACTTTTTAAACCCTCACAGTGACCAAAATTGCCATTTTTACAGAGTTTTTCTTACTCAGAAGCTTCAATTTTGACCAATTTCAGGCAGAGAAATGACTTTAAACACACTTATTTTAGTTGAAAAAGTAATAATTCACATCCAACAGTAATTTGCAGTCAAAGATTAAATGTTAAAATTTCATCAGAATTGACCATTTTGGGAACGTTCGACAGCTCCGCGGTCATCGTTTTTCATCCGAAAATTGATTTTTGGGACTTTACCAAAAATGATTCAAAATGTCAATTGGATCGTGCCTCATGTTGAATAACCACTTTATAAACCCTCTTAGTGACCAAAATTGCCATTTTTACAGAGTTTTGCTTACTCAGAAGCCTCAATTTTTACCAATTTCAGGCAGAGAAATTACTTTAAACACACTTATTTTAGTTGGAAAGTAACAATTCACATCCAACAGTAATTTGCAGTCAAAAGATTAAATGTTAAAATTTCCTCAGAATTGACCATTTTGGGAACGTTCGACAGCTCCGCGGTCATCGTTTTACGTCCGGATATTCATTTTTTGGACTTTACCAAAAATGTTTCAAAATGTCAATTGGATCGTGCCTCATGTTGAATAACCACTTTTTAAACCCTCACAGTGACCAAAATTGCCATTTTTACAGAGTTTTTCTTACTCAGAAGCTTCAATTTTGACCAATTTCAGGCAGAGAAATGACTTTAAACACACTTATTTTAGTTGAAAAAGTAATATTTCACATCCAACAGTAATTTGCAGTCAAAAGATTAAATGTTAAAATTTCCTCAGAATTGACCATTTTGGGAACGTTCGACAGCTCCGCGGTCATCGTTTTTCGTCCGAAAATTGATTTTTTGGACTTTACCAAAAATGATTCAAAATGTCAATTGGATCATGCCTCATGTTGAATAACCGCTTTTTAAACCCTCACAGTGACCAAAAATGCCATTTTTACAGCGTTTTGCTTACTCAGAAGCTTCAATTTTGACCAATTTCAGGCAGAGAAATTACTTTAAACACACTTATTTTAGTTGAAAAAATAATAATTCACATCCAACTGTAATTTGCAGTCAAAAGATTAAATGTTAAAATTTCATCAGAATTGACCATTTTGGGAACGTTCGACAGCTCCGCGGTCATCGTTTTTCGTCCGAAAATTGATTTTTGGGAATTTACCAAAAATAATTCAAAATGTCAATTGGATCGTGCCTCATGTTGAATAACCACTTTTTAAACCCTCACAGTGACCAAAATTGCCATTTTTACAGAGTTTTGCTTACTCAGAAGCTTCAATTTTGACCAATTTCAGGCACAGAAATTACTTTAAACACACTTATTTTAGTTGAAAAAGTAATAATTCATATCCAACAGTAATTTGCAGTCAAAAGATTAAATGTTAAAATTTCATCAGAATTGACCATTTTGGGAACGTTCGACAGCTCCGCGGTCATCGTTTTTCGTCCGAAAATTGATTTTTTGGACTTTACCAAAAATGATTCAAAATGTCAATTGGATCATGCCTCATGTTGAATAACCACTTTTTAAACCCTCACATTGACCAAAATTGCCATTTTTACAGAGTTTTGCTTACTCAGAAGCCTCAATTTTTACCAATTTCAGGCAGAGAAATTACTTTAAACACACTTATTTTAGTTGAAAAAGTAACAATTCACATCCAACAGTAATTTGCAGTCAAAAGATTAAATGTTAAAATTTCCTCAGAATTGACCATTTTGGGAACGTTCGACAGCTCCGCGGTCATCGTTTTACGTCCGGATATTGATTTTTTGGACTTTACCAAAAATGTTTCAAAATGTCAATTGGATCGTGCCTCATGTTGAATAACCACTTTTTAAACCCTCACAGTGACCAAAATTGCCATTTTTACAGAGTTTTTCTTACTCAGAAGCTTCAATTTTGACCAATTTCAGGCAGAGAAATGACTTTAAACACACTTATTTTAGTTGAAAAAGTAATAGTTCACATCCAACAGTAATTTGCAGTCAAAAGATTAAATGTTAAAATTTCCTCAGAATTGACCATTTTGGGAACGTTCGACAGCTCCGCGGTCATCGTTTTTCGTCCGAAAATTGATTTTTTGGACTTTACCAAAAATGATTCAAAATGTCAATTGGATCATGCCTCATGTTGAATAACCGCTTTTTAAACCCTCACAGTGACCAAAAATGCCATTTTTACAGCGTTTTGCTTACTCAGAAGCTTCAATTTTGACCAATTTCAGGCAGAGAAATTACTTTAAACACACTTATTTTAGTTGAAAAAATAATAATTCACATCCAACTGTAATTTGCAGTCAAAAGATTAAATGTTAAAATTTCATCAGAATTGACCATTTTGGGAACGTTCGACAGCTCCGCGGTCATCGTTTTTCGTCCGAAAATTGATTTTTTGGACTTTACCAAAAATAATTCAAAATGTCAATTGGATCGTGCCTCATGTTGAATAACCACTTTTTAAACCCTCACAGTGACCAAAATTGCCATTTTTACAGAGTTTTGCTTACTCAGAAGCTTCAATTTTGACCAATTTCAGGCACAGAAATTACTTTAAACACACTTATTTTAGTTGAAAAAGTAATAATTCATATCCAACAGTAATTTGCAGTCAAAAGATTAAATGTTAAAATTTCATCAGAATTGACCATTTTGGGGACGTTCGACAGCTCCGCGGTCATCGTTTTTTGTCCGAAAATTGATTTTTTTGACTTTACCAAAAATGATTCAAAATGTCAATTGGATCGTGCCTCGTGTTGAATAACCAGTTTTTAACCCTCACAGTGACCAAAATTGCCATTTTTACAGAGTTTTTCTTACTCAGAAGCTTCAATTTTGACCAATTTCAGGCAGAGAAATGACTTTAAACACACTTATTTTAGTTGAAAAAGTAATATTTCACATCCAACAGTAATTTGCAGTCAAAAGATTAAATGTTAAAATTTCCTCAGAATTGACCATTTTGGGAACGTTCGACAGCTCCGCGGTCATCGTTTTTCGTCCGAAAATTGATTTTTTGGACTTTACCAAAAATGATTCAAAATGTCAATTGGATCATGCCTCATGTTGAATAACCGCTTTTTAAACCCTCACAGTGACCAAAAATGCCATTTTTACAGCGTTTTGCTTACTCAGAAGCTTCAATTTTGACCAATTTCAGGCAGAGAAATTACTTTAAACACACTTATTTTAGTTGAAAAAATAATAATTCACATCCAACTGTAATTTGCAGTCAAAAGATTAAATGTTAAAATTTCATCAGAATTGACCATTTTGGGAACGTTCGACAGCTCCGCGGTCATCGTTTTTCGTCCGAAAATTGATTTTTGGGAATTTACCAAAAATAATTCAAAATGTCAATTGGATCGTGCCTCATGTTGAATAACCACTTTTTAAACCCTCACAGTGACCAAAATTGCCATTTTTACAGAGTTTTGCTTACTCAGAAGCTTCAATTTTGACCAATTTCAGGCACAGAAATTACTTTAAACACACTTATTTTAGTTGAAAAAGTAATAATTCATATCCAACAGTAATTTGCAGTCAAAAGATTAAATGTTAAAATTTCATCAGAATTGACCATTTTGGGAACGTTCGACAGCTCCGCGGTCATCGTTTTTCGTCCGAAAATTGATTTTTTGGACTTTACCAAAAATGATTCAAAATGTCAATTGGATCATGCCTCATGTTGAATAACCACTTTTTAAACCCTCACATTGACCAAAATTGCCATTTTTACAGAGTTTTGCTTACTCAGAAGCCTCAATTTTTACCAATTTCAGGCAGAGAAATTACTTTAAACACACTTATTTTAGTTGAAAAAGTAACAATTCACATCCAACAGTAATTTGCAGTCAAAAGATTAAATGTTAAAATTTCCTCAGAATTGACCATTTTGGGAACGTTCGACAGCTCCGCGGTCATCGTTTTACGTCCGGATATTGATTTTTTGGACTTTACCAAAAATGTTTCAAAATGTCAATTGGATCGTGCCTCATGTTGAATAACCACTTTTTAAACCCTCACAGTGACCAAAATTGCCATTTTTACAGAGTTTTTCTTACTCAGAAGCTTCAATTTTGACCAATTTCAGGCAGAGAAATGACTTTAAACACACTTATTTTAGTTGAAAAAGTAATAGTTCACATCCAACAGTAATTTGCAGTCAAAAGATTAAATGTTAAAATTTCCTCAGAATTGACCATTTTGGGAACGTTCGACAGCTCCGCGGTCATCGTTTTTTGTCCGAAAATTGATTTTTTGGACTTTACCAAAAATGATTCAAAATGTCAATTGGATCATGCCTCATGTTGAATAACCGCTTTTTAAACCCTCACAGTGACCAAAAATGCCATTTTTACAGCGTTTTGCTTACTCAGAAGCTTCAATTTTGACCAATTTCAGGCAGAGAAATTACTTTAAACACACTTATTTTAGTTGAAAAAATAATAATTCACATCCAACTGTAATTTGCAGTCAAAAGATTAAATGTTAAAATTTCATCAGAATTGACCATTTTGGGAACGTTCGACAGCTCCGCGGTCATCGTTTTTCGTCCGAAAATTGATTTTTTGGACTTTACCAAAAATAATTCAAAATGTCAATTGGATCGTGCCTCATGTTGAATAACCACTTTTTAAACCCTCACAGTGACCAAAATTGCCATTTTTACAGAGTTTTGCTTACTCAGAAGCTTCAATTTTGACCAATTTCAGGCACAGAAATTACTTTAAACACACTTATTTTAGTTGAAAAAGTAATAATTCATATCCAACAGTAATTTGCAGTCAAAAGATTAAATGTTAAAATTTCATCAGAATTGACCATTTTGGGGACGTTCGACAGCTCCGCGGTCATCGTTTTTTGTCCGAAAATTGATTTTTTTGACTTTACCAAAAATGATTCAAAATGTCAATTGGATCGTGCCTCGTGTTGAATAACCAGTTTTTAACCCTCACAGTGACCAAAATTGCAATTTTTACAGAGTTTTGCTTACTCAGAAGCTTCAATTTTGACCAATTTCAGGCACAGAAATGACTTTAAATACATTTATTTTAGTTGAAAAGGTAATAATTCACATCCAACAGTAATTTGCAGTCAAAAGATTAAATGTTAAAATTTCCTCAGAATTGACCATTTTGGGAACATTCGACAGCTCCGCGGTCATCGTTTTTCGTCCGAAAATTGATTTTTTGGACTTTACCAAAAATGATTCAAAATGTCAATTGGATCATGCCTCATGTTGAATAACCACTTTTTAAACCCTCACATTGACCAAAATTGCCATTTTTACAGAGTTTCGCTTACTCAGAAGCTTCAATTTTGACCAATTTCAGGCAGAGAAATGACTTTAAACACACTTATTTTAGTTGAAAAAGTAATAATTCACATCCAACAGTAATTTGCAGTCAAAAGATTAAATGTTAACATTTCATCAGAATTGACCATTTTGGGAACGTTCGACAGCTCCGCGGTCATCGTTTTTCGTCCGAAAATTGATTTTTGGGACTTTACCAAAAATGATTCAAAATGTGTATTGGATCATGCCTCATGTTGAATAACCACTTTTTAAACCCTCACAGTGACCAAAAATGCAATTTTTACAGCATTTTTCTTACTCAGAAGCTTCAATTTTGACCAATTTCAGGCAGAGAAATTACTTTAAACACACTTATTTTAGTTGAAAAAGTAATAATTCACATCCAACTGTAAATTGCAGTCAAAAGATTAAATGTTAAAATTTCATCAGAATTGACCATTTTGGGAACGTTCGACAGCTCCGCGGTCATCGTTTTTCGTCCGAAAATTGATTTTTTGGACTTTACCAAAAAAATTTCAAAATGTCAATTGGATCGTGCCTCATGTCGAATAACCACTTTTTAAACCCTCACAGTGACCAAAATTGCCATTTTTACAGAGTTTTTCTTACTCAGAAGCTTCAATTTTGACCAATTTCAGGCAGAGAAATGACTTTAAACACACTTATTTTAGTTGAAAAAGTAATATTTCACATCCAACAGTAATTTGCAGTCAAAAGATTAAATGTTAAAATTTCCTCAGAATTGACCATTTTGGGAACGTTCGACAGCTCCGCGGTCATCGTTTTTCGTCCGAAAATTGATTTTTGGGACTTTACCAAAAATGATTCAAAATGTCAATTGGATCATGCCTCATGTTGAATAACCACTTTTTAAACCCTCACAGTGACCAAAAATGCCATTTTTACAGCGTTTTGCTTACTCAGAAGCTTCAATTTTGACCAATTTCAGGCAGAGAAATTACTTTAAACACACTTATTTTAGTTGAAAAAATAATAATTCACATCCAACTGTAATTTGCAGTCAAAAGATTAAATGTTAAAATTTCATCAGAATTGACCATTTTGGGAACGTTCGACAGCTCCGCGGTCATCGTTTTTCGTCCGAAAATTGATTTTTTGGAATTTACCAAAAATAATTCAAAATGTCAATTGGATCGTGCCTCATGTTGAATAACCACTTTTTAAACCCTCACAGTGACCAAAATTGCCATTTTTACAGAGTTTTGCTTACTCAGAAGCTTCAATTTTGACCAATTTCAGGCACAGAAATTACTTTAAACACACTTATTTTAGTTGAAAAAGTAATAATTCATACCCAACAGTAATTTGCAGTCAAAAGATTAAATGTTAAAATTTCATCAGAATTGACCATTTTGGGAACGTTCGACAGCTCCGCGGTCATCGTTTTTCGTCCGAAAATTGATTTTTTGGACTTTACCAAAAATGATTCAAAATGTCAATTGGATCATGCCTCATGTTGAATAACCACTTTTTAAACCCTCACATTGACCAAAATTGCCATTTTTACAGAGTTTTGCTTACTCAGAAGCCTCAATTTTTACCAATTTCAGGCAGAGAAATGACTTTAAACACACTTATTTTAGTTGAAAAAGTAATAATTCATACCCAACAGTAATTTGCAGTCAAAAGATTAAATGTTAAAATTTCATCAGAATTGACCATTTTGGGAACGTTCGACAGCTCCGCGGTCATCGTTTTTCGTCCGAAAATTGATTTTTTGGACTTTACCAAAAATAATTCAAAATGTCAATTGGATCGTGCCTCGTGTTGAATAACCAGTTTTTAAACCCTCACAGTGACCAAAATTGCAATTTTTACAGAGTTTTGCTTACTCAGAAGCTTCAATTTTGACCAATTTCAGGCACAGAAATGACTTTAAATACATTTATTTTAGTTGAAAAGGTAATAATTCACATCCAACAGTAATTTGCAGTCAAAAGATTAAATGTTAAAATTTCCTCAGAATTGACCATTTTGGGAACGTTCGACAGCTCCGCGGTCATCGTTTTTCGTCCGAAAATTGATTTTTTGGACTTTACCAAAAATGATTCAAAATGTCAATTGGATCATGCCTCATGTTGAATAACCACTTTTTAAACCCTCACATTGACCAAAATTGCCATTTTTACAGAGTTTCGCTTACTCAGAAGCTTCAATTTTGACCAATTTCAGGCAGAGAAATGACTTTAAACACACTTATTTTAGTTGAAAAAGTAATAATTCACATCCAACAGTAATTTGCAGTCAAAAGATTAAATGTTAACATTTCATCAGAATTGACCATTTTGGGAACGTTCGACAGCTCCGCGGTCATCGTTTTTCGTCCGAAAATTGATTTTTGGGACTTTACCAAAAATGATTCAAAATGTGTATTGGATCATGCCTCATGTTGAATAACCACTTTTTAAACCCTCACAGTGACCAAAAATGCCATTTTTACAGCGTTTTTCTTACTCAGAAGCTTCAATTTTGACCAATTTCAGGCAGAGAAATTACTTTAAACACACTTATTTTAGTTGAAAAAGTAATAATTCACATCCAACTGTAAATTGCAGTCAAAAGATTAAATGTTAAAATTTCATCAGAATTGACCATTTTGGGAACGTTCGACAGCTCCGCGGTCATCGTTTTTCGTCCGAAAATTGATTTTTTGGACTTTACCAAAAAATTTTCAAAATGTCAATTGGATCGTGCCTCATGTCGAATAACCACTTTTTAAACCCTCACAGTGACCAAAATTGCCATTTTTACAGAGTTTTTCTTACTCAGAAGCTTCAATTTTGACCAATTTCAGGCAGAGAAATGACTTTAAACACACTTATTTTAGTTGAAAAAGTAATATTTCACATCCAACAGTAATTTGCAGTCAAAAGATTAAATGTTAAAATTTCCTCAGAATTGACCATTTTGGGAACGTTCGACAGCTCCGCGGTCATCGTTTTTCGTCCGAAAATTGATTTTTGGTACTTTACCAAAAATGATTCAAAATGTCAATTGGATCATGCCTCATGTTGAATAACCACTTTTTAAACCCTCACAGTGACCAAAAATGCCATTTTTACAGCGTTTTGCTTACTCAGAAGCTTCAATTTTGACCAATTTCAGGCAGAGAAATGACTTTAAACACACTTATTTTAGTTGAAAAAGTAATAATTCACATCCAACAGTAATTTGCAGTCAAAGATTAAATGTTAAAATTTCATCAGACTTGACCATTTTGGGAACGTTCGACAGCTCCGCGGTCATCGTTTTTCATCCGAAAATTGATTTTTGGGACTTTACCAAAAATGATTCAAAATGTCAATTGGATCGTGCCTCATGTTGAATAACCACTTTTTAAACCCTCACAGTGACCAAAATTGCCATTTTTACAGAGTTTTGCTTACTCAGAAGCCTCAATTTTTACCAATTTCAGGCAGAGAAATTACTTTAAACACACTTATTTTAGTTGAAAAAGTAACAATTCACATCCAACAGTAATTTGCACTCAAAAGATTAAATGTTAAAATTTCCTCAGAATTGACCATTTTGGGAACGTTCGACAGCTCCGCGGTCATCGTTTTACGTCCGGATATTGATTTTTTGGACTTTACCAAAAATGTTTCAAAATGTCAATTGGATCGTGCCTCATGTTGAATAACCACTTTTTAAACCCTCACAGTGACCAAAATTGCCATTTTTACAGAGTTTTTCTTACTCAGAAGCTTCAATTTTGACCAATTTCAGGCAGAGAAATTACTTTAAACACACTTATTTTAGTTGAAAAAATAATAATTCACATCCAACTGTAATTTGCAGTCAAAAGATTAAATGTTAAAATTTCATCAGAATTGACCATTTTGGGAACGTTCGACAGCTCCGCGGTCATCGTTTTTCGTCCGAAAATTGATTTTTTGGAATTTACCAAAAATAATTCAAAATGTCAATTGGATCGTGCCTCATGTTGAATAACCACTTTTTAAACCCTCACAGTGACCAAAATTGCCATTTTTACAGAGTTTTGCTTACTCAGAAGCTTCAATTTTGACCAATTTCAGGCACAGAAATTACTTTAAACACACTTATTTTAGTTGAAAAAGTAATAATTCATATCCAACAGTAATTTGCAGTCAAACGATTAAATGTTAAAATTTCATCAGAATTGACCATTTTGGGGACGTTCGACAGCTCCGCGGTCATCGTTTTTTGTCCGAAAATTGATTTTTTTGACTTTACCAAAAATGATTCAAAATGTCAATTGGATCGTGCCTCGTGTTGAATAACCAGTTTTTAAACCCTCACAGCGACCAAAATTGCAATTTTTACAGAGTTTTGCTTACTCAGAAGCTTCAATTTTGACCAATTTCAGGCACAGAAATGACTTTAAATACATTTATTTTAGTTGAAAAGGTAATAATTCACATCCAACAGTAATTTGCAGTCAAAAGATTAAATGTTAAAATTTCCTCAGAATTGACCATTTTGGGAACGTTCGACAGCTCCGCGGTCATCGTTTTTCGTCCGAAAATTGATTTTTTGGACTTTACCAAAAATGATTCAAAATGTCAATTGGATCATGCCTCATGTTGAATAACCACTTTTTAAACCCTCACATTGACCAAAATTGCCATTTTTACAGAGGGTTTTCTTACTCAGAAGCTTCAATTTTGACCAATTTCAGGCAGAGAAATTACTTTAAACACACGTATTTTAGTTGAAAAAGTAATATTTCACATCCAACAGTAATTTGCAGTCAAAAGATTAAATGTTAAAATTTCCTCAGAATTGACCATTTTGGGAACGTTCGACAGCTCCGCGGTCATCGTTTTTCGTCCGAAAATTGATTTTTTGGACTTTACCAAAAATGATTCAAAATGTCAATTGGATCATGCCTCATGTTGAATAACCACTTTTTAAACCCTCACATTGACCAAAATTGCCATTTTTACAGAGTTTTGCTTACTCAGAAGCTTCAATTTTGACCAATTTCAGGCAGAGAAATGACTTTAAACACACTTATTTTAGTTGAAAAAGTAATATTTCACATCCAACAGTAATTTGCAGTCAAAAGATTAAATGTTAAAATTTCCTCAGAATTGACCATTTTGGGAACGTTCGACAGCTCCGCGGTCATCGTTTTTCGTCCGAAAATTGATTTTTTGGACTTTACCAAAAATGATTCAAAATGTCAATTGGATCATGCCTCATGTTGAATAACCGCCTTTTAAACCCTCACAGTGACCAAAAATGCCATTTTTACAGCGTTTTGCTTACTCAGAAGCTTCAATTTTGACCAATTTCAGGCAGAGAAATTACTTTAAACACACTTATTTTAGTTGAAAAAATAATAATTCACATCCAACTGTAATTTGCAGTCAAAAGATTAAATGTTAAAATTTCATCAGAATTGACCATTTTGGGAACGTTCGACAGCTCCGCGGTCATCGTTTTTCGTCCGAAAATTGATTTTTTGGACTTTACCAAAAATAATTCAAAATGTCAATTGGATCGTGCCTCATGTTGAATAACCACTTTTTAAACCCTCACAGTGACCAAAATTGCCATTTTTACAGAGTTTTGCTTACTCAGAAGCTTCAATTTTGACCAATTTCAGGCACAGAAATTACTTTAAACACACTTATTTTAGTTGAAAAAGTAATAATTCATATCCAACAGTAATTTGCAGTCAAAAGATTAAATGTTAAAATTTCATCAGAATTGACCATTTTGGGGACGTTCGACAGCTCCGCGGTCATCGTTTTTTGTCCGAAAATTGATTTTTTGGACTTTACCAAAAATGATTCAAAATGTCAATTGGATTGTGCCTCGTGTTGAATAACCAGTTTTTAAACCCTCACAGTGACCAAAATTGCAATTTTTACAGAGTTTTGCTTACTCGGAAGCTTCAATTTTGACCAATTTCAGGCACAGAAATGACTTTAAATACATTTATTTTAGTTGAAAAGGTAATAATTTACATCCAACAGTAATTTGCAGTCAAAAGATTAAATGTTAAAATTTCCTCAGAATTGACCATTTTGGGAACGTTCGACAGCTCCGCGGTCATCGTTTTTCGTCCGAAAATTGATTTTTTGGACTTTACCAAAAATGATTCAAAATGTCAATTGGATCATGCCTCATGTTGAATAACCACTTTTTAAACCCTCACATTGACCAAAATTGCCATTTTTACAGAGTTTCGCTTACTCAGAAGCTTCAATTTTGACCAATTTCAGGCAGAGAAATGACTTTAAACACACTTATTTTAGTTGAAAAAGTAATAATTCACATCCAACAGTAATTTGCAGTCAAAAGATTAAATGTTAACATTTCATCAGAATTGACCATTTTGGGAACGTTCGACAGCTCCGCGGTCATCGTTTTTCGTCCGAAAATTGATTTTTGGGACTTTACCAAAAATGATTCAAAATGTGTATTGGATCATGCCTCATGTTGAATAACCACTTTTTAAACCCTCACAGTGACCAAAAATGCCATTTTTACAGCGTTTTTCTTACTCAGAAGCTTCAATTTTGACCAATTTCAGGCAGAGAAATTACTTTAAACACACTTATTTTAGTTGAAAAAGTAATAATTCACATCCAACTGTAAATTGCAGTCAAAAGATTAAATGTTAAAATTTCATCAGAATTGACCATTTTGGGAACGTTCGACAGCTCCGCGGTCATCGTTTTTCGTCCGAAAATTGATTTTTTGGACTTTACCAAAAAATTTTCAAAATGTCAATTGGATCGTGCCTCATGTCGAATAACCACTTTTTAAACCCTCACAGTGACCAAAATTGCCATTTTTACAGAGTTTTTCTTACTCAGAAGCTTCAATTTTGACCAATTTCAGGCAGAGAAATGACTTTAAACACACTTATTTTAGTTGAAAAAGTAATATTTCACATCCAACAGTAATTTGCAGTCAAAAGATTAAATGTTAAAATTTCCTCAGAATTGACCATTTTGGGAACGTTCGACAGCTCCGCGGTCATCGTTTTTCGTCCGAAAATTGATTTTTGGGACTTTACCAAAAATGATTCAAAATGTCAATTGGATCATGCCTCATGTTGAATAACCACTTTTTAAACCCTCACAGTGACCAAAAATGCCATTTTTACAGCGTTTTGCTTACTCAGAAGCTTCAATTTTGACCAATTTCAGGCAGAGAAATGACTTTAAACACACTTATTTTAGTTGAAAAAGTAATAATTCACATCCAACAGTAATTTGCAGTCAAAGATTAAATGTTAAAATTTCATCAGAATTGACCATTTTGGGAACGTTCGACAGCTCCGCGGTCATCGTTTTTCATCCGAAAATTGATTTTTGGGACTTTACCAAAAATGATTCAAAATGTCAATTGGATTGTGCCTCATGTTGAATAACCACTTTTTAAACCCTCACAGTGACCAAAATTGCCATTTTTACAGAGTTTTGCTTACTCAGAAGCCTCAATTTTTACCAATTTCAGGCAGAGAAATTACTTTAAACACACTTATTTTAGTTGAAAAAGTAACAATTCACATCCAACAGTAATTTGCAGTCAAAAGATTAAATGTTAAAATTTCCTCAGAATTGACCATTTTGGGAACGTTCGACAGCTCCGCGGTCATCGTTTTACGTCCGGATATTGATTTTTTGGACTTTACCAAAAATGTTTCAAAATGTCAATTGGATCGTGCCTCATGTTGAATAACCACTTTTTAAACCCTCACAGTGACCAAAATTGCCATTTTTACAGAGTTTTTCTTACTCAGAAGCTTCAATTTTGACCAATTTCAGGCAGAGAAATGACTTTAAACACACTTATTTTAGTTGAAAAAGTAATATTTCACATCCAACAGTAATTTGCAGTCAAAAGATTAAATGTTAAAATTTCCTCAGAATTGACCATTTTGGGAACGTTCGACAGCTCCGCGGTCATCGTTTTTCGTCCGAAAATTGATTTTTTGGACTTTACCAAAAATGATTCAAAATGTCAATTGGATCATGCCTCATGTTGAATAACCGCTTTTTAAACCCTCACAGTGACCAAAAATGCCATTTTTACAGCGTTTTGCTTACTCAGAAGCTTCAATTTTGACCAATTTCAGGCAGAGAAATTACTTTAAACACACTTATTTTAGTTGAAAAAATAATAATTCACATCCAACTGTAATTTGCAGTCAAAAGATTAAATGTTAAAATTTCATCAGAATTGACCATTTTGGGAACGTTCGACAGCTCCGCGGTCATCGTTTTTCGTCCGAAAATTGATTTTTTGGAATTTACCAAAAATAATTCAAAATGTCAATTGGATCGTGCCTCATGTTGAATAACCACTTTTTAAACCCTCACAGTGACCAAAATTGCCATTTTTACAGAGTTTTGCTTACTCAGAAGCTTCAATTTTGACCAATTTCAGGCAGAGAAATTACTTTAAACACACTTATTTTAGTTGAAAAAGTAATAATTCATATCCAACAGTAATTTGCAGTCAAAAGATTAAATGTAAAAATTTCATCAGAATTGACCATTTTGGGAACGTTCGACAGCTCCGCGGTCATCGTTTTTCGTCCGAAAATTGATTTTTTGGACTTTACCAAAAATGATTCAAAATGTCAATTGGATCATGCCTCATGTTGAATAACCACTTTTTAAACCCTCACATTGACCAAAATTGCCATTTTTACAGAGTTTTGCTTACTCAGAAGCCTCAATTTTTACCAATTTCAGGCAGAGAAATTACTTTAAACACACTTATTTTAGTTGAAAAAGTAACAATTCACATCCAACAGTAATTTGCAGTCAAAAGATTAAATGTTAAAATTTCCTCAGAATTGACCATTTTGGGAACGTTCGACAGCTCCGCGGTCATCGTTTTACGTCCGGATATTGATTTTTTGGACTTTACCAAAAATGTTTCAAAATGTCAATTGGATCGTGCCTCATGTTGAATAACCACTTTTTAAACCCTCACAGTGACCAAAATTGCCATTTTTACAGAGTTTTTCTTACTCAGAAGCTTCAATTTTGACCAATTTCAGGCAGAGAAATGACTTTAAACACACTTATTTTAGTTGAAAAAGTAATATTTCACATCCAACAGTAATTTGCAGTCAAAAGATTAAATGTTAAAATTTCCTCAGAATTGACCATTTTGGGAACGTTCGACAGCTCCGCGGTCATCGTTTTTCGTCCGATAATTGATTTTTTGGACTTTACCAAAAATTATTCAAAATGTCAATTGGATCATGCCTCGTGTTGAATAACCGCTTTTTAAACCCTCACAGTGACCAAAAATGCCATTTTTACAGCGTTTTGCTTACTCAGAAGCTTCAATTTTGACCAATTTCAGGCAGAGAAATTACTTTAAACACACTTATTTTAGTTGAAAAAATAATAATTCACATCCAACTGTAATTTGCAGTCAAAAGATTAAATGTTAAAATTTCATCAGAATTGACCATTTTGGGAACGTTCGACAGCTCCGCGGTCATCGTTTTTCGTCCGAAAATTGATTTTTTGGACTTTACCAAAAATAATTCAAAATGTCAATTGGATCGTGCCTCATGTTGAATAACCACTTTTTAAACCCTCACAGTGACCAAAATTGCCATTTTTACAGAGTTTTGCTTACTCAGAAGCTTCAATTTTGACCAATTTCAGGCACAGAAATTACTTTAAACACACTTATTTTAGTTGAAAAAGTAATAATTCATATCCAACAGTAATTTGCAGTCAAAAGATTAAATGTTAAAATTTCCTCAGAATTGACCATTTTGGGAACGTTCGACAGCTCCGTGGTCATCGTTTTTCGTCCGAAAATTGATTTTTTGGACTTTACCAAAAATGATTCAAAATGTCAATTGGATCATGCCTCATGTTGAATAACCACTTTTTAAACCCTCACATTGACCAAAATTGCCATTTTTACAGAGTTTCGCTTACTCAGAAGCTTCAATTTTGACCAATTTCAGGCAGAGAAATGACTTTAAACACACTTATTTTAGTTGAAAAAGTAATAATTCCCATCCAACAGTAATTTGCAGTCAAAAGATTAAATGTTAACATTTCATCAGAATTGACCATTTTGGGAACGTTCGACAGCTCCGCGGTCATCGTTTTTCGTCCGAAAATTGATTTTTGGGACTTTACCAAAAATGATTCAAAATGTGTATTGGATCATGCCTCATGTTGAATAACCACTTTTTAAACCCTCACAGTGACCAAAAATGCCATTTTTACAGCGTTTTTCTTACTCAGAAGCTTCAATTTTGACCAATTTCAGGCAGAGAAATGACTTTAAACACACTTATTTTAGTTGAAAAAGTAATAATTCACATCCAACAGTAATTTGCAGTCAAAGATTAAATGTTAAAATTTCATCAGAATTGACCATTTTGGGAACGTTCGACAGCTCCGCGGTCATCGTTTTTCATCCGAAAATTGATTTTTGGGACTTTACCAAAAATGATTCAAAATGTCAATTGGATTGTGCCTCATGTTGAATAACCACTTTTTAAACCCTCACAGTGACCAAAATTGCCATTTTTACAGAGTTTTGCTTACTCAGAAGCCTCAATTTTTACCAATTTCAGGCAGAGAAATTACTTTAAACACACTTATTTTAGTTGAAAAAGTAACAATTCACATCCAACAGTAATTTGCAGTCAAAAGATTAAATGTTAAAATTTCCTCAGAATTGACCATTTTGGGAACGTTCGACAGCTCCGCGGTCATCGTTTTACGTCCGGATATTGATTTTTTGGACTTTACCAAAAATGTTTCAAAATGTCAATTGGATCGTGCCTCATGTTGAATAACCACTTTTTAAACCCTCACAGTGACCAAAATTGCCATTTTTACAGAGTTTTTCTTACTCAGAAGCTTCAATTTTGACCAATTTCAGGCAGAGAAATGACTTTAAACACACTTATTTTAGTTGAAAAAGTAATATTTCACATCCAACAGTAATTTGCAGTCAAAAGATTAAATGTTAAAATTTCCTCAGAATTGACCATTTTGGGAACGTTCGACAGCTCCGCGGTCATCGTTTTTCGTCCGAAAATTGATTTTTTGGACTTTACCAAAAATGATTCAAAATGTCAATTGGATCATGCCTCATGTTGAATAACCGCTTTTTAAACCCTCACAGTGACCAAAAATGCCATTTTTACAGCGTTTTGCTTACTCAGAAGCTTCAATTTTGACCAATTTCAGGCAGAGAAATTACTTTAAACACACTTATTTTAGTTGAAAAAATAATAATTCACATCCAACTGTAATTTGCAGTCAAAAGATTAAATGTTAAAATTTCATCAGAATTGACCATTTTGGGAACGTTCGACAGCTCCGCGGTCATCGTTTTTCGTCCGAAAATTGATTTTTTGGAATTTACCAAAAATAATTCAAAATGTCAATTGGATCGTGCCTCATGTTGAATAACCACTTTTTAAACCCTCACAGTGACCAAAATTGCCATTTTTACAGAGTTTTGCTTACTCAGAAGCTTCAATTTTGACCAATTTCAGGCAGAGAAATTACTTTAAACACACTTATTTTAGTTGAAAAAGTAATAATTCATATCCAACAGTAATTTGCAGTCAAAAGATTAAATGTTAAAATTTCATCAGAATTGACCATTTTGGGAACGTTCGACAGCTCCGCGGTCATCGTTTTTCGTCCGAAAATTGATTTTTTGGACTTTACCAAAAATGATTCAAAATGTCAATTGGATCATGCCTCATGTTGAATAACCACTTTTTAAACCCTCACATTGACCAAAATTGCCATTTTTACAGAGTTTTGCTTACTCAGAAGCCTCAATTTTTACCAATTTCAGGCAGAGAAATTACTTTAAACACACTTATTTTAGTTGAAAAAGTAACAATTCACATCCAACAGTAATTTGCAGTCAAAAGATTAAATGTTAAAATTTCCTCAGAATTGACCATTTTGGGAACGTTCGACAGCTCCGCGGTCATCGTTTTACGTCCGGATATTGATTTTTTGGACTTTACCAAAAATGTTTCAAAATGTCAATTGGATCGTGCCTCATGTTGAATAACCACTTTTTAAACCCTCACAGTGACCAAAATTGCCATTTTTACAGTTTTTCATTACTCAGAACCTTCAATTTTGACCAATTTCAGGCAGAGAAATGACTTTAAACACACTTATTTTAGTTGAAAATGTAATATTTCACATCCAACAGTAATTTGCAGTCAAAAGATTAAATGTTAAAATTTCCTCAGAATTGACCATTTTGGGAACGTTCGACAGCTCCGCGGTCATCGTTTTTCGTCCGAAAATTGATTTTTTGGACTTTACCAAAAATTATTCAAAATGTCAATTGGATCATGCCTCATGTTGAATAACCGCTTTTTAAACCCTCACAGTGACCAAAAATGCCATTTTTACAGCGTTTTGCTTACTCAGAAGCTTCAATTTTGACCAATTTCAGGCAGAGAAATTACTTTAAACACACTTATTTTAGTTGAAAAAATAATAATTCACATCCAACTGTAATTTGCAGTCAAAAGATTAAATGTTAAAATTTCATCAGAATTGACCATTTTGGGAACGTTCGACAGCTCCGCGGTCATCGTTTTTCGTCCGAAAATTGATTTTTTGGACTTTACCAAAAATAATTCAAAATGTCAATTGGATCGTGCCTCATGTTGAATACCCACTTTTTAAACCCTCACAGTGACCAAAATTGCCATTTTTGCAGAGTTTTGCTTACTCAGAAGCTTCAATTTTGACCAATTTCAGGCACAGAAATTACTTTAAACACACTTATTTTAGTTGAAAAAGTAATAATTCATATCCAACAGTAATTTGCAGTCAAAAGATTAAATGTTAAAATTTCCTCAGAATTGACCATTTTGGGAACGTTCGACAGCTCCGTGGTCATCGTTTTTCGGCCGAAAATTGATTTTTTGGACTTTACCAAAAATGATTCAAAATGTCAATTGGATCATGCCTCATGTTGAATAACCACTTTTTAAACCCTCACATTGACCAAAATTGCCATTTTTACAGAGTTTCGCTTACTCAGAAGCTTCAATTTTGACCAATTTCAGGCAGAGAAATGACTTTAAACACACTTATTTTAGTTGAAAAAGTAATAATTCACATCCAACAGTAATTTGCAGTCAAAAGATTAAATGTTAACATTTCATCAGAATTGACCATTTTGGGAACGTTCGACAGCTCCGCGGTCATCGTTTTTCGTCCGAAAATTGATTTTTGGGACTTTACCAAAAATGATTCAAAATGTGTATTGGATCATGCCTCATGTTGAATAACCACTTTTTAAACCCTCACAGTGACCAAAAATGCCATTTTTACAGCGTTTTTCTTACTCAGAAGCTTCAATTTTGACCAATTTCAGGCAGAGAAATTACTTTAAACACACTTATTTTAGTTGAAAAAGTAATAATTCACATCCAACTGTAAATTGCAGTCAAAAGATTAAATGTTAAAATTTCATCAGAATTGACCATTTTGGGAACGTTCGACAGCTCCGCGGTCATTGTTTTTCGTCCGAAAATTGATTTTTTGGACTTTACCAAAAAATTTTCAAAATGTCAATTGGATCGTGCCTCATGTCGAATAACCACTTTTTAAACCCTCACAGTGACCAAAATTGCCATTTTTACAGAGTTTTTCTTACTCAGAAGCTTCAATTTTGACCAATTTCAGGCAGAGAAATGACTTTAAACACACTTATTTTAGTTGAAAAAGTAATATTTCACATCCAACAGTAATTTGCAGTCAAAAGATTAAATGTTAAAATTTCCTCAGAATTGACCATTTTGGGAACGTTCGACAGCTCCGCGGTCATCGTTTTTCGTCCGAAAATTGATTTTTGGGACTTTACCAAAAATGATTCAAAATGTCAATTGGATCATGCCTCATGTTGAATAACCACTTTTTAAACCCTCACAGTGACCAAAAATGCCATTTTTACAGCGTTTTGCTTACTCAGAAGCTTCAATTTTGACCAATTTCAGGCAGAGAAATGACTTTAAACACACTTATTTTAGTTGAAAAAGTAATAATTCACATCCAACAGTAATTTGCAGTCAAAGATTAAATGTTAAAATTTCATCAGAATTGACCATTTTGGGAACGTTCGACAGCTCCGCGGTCATCGTTTTTCATCCGAAAATTGATTTTTGGGACTTTACCAAAAATGATTCAAAATGTCAATTGGATCGTGCCTCATGTTGAATAACCACTTTTTAAACCCTCACAGTGACCAAAATTGCCATTTTTACAGAGTTTTGCTTACTCAGAAGCCTCAATTTTTACCAATTTCAGGCAGAGAAATTACTTTAAACACACTTATTTTAGTTGAAAAAGTAACAATTCACATCCAACAGTAATTTGCAGTCAAAAGATTAAATGTTAAAATTTCCTCAGAATTGACCATTTTGGGAACGTTCGACAGCTCCGCGGTCATCGTTTTACGTCCGGATATTGATTTTTTGGACTTTACCAAAAATGTTTCAAAATGTCAATTGGATCGTGCCTCATGTTGAATAACCACTTTTTAAACCCTCACAGTGACCAAAATTGCCATTTTTACAGAGTTTTTCTTACTCAGAAGCTTCAATTTTGACCAATTTCAGGCAGAGAAATGACTTTAAACACACTTATTTTAGTTGAAAAAGTAATATTTCACATCCAACAGTAATTTGCAGTCAAAAGATTAAATGTTAAAATTTCCTCAGAATTGACCATTTTGGGAACGTTCGACAGCTCCGCGGTCATCGTTTTTCGTCCGAAAATTGATTTTTTGGACTTTACCAAAAATGATTCAAAATGTCAATTGGATCATGCCTCATGTTGAATAACCGCTTTTTAAACCCTCACAGTGACCAAAAATGCCATTTTTACAGCGTTTTGCTTACTCAGAAGCTTCAATTTTGACCAATTTCAGGCAGAGAAATTACTTTAAACACACTTATTTTAGTTGAAAAAATAATAATTCACATCCAACTGTAATTTGCAGTCAAAAGATTAAATGTTAAAATTTCATCAGAATTGACCATTTTGGGAACGTTCGACAGCTCCGCGGTCATCGTTTTTCGTCCGAAAATTGATTTTTTGGAATTTACCAAAAATAATTCTAAATGTCAATTGGATCGTGCCTCATGTTGAATAACCACTTTTTAAACCCTCACAGTGACCAAAATTGCCATTTTTACAGAGTTTTGCTTACTCAGAAGCTTCAATTTTGACCAATTTCAGGCACAGAAATTACTTTAAACACACTTATTTTAGTTGAAAAAGTAATAATTCATATCCAACAGTAATTTGCAGTCAAAAGATTAAATGTTAAAATTTCATCAGAATTGACCATTTTGGGGACGTTCGACAGCTCCGCGGTCATCGTTTTTTGTCCGAAAATTGATTTTTTTGACTTTACCAAAAATGATTCAAAATGTCAATTGGATCGTGCCTCGTGTTGAATAACCCGTTTTTAAACCCTCACAGTGACCAAAATTGCAATTTTTACAGAGTTTTGCTTACTCAGAAGCTTCAATTTTGACCAATTTCAGGCACAGAAATGACTTTAAATATATTTATTTTAGTTGAAAAGGTAATAATTCACATCCAACAGTAATTTGCAGTCAAAAGATTAAATGTTAAAATTTCCTCAGAATTGACCATTTTGGGAACGTTCGACAGCTCCGCGGTCATCGTTTTTCGTCCGAAAATTGATTTTTTGGACTTTACCAAAAATGATTCAAAATGTCAATTGGATCATGCCTCATGTTGAATAACCACTTTTTAAACCCTCACATTGACCAAAATTGCCATTTTTACAGAGTTTCGCTTACTCAGAAGCTTCAATTTTGACCAATTTCAGGCAGAGAAATGACTTTAAACACACTTATTTTAGTTGAAAAAGTAATAATTCACATCCAACAGTAATTTGCAGTCAAAAGATTAAATGTTAACATTTCATCAGAATTGACCATTTTGGGAACGTTCGACAGCTCCGCGGTCATCGTTTTTCGTCCGAAAATTGATTTTTGGGACTTTACCAAAAATGATTCAAAATGTCAATTGGATCATGCCTCATGTTGAATAACCACTTTTTAAACCCTCACAGTGACCAAAAATGCCATTTTTACAGCGTTTTTCTTACTCAGAAGCTTCAATTTTGACCAATTTCAGGCAGAGAAATTACTTTAAACACACTTATTTTAGTTGAAAAAGTAATAATTCACATCCAACTGTAAATTGCAGTCAAAAGATTAAATGTTAAAATTTCATCAGAATTGACCATTTTGGGAACGTTCGACAGCTCCGCGGTCATCGTTTTTCGTCCGAAAATTGATTTTTTGGACTTTACCAAAAAATTTTCAAAATGTCAATTGGATCGTGCCTCATGTCGAATAACCACTTTTTAAACCCTCACAGTGACCAAAATTGCCATTTTTACAGAGTTTTTCTTACTCAGAAGCTTCAATTTTGACCAATTTCAGGCAGAGAAATGACTTTAAACACACTTATTTTAGTTGAAAAAGTAATATTTCACATCCAACAGTAATTTGCAGTCAAAAGATTAAATGTTAAAATTTCCTCAGAATTGACCATTTTGGGAACGTTCGACAGCTCCGCGGTCATCGTTTTTCGTCCGAAAATTGATTTTTGGGACTTTACCAAAAATGATTCAAAATGTCAATTGGATCATGCCTCATGTTGAATAACCACTTTTTAAACCCTCACAGTGACCAAAAATGCCATTTTTACAGCGTTTTGCTTACTCAGAAGCTTCAATTTTGACCAATTTCAGGCAGAGAAATGACTTTAAACACACTTATTTAAGTTGAAAAAGTAATATTTCACATCCAACAGTAATTTGCAGTCAAAAGATTAAATGTTAAAATTTCATCAGAATTGACCATTTTGGGGACGTTCGACAGCTCCGCGGTCATCGTTTTTTGTCCGAAAATTGATTTTTTTGACTTTACCAAAAATGATTCAAAATGTCAATTGGATCGTGCCTCGTGTTGAATAACCAGTTTTTAAACCCTCACAGTGACCAAAATTTCCATTTTTACAGAGTTTTGCTTACTCAGAAGCTTGAATTTTGACCAATTTCAGGCACAGAAATGACTTTAAATACATTTATTTTAGTTGAAAAGGTAATAATTCACATCCAACAGTAATTTGCAGTCAAAAGATTAAATGTTAAAATTTCATCAGAATTGACCATTTTGGGAACGTTCGACAGCTCCGCGGTCATCGTTTTTCGTCCGAAAATTGATTTTTTGGTCTTTACCAAAAATGATTCAAAATGTCAATTGGATCGTGCCTCATGTTGAATAACCACTTTTTAAACCCTCACAGTGACCAAAATTGCCATTTTTACAGAGTTTTGCTTACTCAGAAGCCTCAATTTTTACCAATTTCAGGCAGAGAAATTACTTTAAACACACTTATTTTAGTTGAAAAAGTAACAATTCACATCCAACAGTAATTTGCAGTCAAAAGATTAAATGTTAAAATTTCCTCAGAATTGACCATTTTGGGAACGTTCGACAGCTCCGCGGTCATCGTTTTTCGTCCGAAAATTGATTTTTTGGACTTTACCAAAAATAATTCAAAATGTCGATTGGATCGTGCCTCATGTTGAATAACCACTTTTTAAACCCTCACAGTGACCAAAATTGCCATTTTTACAGAGTTTTTCTTACTCAGAAGCTTCAATTTTGACCAATTTCAGGCAGAGAAATGACTTTAAACACACTTATTTTAGTTGAAAAAGTAATATTTCACATCCAACAGTAATTTGCAGTCAAAAGATTAAATGTTAAAATTTCCTCAGAATTGACCATTTTGGGAACGTTCGACAGCTCCGCGGTCATCGTTTTTCGTCCGAAAATTGATTTTTTGGACTTTACCAAAAATGATTCAAAATGTCAATTGGATCATGCCTCATGTTGAATAACCACTTTTTAAACCCTCACATTGACCAAAATTGCCATTTTTACAGAGTTTCGCTTACTCAGAAGCTTCAATTTTGACCAATTTCAGGCAGAGAAATGACTTTAAACACACTTATTTTAGTTGAAAAAGTAATAATTCACATCCAACAGTAATTTGCAGTCAAAAGATTAAATGTTAAAATTTCATCAGAATTGACCATTTTGGGGACGTTCGACAGCTCCGCGGTCATCGTTTTTTGTCCAAAAATTGATTTTTTTTACTTTACCAAAAATGATTCAAAATGTCAATTGGATCGTGCCTCGTGTTGAATAACCAGTTTTTAAACCCTCACAGTGACCAAAATTGCCATTTTTACAGAGTTTTGCTTACTCAGAAGCTTCAATTTTGACCAATTTCAGGCACAGAAATGACTTTAAATACATTTATTTTAGTTGAAAAGGTAATAATTCACATCCAACAGTAATTTGCAGTCAAAAGATTAAATGTTAAAATTTCCTCAGAATTGACCATTTTGGGAACGTTCGACAGCTCCGCGGTCATCGTTTTTCGTCCGAAAATTGATTTTTTGGACTTTACCAAAAATGATTCAAAATGTCAATTGGATCATGCCTCATGTTGAATAACCACTTTTTAAACCCTCACATTGACCAAAATTGCCATTTTTACAGAGTTTCGCTTACTCAGAAGCTTCAATTTTGACCAATTTCAGGCAGAGAAATGACTTTAAACACACTTATTTTAGTTGAAAAAGTAATAATTCACATCCAACAGTAATTTGCAGTCAAAAGATTAAATGTTAACATTTCATCAGAATTGACCATTTTGGGAACGTTCGACAGCTCCGCGGTCATCGTTTTTCGTCCGAAAATTGATTTTTGGGACTTTACCAAAAATGATTCAAAATGTCAATTGGATCATGCCTCATGTTGAATAACCACTTTTTAAACCCTCACAGTGACCAAAAATGCCATTTTTACAGCGTTTTTCTTACTCAGAAGCTTCAATTTTGACCAATTTCAGGCAGAGAAATTACTTTAAACACACTTATTTTAGTTGAAAAAGTAATAATTCACATCCAACTGTAAATTGCAGTCAAAAGATTAAATGTTAAAATTTCATCAGAATTGACCATTTTGGGAACGTTCGACAGCTTCGCGGTCATCGTTTTTCGTCCGAAAATTGATTTTTTGGTCTTTACCAAAAATAATTCAAAATGTCTATTGGATCATGCCTCATGTTGAATAACCACTTTTTAAACCCTCACAGTGACCAAAATTGCCATTTTTACAGAGTTTTGCTTACTCAGAAGCTTCAATTTTGACCAATTTCAGGCACAGAAATGACTTTAAATACATTTATTTTAGTTGAAAAGGTAATAATTCACATCCAACAGTAATTTGCAGTCAAAAGATTAAATGTTAAAATTTCATCAGAATTGACCATTTTGGGAACGTTCGACAGCTCCGCGGTCATCGTTTTTCATCCGAAAATTGATTTTTGGGACTTTACCAAAAATGATTCAAAATGTCAATTGGATCGTGCCTCATGTTGAATAACCACTTTTTAAACCCTCACAGTGACCAAAATTGCCATTTTTACAGAGTTTTGCTTACTCAGAAGCCTCAATTTTTACCAATTTCAGGCAGAGAAATTACTTTAAACACACTTATTTTAGTTGAAAAAGTAACAATTCACATCCAACAGTAATTTGCAGTCAAAAGATTAAATGTTAAAATTTCCTCAGAATTGACCATTTTGGGAACGTTCGACAGCTCCGCGGTCATCGTTTTACGTCCGGATATTGATTTTTTGGACTTTACCAAAAATGTTTCAAAATGTCAATTGGATCGTGCCTCATGTTGAATAACCACTTTTTAAACCCTCACAGTGACCAAAATTGCCATTTTTACAGAGTTTTTCTTACTCAGAAGCTTCAATTTTGACCAATTTCAGGCAGAGAAATGACTTTAAACACACTTATTTTAGTTGAAAAAGTAATATTTCACATCCAACAGTAATTTGCAGTCAAAAGATTAAATGTTAAAATTTCCTCAGAATTGACCATTTTGGGAACGTTCGACAGCTCCGCGGTCATCGTTTTTCGTCCGAAAATTGATTTTTTGGACTTTACCAAAAATGATTCAAAATGTCAATTGGATCATGCCTCATGTTGAATAACCGCTTTTTAAACCCTCACAGTGACCAAAAATGCCATTTTTACAGCGTTTTGCTTACTCAGAAGCTTCAATTTTGACCAATTTCAGGCAGAGAAATTACTTTAAACACACTTATTTTAGTTGAAAAAATAATAATTCACATCCAACTGTAATTTGCAGTCAAAAGATTAAATGTTAAAATTTCATCAGAATTGACCATTTTGGGAACGTTCGACAGCTCCGCGGTCATCGTTTTTCGTCCGAAAATTGATTTTTTGGAATTTACCAAAAATAATTCTAAATGTCAATTGGATCGTGCCTCATGTTGAATAACCACTTTTTAAACCCTCACAGTGACCAAAATTGCCATTTTTACAGAGTTTTGCTTACTCAGAAGCTTCAATTTTGACCAATTTCAGGCACAGAAATTACTTTAAACACACTTATTTTAGTTGAAAAAGTAATAATTCATATCCAACAGTAATTTGCAGTCAAAAGATTAAATGTTAAAATTTCATCAGAATTGACCATTTTGGGGACGTTCGACAGCTCCGCGGTCATCGTTTTTTGTCCGAAAATTGATTTTTTTGACTTTACCAAAAATGATTCAAAATGTCAATTGGATCGTGCCTCGTGTTGAATAACCCGTTTTTAAACCCTCACAGTGACCAAAATTGCAATTTTTACAGAGTTTTGCTTACTCAGAAGCTTCAATTTTGACCAATTTCAGGCACAGAAATGACTTTAAATATATTTATTTTAGTTGAAAAGGTAATAATTCACATCCAACAGTAATTTGCAGTCAAAAGATTAAATGTTAAAATTTCCTCAGAATTGACCATTTTGGGAACGTTCGACAGCTCCGCGGTCATCGTTTTTCGTCCGAAAATTGATTTTTTGGACTTTACCAAAAATGATTCAAAATGTCAATTGGATCATGCCTCATGTTGAATAACCACTTTTTAAACCCTCACATTGACCAAAATTGCCATTTTTACAGAGTTTCGCTTACTCAGAAGCTTCAATTTTGACCAATTTCAGGCAGAGAAATGACTTTAAACACACTTATTTTAGTTGAAAAAGTAATAATTCACATCCAACAGTAATTTGCAGTCAAAAGATTAAATGTTAACATTTCATCAGAATTGACCATTTTGGGAACGTTCGACAGCTCCGCGGTCATCGTTTTTCGTCCGAAAATTGATTTTTGGGACTTTACCAAAAATGATTCAAAATGTCAATTGGATCATGCCTCATGTTGAATAACCACTTTTTAAACCCTCACAGTGACCAAAAATGCCATTTTTACAGCGTTTTTCTTACTCAGAAGCTTCAATTTTGACCAATTTCAGGCAGAGAAATTACTTTAAACACACTTATTTTAGTTGAAAAAGTAATAATTCACATCCAACTGTAAATTGCAGTCAAAAGATTAAATGTTAAAATTTCATCAGAATTGACCATTTTGGGAACGTTCGACAGCTCCGCGGTCATCGTTTTTCGTCCGAAAATTGATTTTTTGGACTTTACCAAAAAATTTTCAAAATGTCAATTGGATCGTGCCTCATGTCGAATAACCACTTTTTAAACCCTCACAGTGACCAAAATTGCCATTTTTACAGAGTTTTTCTTACTCAGAAGCTTCAATTTTGACCAATTTCAGGCAGAGAAATGACTTTAAACACACTTATTTTAGTTGAAAAAGTAATATTTCACATCCAACAGTAATTTGCAGTCAAAAGATTAAATGTTAAAATTTCCTCAGAATTGACCATTTTGGGAACGTTCGACAGCTCCGCGGTCATCGTTTTTCGTCCGAAAATTGATTTTTGGGACTTACCAAAAATGATTCAAAATGTCAATTGGATCATGCCTCATGTTGAATAACCACTTTTTAAACCCTCACAGTGACCAAAAATGCCATTTTTACAGCGTTTTGCTTACTCAGAAGCTTCAATTTTGACCAATTTCAGGCAGAGAAATGACTTTAAACACACTTATTTAAGTTGAAAAAGTAATATTTCACATCCAACAGTAATTTGCAGTCAAAAGATTAAATGTTAAAATTTCATCAGAATTGACCATTTTGGGGACGTTCGACAGCTCCGCGGTCATCGTTTTTTGTCCGAAAATTGATTTTTTTGACTTTACCAAAAATGATTCAAAATGTCAATTGGATCGTGCCTCGTGTTGAATAACCAGTTTTTAAACCCTCACAGTGACCAAAATTTCCATTTTTACAGAGTTTTGCTTACTCAGAAGCTTGAATTTTGACCAATTTCAGGCACAGAAATGACTTTAAATACATTTATTTTAGTTGAAAAGGTAATAATTCACATCCAACAGTAATTTGCAGTCAAAAGATTAAATGTTAAAATTTCATCAGAATTGACCATTTTGGGAACGTTCGACAGCTCCGCGGTCATCGTTTTTCGTCCGAAAATTGATTTTTTGGTCTTTACCAAAAATGATTCAAAATGTCAATTGGATCGTGCCTCATGTTGAATAACCACTTTTTAAACCCTCACAGTGACCAAAATTGCCATTTTTACAGAGTTTTGCTTACTCAGAAGCCTCAATTTTTACCAATTTCAGGCAGAGAAATTACTTTAAACACACTTATTTTAGTTGAAAAAGTAACAATTCACATCCAACAGTAATTTGCAGTCAAAAGATTAAATGTTAAAATTTCCTCAGAATTGACCATTTTGGGAACGTTCGACAGCTCCGCGGTCATCGTTTTTCGTCCGAAAATTGATTTTTTGGACTTTACCAAAAATAATTCAAAATGTCGATTGGATCGTGCCTCATGTTGAATAACCACTTTTTAAACCCTCACAGTGACCAAAATTGCCATTTTTACAGAGTTTTTCTTACTCAGAAGCTTCAATTTTGACCAATTTCAGGCAGAGAAATGACTTTAAACACACTTATTTTAGTTGAAAAAGTAATATTTCACATCCAACAGTAATTTGCAGTCAAAAGATTAAATGTTAAAATTTCCTCAGAATTGACCATTTTGGGAACGTTCGACAGCTCCGCGGTCATCGTTTTTCGTCCGAAAATTGATTTTTTGGACTTTACCAAAAATGATTCAAAATGTCAATTGGATCATGCCTCATGTTGAATAACCACTTTTTAAACCCTCACATTGACCAAAATTGCCATTTTTACAGAGTTTCGCTTACTCAGAAGCTTCAATTTTGACCAATTTCAGGCAGAGAAATGACTTTAAACACACTTATTTTAGTTGAAAAAGTAATAATTCACATCCAACAGTAATTTGCAGTCAAAAGATTAAATGTTAAAATTTCATCAGAATTGACCATTTTGGGGACGTTCGACAGCTCCGCGGTCATCGTTTTTTGTCCAAAAATTTATTTTTTTTACTTTACCAAAAATGATTCAAAATGTCAATTGGATCGTGCCTCGTGTTGAATAACCAGTTTTTAAACCCTCACAGTGACCAAAATTGCCATTTTTACAGAGTTTTGCTTACTCAGAAGCTTCAATTTTGACCAATTTCAGGCACAGAAATGACTTTAAATACATTTATTTTAGTTGAAAAGGTAATAATTCACATCCAACAGTAATTTGCAGTCAAAAGATTAAATGTTAAAATTTCCTCAGAATTGACCATTTTGGGAACGTTCGACAGCTCCGCGGTCATCGTTTTTCGTCCGAAAATTGATTTTTTGGACTTTACCAAAAATGATTCAAAATGTCAATTGGATCATGCCTCATGTTGAATAACCACTTTTTAAACCCTCACATTGACCAAAATTGCCATTTTTACAGAGTTTCGCTTACTCAGAAGCTTCAATTTTGACCAATTTCAGGCAGAGAAATGACTTTAAACACACTTATTTTAGTTGAAAAAGTAATAATTCACATCCAACAGTAATTTGCAGTCAAAAGATTAAATGTTAACATTTCATCAGAATTGACCATTTTGGGAACGTTCGACAGCTCCGCGGTCATCGTTTTTCGTCCGAAAATTGATTTTTGGGACTTTACCAAAAATGATTCAAAATGTCAATTGGATCATGCCTCATGTTGAATAACCACTTTTTAAACCCTCACAGTGACCAAAAATGCCATTTTTACAGCGTTTTTCTTACTCAGAAGCTTCAATTTTGACCAATTTCAGGCAGAGAAATTACTTTAAACACACTTATTTTAGTTGAAAAAGTAATAATTCACATCCAACTGTAAATTGCAGTCAAAAGATTAAATGTTAAAATTTCATCAGAATTGACCATTTTGGGAACGTTCGACAGCTTCGCGGTCATCGTTTTTCGTCCGAAAATTGATTTTTTGGTCTTTACCAAAAATAATTCAAAATGTCTATTGGATCATGCCTCATGTTGAATAACCACTTTTTAAACCCTCACAGTGACCAAAATTGCCATTTTTACAGAGTTTTGCTTACTCAGAAGCTTCAATTTTGACCAATTTCAGGCACAGAAATGACTTTAAATACATTTATTTTAGTTGAAAAGGTAATAATTCACATCCAACAGTAATTTGCAGTCAAAAGATTAAATGTTAAAATTTCATCAGAATTGACCATTTTGGGAACGTTCGACAGCTCCGCGGTCATTGTTTTTCGTCCGAAAATTGATTTTTTGGTCTTTACCAAAAATGATTCAAAATGTCAATTGGATCGTGCCTCATGTTGAATAACCACTTTTTAAACCCTCACAGTGACCAAAATTGCCATTTTTACAGAGTTTTGCTTACTCAGAAGCCTCAATTTTTACCAATTTCAGGCATAGAAATTACATTAAACACACTTATTTTAGTTGAAAAAGTAACAATTCACATCCAACAGTAATTTGCAGTCAAAAGATTAAATGTTAAAATTTCCTCAGAATTGACCATTTTGGGAACGTTCGACAACTCCGCGGTCATCGTTTTACGTCCGAAAATTGATTTTTTGGACTTTACCAAAAATGTTTCAAAATGTCAATTGGATCGTGCCTCATGTTGAATAACCACTTTTTAAACCCTCACAGTGACCAAAATTGCCATTTTTACAGAGTTTTTCTTACTCAGAAGCTTCAATTTTGACCAATTTCAGGCAGAGAAATGACTTTAAACACACTTATTTTAGTTGAAAAAGTAATATTTCACATCCAACAGTAATTTGCAGTCAAAAGATTAAATGTTAAAATTTCCTCAGAATTGACCATTTTGGGAACGTTCGACAGCTCCGCGGTCATCGTTTTTCGTCCGAAAATTGATTTTTTAGACTTTACCAAAAATGATTCAAAATGTCAATTGGATCGTGCCTCGTGTTGAATAACCAGTTTTTAAACCCTCACAGTGACCAAAATTGCAATTTTTACAGAGTTTTGCTTACTCAGAAGCTTCAATTTTGACCAATTTCAGGCACAGAAATGACTTTAAATATATTTATTTTAGTTGAAAAGGTAATAATTCACATCCAACAGTAATTTGCAGTCAAAAGATTAAATGTTAAAATTTCCTCAGAATTGACCATTTTGGGAACGTTCGACAGCTCCGCGGTCATCGTTTTTCGTCCGAAAATTGATTTTTTGGACTTTACCAAAAATGATTCAAAATGTCAATTGGATCATGCCTCATGTTGAATAACCACTTTTTAAACCCTCACATTGACCAAAATTGCCATTTTTACAGAGTTTCGCTTACTCAGAAGCTTCAATTTTGACCAATTTCAGGCAGAGAAATGACTTTAAACACACTTATTTTAGTTGAAAAAGTAATAATTCACATCCAACAGTAATTTGCAGTCAAAAGATTAAATGTTAACATTTCATCAGAATTGACCATTTTGGGAACGTTCGACAGCTCCGCGGTCATCGTTTTTCGTCCGAAAATTGATTTTTGGGACTTTACCAAAAATGATTCAAAATGTCAATTGGATCATGCCTCATGTTGAATAACCACTTTTTAAACCCTCACAGTGACCAAAAATGCCATTTTTACAGCGTTTTTCTTACTCAGAAGCTTCAATTTTGACCAATTTCAGGCAGAGAAATTACTTTAAACACACTTATTTTAGTTGAAAAAGTAATAATTCACATCCAACTGTAAATTGCAGTCAAAAGATTAAATGTTAAAATTTCATCAGAATTGACCATTTTGGGAACGTTCGACAGCTCCGCGGTCATCGTTTTTCGTCCGAAAATTGATTTTTTGGACTTTACCAAAAAATTTTCAAAATGTCAATTGGATCGTGCCTCATGTCGAATAACCACTTTTTAAACCCTCACAGTGACCAAAATTGCCATTTTTACAGAGTTTTTCTTACTCAGAAGCTTCAATTTTGACCAATTTCAGGCAGAGAAATGACTTTAAACACACTTATTTTAGTTGAAAAAGTAATATTTCACATCCAACAGTAATTTGCAGTCAAAAGATTAAATGTTAAAATTTCCTCAGAATTGACCATTTTGGGAACGTTCGACAGCTCCGCGGTCATCGTTTTTCGTCCGAAAATTGATTTTTGGGACTTTACCAAAAATGATTCAAAATGTCAATTGGATCATGCCTCATGTTGAATAACCACTTTTTAAACCCTCACAGTGACCAAAAATGCCATTTTTACAGCGTTTTGCTTACTCAGAAGCTTCAATTTTGACCAATTTCAGGCAGAGAAATGACTTTAAACACACTTATTTTAGTTGAAAAAGTAATAATTCACATCCAACTGTAAATTGCAGTCAAAAGATTAAATGTTAAAATTTCCTCAGAATTGACCATTTTGGGAACGTTCGACAGCTCCGCGGTCATCGTTTTTCGTCCGAAAATTGATTTTTTGGACTTTACCAAAAATGATTCAAAATGTCAATTGGATCATGCCTCATGTTGAATAACCACTTTTTAAACCCTCACATTGACCAAAATTGCCATTTTTACAGAGTTTCGCTTACTCAGAAGCTTCAATTTTGACCAATTTCAGGCAGAGAAATGACTTTAAACACACTTATTTTAGTTGAAAAAGTAATAATTCACATCCAACAGTAATTTGCAGTCAAAAGATTAAATGTTAAAATTTCATCAGAATTGACCATTTTGGGGACGTTCGACAGCTCCGCGGTCATCGTTTTTTGTCCAAAAATTGATTTTTTTTACTTTACCAAAAATGATTCAAAATGTCAATTGGATCGTGCCTCGTGTTGAATAACCAGTTTTTAAACCCTCACAGTGACCAAAATTGCCATTTTTACAGAGTTTTGCTTACTCAGAAGCTTCAATTTTGACCAATTTCAGGCACAGAAATGACTTTAAATACATTTATTTTAGTTGAAAAGGTAATAATTCACATCCAACAGTAATTTGCAGTCAAAAGATTAAATGTTAAAATTTCCTCAGAATTGACCATTTTGGGAACGTTCGACAGCTCCGCGGTCATCGTTTTTCGTCCGAAAATTGATTTTTTGGACTTTACCAAAAATGATTCAAAATGTCAATTGGATCATGCCTCATGTTGAATAACCACTTTTTAAACCCTCACATTGACCAAAATTGCCATTTTTACAGAGTTTCGCTTACTCAGAAGCTTCAATTTTGACCAATTTCAGGCAGAGAAATGACTTTAAACACACTTATTTTAGTTGAAAAAGTAATAATTCACATCCAACAGTAATTTGCAGTCAAAAGATTAAATGTTAACATTTCATCAGAATTGACCATTTTGGGAACGTTCGACAGCTCCGCGGTCATCGTTTTTCGTCCGAAAATTGATTTTTGGGACTTTACCAAAAATGATTCAAAATGTCAATTGGATCATGCCTCATGTTGAATAACCACTTTTTAAACCCTCACAGTGACCAAAAATGCCATTTTTACAGCGTTTTTCTTACTCAGAAGCTTCAATTTTGACCAATTTCAGGCAGAGAAATTACTTTAAACACACTTATTTTAGTTGAAAAAGTAATAATTCACATCCAACTGTAAATTGCAGTCAAAAGATTAAATGTTAAAATTTCATCAGAATTGACCATTTTGGGAACGTTCGACAGCTTCGCGGTCATCGTTTTTCGTCCGAAAATTGATTTTTTGGTCTTTACCAAAAATAATTCAAAATGTCTATTGGATCATGCCTCATGTTGAATAACCACTTTTTAAACCCTCACAGTGACCAAAATTGCCATTTTTACAGAGTTTTGCTTACTCAGAAGCTTCAATTTTGACCAATTTCAGGCACAGAAATGACTTTAAATACATTTATTTTAGTTGAAAAGGTAATAATTCACATCCAACAGTAATTTGCAGTCAAAAGATTAAATGTTAAAATTTCATCAGAATTGACCATTTTGGGAACGTTCGACAGCTCCGCGGTCATTGTTTTTCGTCCGAAAATTGATTTTTTGGTCTTTACCAAAAATGATTCAAAATGTCAATTGGATCGTGCCTCATGTTGAATAACCACTTTTTAAACCCTCACAGTGACCAAAATTGCCATTTTTACAGAGTTTTGCTTACTCAGAAGCCTCAATTTTTACCAATTTCAGGCATAGAAATTACATTAAACACACTTATTTTAGTTGAAAAAGTAACAATTCACATCCAACAGTAATTTGCAGTCAAAAGATTAAATGTTAAAATTTCCTCAGAATTGACCATTTTGGGAACGTTCGACAACTCCGCGGTCATCGTTTTACGTCCGAAAATTGATTTTTTGGACTTTACCAAAAATGTTTCAAAATGTCAATTGGATCGTGCCTCATGTTGAATAACCACTTTTTAAACCCTCACAGTGACCAAAATTGCCATTTTTACAGAGTTTTTCTTACTCAGAAGCTTCAATTTTGACCAATTTCAGGCAGAGAAATGACTTTAAACACACTTATTTTAGTTGAAAAAGTAATATTTCACATCCAACAGTAATTTGCAGTCAAAAGATTAAATGTTAAAATTTCCTCAGAATTGACCATTTTGGGAACGTTCGACAGCTCCGCGGTCATCGTTTTTCGTCCGAAAATTGATTTTTTGGACTTTACCAAAAATGATTCAAAATGTCAATTGGATCGTGCCTCGTGTTGAATAACCAGTTTTTAAACCCTCACAGTGACCAAAATTGCAATTTTTACAGAGTTTTGCTTACTCAGAAGCTTCAATTTTGACCAATTTCAGGCACAGAAATGACTTTAAATATATTTATTTTAGTTGAAAAGGTAATAATTCACATCCAACAGTAATTTGCAGTCAAAAGATTAAATGTTAAAATTTCCTCAGAATTGACCATTTTGGGAACGTTCGACAGCTCCGCGGTCATCGTTTTTCGTCCGAAAATTGATTTTTTGGACTTTACCAAAAATGATTCAAAATGTCAATTGGATCATGCCTCATGTTGAATAACCACTTTTTAAACCCTCACATTGACCAAAATTGCCATTTTTACAGAGTTTCGCTTACTCAGAAGCTTCAATTTTGACCAATTTCAGGCAGAGAAATGACTTTAAACACACTTATTTTAGTTGAAAAAGTAATAATTCACATCCAACAGTAATTTGCAGTCAAAAGATTAAATGTTAACATTTCATCAGAATTGACCATTTTGGGAACGTTCGACAGCTCCGCGGTCATCGTTTTTCGTCCGAAAATTGATTTTTGGGACTTTACCAAAAATGATTCAAAATGTCAATTGGATCATGCCTCATGTTGAATAACCACTTTTTAAACCCTCACAGTGACCAAAAATGCCATTTTTACAGCGTTTTTCTTACTCAGAAGCTTCAATTTTGACCAATTTCAGGCAGAGAAATTACTTTAAACACACTTATTTTAGTTGAAAAAGTAATAATTCACATCCAACTGTAAATTGCAGTCAAAAGATTAAATGTTAAAATTTCATCAGAATTGACCATTTTGGGAACGTTCGACAGCTCCGCGGTCATCGTTTTTCGTCCGAAAATTGATTTTTTGGACTTTACCAAAAAATTTTCAAAATGTCAATTGGATCGTGCCTCATGTCGAATAACCACTTTTTAAACCCTCACAGTGACCAAAATTGCCATTTTTACAGAGTTTTTCTTACTCAGAAGCTTCAATTTTGACCAATTTCAGGCAGAGAAATGACTTTAAACACACTTATTTTAGTTGAAAAAGTAATATTTCACATCCAACAGTAATTTGCAGTCAAAAGATTAAATGTTAAAATTTCCTCAGAATTGACCATTTTGGGAACGTTCGACAGCTCCGCGGTCATCGTTTTTCGTCCGAAAATTGATTTTTGGGACTTTACCAAAAATGATTCAAAATGTCAATTGGATCATGCCTCATGTTGAATAACCACTTTTTAAACCCTCACAGTGACCAAAAATGCCATTTTTACAGCGTTTTGCTTACTCAGAAGCTTCAATTTTGACCAATTTCAGGCAGAGAAATGACTTTAAACACACTTATTTAAGTTGAAAAAGTAATATTTCACATCCAACAGTAATTTGCAGTCAAAAGATTAAATGTTAAAATTTCATCAGAATTGACCATTTTGGGGACGTTCGACAGCTCCGCGGTCATCGTTTTTTGTCCGAAAATTGATTTTTTTGACTTTACCAAAAATGATTCAAAATGTCAATTGGATCGTGCCTCGTGTTGAATAACCAGTTTTTAAACCCTCACAGTGACCAAAATTTCCATTTTTACAGAGTTTTGCTTACTCAGAATCTTCAATTTTGACCAATTTCAGGCACAGAAATGACTTTAAATACATTTATTTTAGTTGAAAAGGTAATAATTCACATCCAACAGTAATTTGCAGTCAAAAGATTAAATGTTAAAATTTCATCAGAATTGACCATTTTGGGAACGTTCGACAGCTCCGCGGTCATCGTTTTTCGTCCGAAAATTGATTTTTTGGTCTTTACCAAAAATGATTCAAAATGTCAATTGGATCGTGCCTCATGTTGAATAACCACTTTTTAAACCCTCACAGTGACCAAAATTGCCATTTTTACAGAGTTTTGCTTACTCAGAAGCCTCAATTTTTACCAATTTCAGGCAGAGAAATTACTTTAAACACACTTATTTTAGTTGAAAAAGTAACAATTCACATCCAACAGTAATTTGCAGTCAAAAGATTAAATGTTAAAATTTCCTCAGAATTGACCATTTTGGGAACGTTCGACAGCTCCGCGGTCATCGTTTTTCGTCCGAAAATTGATTTTTTGGACTTTACCAAAAATAATTCAAAATGTCAATTGGATCGTGCCTCATGTTGAATAACCACTTTTTAAACCCTCACAGTGACCAAAATTGCCATTTTTACAGAGTTTTTCTTACTCAGAAGCTTCAATTTTGACCAATTTCAGGCAGAGAAATGACTTTAAACACACTTATTTTAGTTGAAAAAGTAATATTTCACATCCAACAGTAATTTGCAGTCAAAAGATTAAATGTTAAAATTTCCTCAGAATTGACCATTTTGGGAACGTTCGACAGCTCCGCGGTCATCGTTTTTCGTCCGAAAATTGATTTTTTGGACTTTACCAAAAATGATTCAAAATGTCAATTGGATCATGCCTCATGTTGAATAACCACTTTTTAAACCCTCACATTGACCAAAATTGCCATTTTTACAGAGTTTCGCTTACTCAGAAGCTTCAATTTTGACCAATTTCAGGCAGAGAAATGACTTTAAACACACTTATTTTAGTTGAAAAAGTAATAATTCACATCCAACAGTAATTTGCAGTCAAAAGATTAAATGTTAAAATTTCATCAGAATTGACCATTTTGGGGACGTTCGACAGCTCCGCGGTCATCGTTTTTTGTCCAAAAATTGATTTTTTTTACTTTACCAAAAATGATTCAAAATGTCAATTGGATCGTGCCTCGTGTTGAATAACCAGTTTTTAAACCCTCACGTGACCAAAATTGCCATTTTTACAGAGTTTTGCTTACTCAGAAGCTTCAATTTTGACCAATTTCAGGCACAGAAATGACTTTAAATACATTTATTTTAGTTGAAAAGGTAATAATTCACATCCAACAGTAATTTGCAGTCAAAAGATTAAATGTTAAAATTTCCTCAGAATTGACCATTTTGGGAACGTTCGACAGCTCCGCGGTCATCGTTTTTCGTCCGAAAATTGATTTTTTGGACTTTACCAAAAATGATTCAAAATGTCAATTGGATCATGCCTCATGTTGAATAACCACTTTTTAAACCCTCACATTGACCAAAATTGCCATTTTTACAGAGTTTCGCTTACTCAGAAGCTTCAATTTTGACCAATTTCAGGCAGAGAAATGACTTTAAACACACTTATTTTAGTTGAAAAAGTAATAATTCTCATCCAACAGTAATTTGCAGTCAAAAGATTAAATGTTAACATTTCATCAGAATTGACCATTTTGGGAACGTTCGACAGCTCCGCGGTCATCGTTTTTCGTCCGAAAATTGATTTTTGGGACTTTACCAAAAATGATTCAAAATGTCAATTGGATCATGCCTCATGTTGAATAACCACTTTTTAAACCCTCACAGTGACCAAAAATGCCATTTTTACAGCGTTTTTCTTACTCAGAAGCTTCAATTTTGACCAATTTCAGGCAGAGAAATTACTTTAAACACACTTATTTTAGTTGAAAAAGTAATAATTCACATCCAACTGTAAATTGCAGTCAAAAGATTAAATGTTAAAATTTCATCAGAATTGACCATTTTGGGAACGTTCGACAGCTTCGCGGTCATCGTTTTTCGTCCGAAAATTGATTTTTTTGGTCTTTACCAAAAATAATTCAAAATGTCTATTGGATCATGCCTCATGTTGAATAACCACTTTTTAAACCCTCACAGTGACCAAAATTGCCATTTTTACAGAGTTTTGCTTACTCAGAAGCTTCAATTTTGACCAATTTCAGGCACAGAAATGACTTTAAATACATTTATTTTAGTTGAAAAGGTAATAATTCACATCCAACAGTAATTTGCAGTCAAAAGATTAAATGTTAAAATTTCATCAGAATTGACCATTTTGGGAACGTTCGACAGCTCCGCGGTCATTGTTTTTCGTCCGAAAATTGATTTTTTGGTCTTTACCAAAAATGATTCAAAATGTCAATTGGATCGTGCCTCATGTTGAATAACCACTTTTTAAACCCTCACAGTGACCAAAATTGCCATTTTTACAGAGTTTTGCTTACTCAGAAGCCTCAATTTTTACCAATTTCAGGCATAGAAATTACATTAAACACACTTATTTTAGTTGAAAAAGTAACAATTCACATCCAACAGTAATTTGCAGTCAAAAGATTAAATGTTAAAATTTCCTCAGAATTGACCATTTTGGGAACATTCGACAACTCCGCGGTCATCGTTTTACGTCCGAAAATTGATTTTTTGGACTTTACCAAAAATGTTTCAAAATGTCAATTGGATCGTGCCTCATGTTGAATAACCACTTTTTAAACCCTCACAGTGACCAAAATTGCCATTTTTACAGAGTTTTTCTTACTCAGAAGCTTCAATTTTGACCAATTTCAGGCAGAGAAATGACTTTAAACACACTTATTTTAGTTGAAAAAGTAATATTTCACATCCAACAGTAATTTGCAGTCAAAAGATTAAATGTTAAAATTTCATCAGAATTGACCATTTTGGGAACGTTCGACAGCTCCGCGGTCATCGTTTTTCGTCCGAAAATTGATTTTTTGGACTTTACCAAAAATGATTCAAAATGTCAATTGGATCATGCCTCATGTTGAGTAACCACTTTTTAAACCCTCACATTGACCAAAATTGCCATTTTTACAGAGTTTCGCTTACTCAGAAGCTTCAATTTTGACCAATTTCAGGCAGAGAAATGACTTTAAACACACTTATTTTAGTTGAAAAAGTAATAATTCACATCCAACAGTAATTTGCAGTCAGAAGATTAAATGTTAAAATTTCATCAGAATTGACCATTTTGGGAACGTTCGACAGCTCCGCGGTCATCGTTTTTCATCCGAAAATTGATTTTTGGGACTTTACCAAAAATGATTCAAAATGTCAATTGGATCATGCCTCATGTTGAATAACCACTTTTTAAACCCTCACAGTGACCAAAATTGGCATTTTTACAGAGTTTTGCTTACTCAGAAGCCTCAATTTTGACCAATTTCAGGCAGAGAAATGACTTTAAACACACTTATTTTAGTTGAAAAAGTAATATTTCACATCCAACAGTAATTTGCAGTCAAAAGATTAAATGTTAAAATTTCCTCAGAATTGACCATTTTGGGAACGTTCGACAGCTCCGCGGTCATCGTTTTTCTTCCGAAAATTGATTTTTTGGACTTTACCAAAAATAATTCAAAATGTCAATTGGATCGTGCCTCATGTTGAATAACCAGTTTTTAAACCCTCACAGTGACCAAAATTGCCATTTTTACAGAGTTTTTCTTACTCAGAAGCTTCAATTTTGACCAATTTCAGGCAGAGAAATGACTTTAAACACACTTATTTTAGTTGAAAAAGTAATAATTCACATCCAACAGTAATTTGCAGTCAAAAGATTAAATGTTAAAATTTCATCAGAATTGACCATTTTGGGAACGTTCGACAGCTCCGCGGTCATCGTTTTACGTCCGAAAATAGATTTTTGGGACTTTACCAAAAATGATTCAAAATGTCAATTGGATCGTGCCTCATGTTGAATAACCAGTTTTTAAACCCTCACAGTGACCAAAATTGCCATTTTTACAGAGTTTTGCTTACTCAGAAGCTTCAATTTTGACCAATTTCAGGCACAGAAATTACTTTCAACACACTTATTTTAGTTGAAAAAGTAATAATTCACATCCAACAGTAATTTGCAGTCAAAAGATTAAATGTTAAAATTTCATCAGAATTGACCATTTTGGGGACGTTCGACAGCTCCGCGGTCATCGTTTTTTGTCCGAAAATTGATTTTTTGGTCTTTACCAAAAATGATTCAAAATGTCAATTGGATCGTGCCTCATGTTGAATAACCACTTTTTAAACCCTCACAGTGACCAAAATTGCCATTTTTACAGAGTTTTGCTTACTCAGAAGCCTCAATTTTTACCAATTTCAGGCAGAGAAATTACTTTAAACACACTTATTTTAGTTGAAAAAGTAACAATTCACATCCAACAGTAATTTGCAGTCAAAAGATTAAATGTTAAAATTTCCTCAGAATTGACCATTTTGGGAACGTTCGACAGCTCCGCGGTCATCGTTTTTCGTCCGAAAATTGATTTTTTGGACTTTACCAAAAATGATTCAAACTGTCAATTGGATCATGCCTCATGTTGAATAACCACTTTTTAAACCCTCACATTGACCAAAATTGCCATTTTTACAGAGTTTCGCTTACTCAGAAGCTTCAATTTTGACCAATTTCAGGCAGAGAAATGACTTTAAACACACTTATTTTAGTTGAAAAAGTAATAATTCACATCCAACAGTAATTTGCAGTCAAAAGATTAATTGTCAAAATTTCATCAGAATTGACCATTTTGGGGACGTTCGACAGCTCCGCGGTCATCGTTTTTTGTCCAAAAATTGATTTTTTTTACTTTACCAAAAATGATTCAAAATGTCAATTGGATCGTGCCTCGTGTTGAATAACCAGTTTTTAAACCCTCACAGTGACCAAAATTGCCATTTTTACAGAGTTTTGCTTACTCAGAAGCTTCAATTTTGACCAATTTCAGGCACAGAAATGACTTTAAATACATTTATTTTAGTTGAAAAGGTAATAATTCACATCCAACAGTAATTTGCAGTCAAAAGATTAAATGTTAAAATTTCCTCAGAATTGACCATTTTGGGAACGTTCGACAGCTCCGCGGTCATCGTTTTTCGTCCGAAAATTGATTTTTTTGACTTTACCAAAAATGATTCAAAATGTCAATTGGATCATGCCTCATGTTGAATAACCACTTTTTAAACCCTCACATTGACCAAAATTGCCATTTTTACAGAGTTTCGCTTACTCAGAAGCTTCAATTTTGACCAATTTCAGGCAGAGAAATGACTTTAAACACACTTATTTTAGTTGAAAAAGTAATAATTCACATCCAACAGTAATTTGCAGTCAAAAGATTAAATGTTAACATTTCATCAGAATTGACCATTTTGGGAACGTTCGACAGCTCCGCGGTCATCGTTTTTCGTCCGAAAATTGATTTTTGGGACTTTACCAAAAATGATTCAAAATGTCAATTGGATCATGCCTCATGTTGAATAACCACTTTTTAAACCCTCACAGTGACCAAAAATGCCATTTTTACAGCGTTTTTCTTACTCAGAAGCTTCAATTTTGACCAATTTCAGGCAGAGAAATTACTTTAAACACACTTATTTTAGTTGAAAAAGTAATAATTCACATCCAACTGTAAATTGCAGTCAAAAGATTAAATGTTAAAATTTCATCAGAATTGACCATTTTGGGAACGTTCGACAGCTCCGCGGTCATCGTTTTTCGTCCGAAAATTGATTTTTTGGACTTTACCAAAAAATTTTCAAAATGTCAATTGGATCGTGCCTCATGTTGAATAACCACTTTTTAAACCCTCACAGTGACCAAAATTGCCATTTTTACAGAGTTTTGCTTACTCAGAAGCTTCAATTTTGACCAATTTCAGGCACAGAAATGACTTTAAATACATTTATTTTAGTTGAAAAGGTAATAATTCACATCCAACAGTAATTTGCAGTCAAAAGATTAAATGTTAAAATTTCATCAGAATTGACCATTTTGGGAACGTTCGACAGCTCCGCGGTCATTGTTTTTCGTCCGAAAATTGATTTTTTGGTCTTTACCAAAAATGATTCAAAATGTCAATTGGATCGTGCCTCATGTTGAATAACCACTTTTTAAACCCTCACAGTGACCAAAATTGCCATTTTTACAGAGTTTTGCTTACTCAGAAGCCTCAATTTTTACCAATTTCAGGCATAGAAATTACATTAAACACACTTATTTTAGTTGAAAAAGTAACAATTCACATCCAACAGTAATTTGCAGTCAAAAGATTAAATGTTAAAATTTCCTCAGAATTGACCATTTTGGGAACGTTCGACAACTCCGCGGTCATCGTTTTACGTCCGAAAATTGATTTTTTGGACTTTACCAAAAATGTTTCAAAATGTCAATTGGATCGTGCCTCATGTTGAATAACCACTTTTTAAACCCTCACAGTGACCAAAATTGCCATTTTTACAGAGTTTTTCTTACTCAGAAGCTTCAATTTTGACCAATTTCAGGCAGAGAAATGACTTTAAACACACTTATTTTAGTTGAAAAAGTAATATTTCACATCCAACAGTAATTTGCAGTCAAAAGATTAAATGTTAAAATTTCCTCAGAATTGACCATTTTGGGAACGTTCGACAGCTCCGCGGTCATCGTTTTTCGTCCGAAAATTGATTTTTTGGACTTTACCAAAAATGATTCAAAATGTCAATTGGATCATGCCTCATGTTGAATAACCACTTTTTAAACCCTCACATTGACCAAAATTGCCATTTTTACAGAGTTTCGCTTACTCAGAAGCTTCAATTTTGACCAATTTCAGGCAGAGAAATTACTTTAAACACACTTATTTTAGTTGAAAAAGTAATATTTCACATCCAACAGTAATTTGCAGTCAAAAGATTAAATGTTAAAATTTCATCAGAATTGACCATTTTGGGAACGTTCGACAGCTCCGCGGTCATCGTTTTTCGTCCGAAAATTGATTTTTTGGACTTTACCAAAAATGATTCAAAATGTCAATTGGATCATGCCTCATGTTGAATAACCGCTTTTTAAACCCTCACAGTGACCAAAAATGCCATTTTTACAGCGTTTTGCTTACTCAGAAGCTTCAATTTTGACCAATTTCAGGCAGAGAAATTACTTTAAACACACTTATTTTAGTTGAAAAAATAATAATTCACATCCAACTGTAATTTGCAGTCAAAAGATTAAATGTTAAAATTTCATCAGAATTGACCATTTTGGGAACGTTCGACAGCTACGCGGTCATCGTTTTTCGTCCGAAAATTGATTTTTTGGACTTTACCAAAAATAATTCAAAATGTCAATTGGATCGTGCCTCATGTTGAATAACCACTTTTTAAACCCTCACAGTGACCAAAATTGCCATTTTTACAGAGTTTTGCTTACTCAGAAGCTTCAATTTTGACCAATTTCAGGCAGAGAAATGACTTTAAACACACTTATTTTAGTTGAAAAAGTAATAATTCACATCCAACAGTAATTTGCAGTCAGAAGATTAAATGTTAAAATTTCATCAGAATTGACCATTTTGGGAACGTTCGACAGCTCCGCGGTCATCGTTTTTCTTCCGAAAATTGATTTTTTGGACTTTACCAAAAATAATTCAAAATGTCAATTGGATCGTGCCTCATGTTGAATAACCAGTTTTTAAACCCTCACAGTGACCAAAATTGCCATTTTTACAGAGTTTTTCTTACTCAGAAGCTTCAATTTTGACCAATTTCAGGCAGAGAAATGACTTTAAACACACTTATTTTAGTTGAAAAAGTAATAATTCACATCCAACAGTAATTTGCAGTCAAAAGATTAAATGTTAAAATTTCATCAGAATTGACCATTTTGGGAACGTTCGACAGCTCCGCGGTCATCGTTTTACGTCCGAAAATTGATTTTTGGGACTTTACCAAAAATGATTCAAAATGTCAATTGGATCGTGCCTCATGTTGAATAACCAGTTTTTAAACCCTCACAGTGACCAAAATTGCCATTTTTACAGAGTTTTGCTTACTCAGAAGCTTCAATTTTGACAAATTTCAGGCACAGAAATTACTTTCAACACACTTATTTTAGTTGAAAAAGTAATATTTCACATCCAACAGTAATTTGCAGTCAAAAGATTAAATGTTAAAATTTCATCAGAATTGACCATTTTGGGGACGTTCGACAGCTCCGCGGTCATCGTTTTTTGTCCGAAAATTGATTTTTTGGTCTTTACCAAAAATGATTGAAAATGTCAATTGGATCGTGCCTCATGTTGAATAACCACTTTTTAAACCCTCACAGTGACCAAAATTGCCATTTTTACAGAGTTTTGCTTACTCAGAAGCCTCAATTTTTACCAATTTCAGGCAGAGAAATTACTTTAAACACACTTATTTTAGTTGAAAAAGTAACAATTCACATCCAACAGTAATTTGCAGTCAAAAGATTAAATGTTAAAATTTCCTCAGAATTGACCATTTTGGGAACGTTCGACAGCTCCGCGGTCATCGTTTTACGTCCGAAAATTGATTTTTTGGACTTTACCAAAAATGTTTCAAAACGTCAATTGGATCGTGCCTCATGTTGAATAACCACTTTTTAAACCCTCACAGTGACCAAAATTGCCATTTTTACAGAGTTTTTCTTACTCAGAAGCTTCAATTTTGACCAATTTCAGGCAGAGAAATGACTTTAAACACACTTATTTTAGTTGAAAAAGTAATATTTCACATCCAACAGTAATTTGCAGTCAAAAGATTAAATGTTAAAATTTCCTCAGAATTGATCATTTTGGGAATGTTCGACAGCTCCGCGGTCATCTTTTTTCGTCCGAAAATTGATTTTTTGGACTTTACCAAAAATTATTCAAAATGTCAATTGGATCGTGCCTCATGTTGAATAACCAGTTTTTAAACCCTCACAGTGACCAAAATTGCCATTTTTACAGAGTTTTTCTTACTCAGAAGCTTCAATTTTGACCAATTTCAGGCAGAGAAATGACTTTAAACACACTTATTTTAGTTGAAAAAGTAATAATTCACATCCAACAGTAATTTGCAGTCAAAAGATTAAATGTTAAAATTTCATCAGAATTGACCATTTTGGGAACGTTCGACAGCTCCGCGGTCATCGTTTTACGTCCGAAAATTGATTTTTGGGACTTTACCAAAAATGATTCAAAATGTCAATTGGATCGTGCCTCATGTTGAATAACCAGTTTTTAAACCCTCACAGTGACCAAAATTGCCATTTTTACAGAGTTTTGCTTACTCAGAAGCTTCAATTTTGACCAATTTCAGGCAGAGAAATGACTTTAAACACACTTATTTTAGTTGAAAAAGTAATAATTCACATCCAACAGTAATTTGCAGTCAAAAGATTAAATGTTAAAATTTCATCAGAATTGACCATTTTGGGAACGTTCGACAGCTCCGCGGTCATCGTTTTTCGTCCGAAAATTGATTTTTGGGACTTTACCAAAAATGATTCAAAATATAAATTGGATCATGCCTCATGTTGAATAACCACTTTTTAAACCCTCACAGTGACCAAAAATGCCATTTTTACAGCGTTTTGCTTACTCAGAAGCTTCAATTTTGACCAATTTCAGGCAGAGAAATTACTTTAAACACACTTATTTTAGTTGAAAAATTAATAATTCACATCCAACAGTAATTTGCAGTCAAAAGATTAAATGTTAAAATTTCATCAGAATTGACCATTTTGTGGACGTTCGACAGCTCCGCGGTCATCGTTTTTTGTCCGAAAATTGATTTTTTTGACTTTACCAAAAATGATTCAAAATGTCAATTGGATCGTGCCTCGTGTTGAATAACCAGTTTTTAAACCCTCACATTGACCAAAATTGCCATTTTTACAGAGTTTCGCTTACTCAGAAGCTTCAATTTTGACGAATTTCAGGCAGAGAAATGACTTTAAACACACTTAGTTTAGTTGAAAAAGTAATAATTCACATCCAACAGTAATTTGCAGTCAAAAGATTAAATGTTAAAATTTCATCAGAATTGACCATTTTGGGAACGTTCGACAGCTCCGCGGTCATCGTTTTACGTCCGAAAATTGATTTTTTGGACTTTACCAAAAATGTTTCAAAATGTCAATTGGATCGTGCCTTATGTTGAATAACCACTTTTTAAACCCTCACAGTGACCAAAATTGCCATTTTTACAGAGTTTTGCTTACTCAGAAGCCTCAATTTTTACCAATTTCAGGCAGAGAAATGACTTTAAACACACTTATTTTAGTTGAAAAAGTAATAATTCACATCCAACAGTAATTTGCAGTCAAAAGATTAAATGTTAAAATTTCATCAGAATTGACCATTTTGGGAACGTTCGAAAGCTCCGCGGTCATCGTTTTACGTCTGAAAATGGATTTTTTGGACTTTACCAAAAATGTTTCGAAATGTCAATTGGATCGTGTCTCATGTTGAATAACCACTTTTTAAACCCTCACAGTGACCAAAAGTGCCATTTTTACAGAGTTTTTCTTACTCAGAAGCTTCAATTTTGACCAATTTCAGGCAGAGAAATGACTTTAAACACACTTATTTTAGTTGAAAAAGTTATATTTCACATCCAACAGTAATTTGCAGTCAAAAGATTAAATGTTAAAATTTCCTCAGAATTGACCATTTTGGGAACGTTCGACAGCTCCGCGGTCATCGTTTTTCGTCCGAAAATTGATTTTTTGGACTTTACCAAAAATGATTCAAAATGTCAATTGGATCATGCCTCATGTTGAATAACCACTTTTTAAACCCTCACATTGACCAAAATTGCCATTTTTACAGAGTTTCGCTTACTCAGAAGCTTCAATTTTGACCAATTTCAGGCACAGAAATTACTTTAAACACACTTATTTTAGTTGAAAAAGTAATAATTCACATCCAACAGTAATTTGCAGTCAAAAGATTAAATGTTAAAATTTCATCAGAATTGACCATTATGGGGACGTTTGACAGCTCCGCGGTCATCGTTTTTTGTCCGAAAATTGATTTTTTTGACTTTACCAAAAATGATTCAAAATGTCAATTGGATCGTGCCTCGTGTTGAATAACCAGTTTTTAAACCCTCACATTGACCAAAATTGCCATTTTTACAGAGTTTCGCTTACTCAGAAGCTTCAATTTTGACCAATTTCAGGCAGAGAAATGACTTTAAACACACTTATTTTAGTTGAAAAAGTAATAATTCACATCCAACAGTAATTTGCAGTCAAAAGATTAAATGTTAAAATTTCATCAGAATTGACCATTTTGGGAACGTTCGACAGCTCCGCGGTCATCGTTTTTCGTCCGAAAATTGATTTTTGGGACTTTACCAAAAATGATTCAAAATGTCAATTGGATCGTGCCTCATGTTGAATAACCAGTTTTTAAACCCTCACAGTGACCAAAATTGCCATTTTTACAGAGTTTTGCTTACTCAGAAGCTTCAATTTTGACCAATTTCAGGCAGATAAATGACTTTAAACACACTTATTTTAGTTGAAAAAGTAATAATTCATATCCAACAGTAATTTGCAGTCAAAAGATTAAATGTTAAAATTTCATCAGAATTGACCATTTTGGGAACGTTCGACAGCTCCGCGGTCATCGTTTTACGTCCGAAAATTGATTTTTTGGACTTTACCAAAAATGTTTCAAAATGTCAATTGGATCGTGCCTCATGTTGAATAACCACTTTTTAAACCCTCACAGTGACCAAAATTGCCATTTTTACAGAGTTTTTCTTACTCAGAAGCTTCAATTTTGACCAATTTCAGGCAGAGAAATGACTTTAAACACACTTATTTTAGTTGAATAAGTAATATTTCACATCCAACAGTAATTTGCAGTCAAAAGATTAAATGTTAAAATTTCCTCAGAATTGACCATTTTGGGAACGTTCGACAGCTCCGCGGTCATCGTTTTTCGTCCGAAAATTGATTTTTTTGACTTTACCAAAAATGATTCAAAATGTCAATTGGATCGTGCCTCGTGTTGAATAACCAGTTTTTAAACCCTCACAGTGACCAAAATTGCCATTTTTACAGAGTTTTGCTTACTCAGAAGCTTCAATTTTGACCAATTTCAGGCACAGAAATGACTTTAAATACATTTATTTTAGTTGAAAAGGTAATAATTCACATCCAACAGTAATTTGCAGTCAAAAGATTAAATGTTAAAATTTCATCAGAATTGACAATTTTGGGAACGTTCGACAGCTCCGCGGTCATCGTTTTTCGTCCGAAAATTGATTTTTTGGTCTTTACCAAAAATGATTCAAAATGTCCATTGGATCGTGCCTCATGTTGAATAACCACTTTTTAAACCCTCACAGTGACCAAAATTGCCATTTTTACAGAGTTTTGCTTACTCAGAAGCCTCAATTTTTACCAATTTCAGGCAGAGAAATTACTTTAAACACACTTATTTTAGTTGAAAAAGTAACAATTCACATCCAACAGTAATTTGCAGTCAAAAGATTAAATGTTAAAATTTCCTCAGAATTGACCATTTTGGGAACGTTCGACAGCTCCGCGGTCATCGTTTTTCGTCCGAAAATTGATTTTTTGGACTTTACCAAAAATAATTCAAAATGTCAATTGGATCGTGCCTCATGTTGAATAACCACTTTTTAAACCCTCACAGTGACCAAAATTGCCATTTTTACAGAGTTTTTCTTACTCAGAAGCTTCAATTTTGACCAATTTCAGGCAGAGAAATTACTTTAAACACACTTATTTTAGTTGAAAAAGTAATAATTCACATCCAACAGTAATTTGCAGTCAAAAGATTAAATGTTAAAATTTCATCAGAATTGACCATTTTGAGGACGTTCGACAGCTCCGCGGTCATCGTTTTTTGTCCAAAAATTGATTTTTTTTACTTTACCAAAAATGATTCAAAATGTCAATTGGATCGTGCCTCGTGTTGAATAACCAGTTTTTAAACCCTCACAGTGACCAAAATTGCCATTTTTACAGAGTTTTGCTTACTCAGAAGCTTCAATTTGGACCAATTTCAGGCACAGAAATGACTTTAAATACATTTATTTTAGTTGAAAAGGTAATAATTCACATCCAACAGTAATTTGCAGTCAAAAGATTAAATGTTAAAATTTCCTCAGAATTGACCATTTTGGGAACGTTCGACAGCTCCGCGGTCATCGTTTTTCGTCCGAAAATTGATTTTTTGGACTTTACCAAAAATTATTCAAAATGTCAATTGGATCATGCCTCATGTTGAATAACCACTTTTTAAACCCTCACATTGACCAAAATTGCCTTTTTTACAGAGTTTCGCTTACTCAGAAGCTTCAATTTTGACCAATTTCAGGCAGAGAAATGACTTTAAACACACTTATTTTAGTTGAAAAAGTAATAATTCACATCCAACAGTAATTTGCAGTCAAAAGATTAAATGTTAACATTTCATCAGAATTGACCATTTTGGGAACGTTCGACAGCTCCGCGGTCATCGTTTTTCGTCCGAAAATTGATTTTTGGGACTTTACCAAAAATGATTCAAAATGTCAATTGGATCATGCCTCATGTTGAATAACCACTTTTTAAACCCTCACAGTGACCAAAAATGCCATTTTTACAGCGTTTTTCTTACTCAGAAGCTTCAATTTTGACCAATTTCAGGCAGAGAAATTACTTTAAACACACTTATTTTAGTTGAAAAAGTAATAATTCACATCCAACTGTAAATTGCAGTCAAAAGATTAAATGTTAAAATTTCATCAGAATTGACCATTTTGGGAACGTTCGACAGCTTCGCGGTCATCGTTTTTCGTCCGAAAATTGATTTTTTGGTCTTTACCAAAAATAATTCAAAATGTCTATTGGATCATGCCTCATGTTGAATAACCACTTTTTAAACCCTCACAGTGACCAAAATTGCCATTTTTACAGAGTTTTGCTTACTCAGAAGCTTCAATTTTGACCAATTTCAGGCAGAGAAATGACTTTAAACACACTTATTTTAGTTGAAAAAGTAATAATTCACATCCAACAGTAATTTGCAGTCAAAAGATTAAATGTTAAAATTTCATCAGAATTGACCATTTTGGGGACGTTCGACAGCTCCGCGGTCATCGTTTTTTGTCCGAAAATTGATTTTTTTGACTTTACCAAAAATGATTCAAAATGTCAATTGGATCGTGCCTCGTGTTGAATAACCAGTTTTTAAACCCTCACAGTGACCAAAATTGCCATTTTTACAGAGTTTTGCTTACTCAGAAGCTTCAATTTTGACCAATTTCAGGCACAGAAATGACTTTAAATACATTTATTTTAGTTGAAAAGGTAATAATTCACATCCAACAGTAATTTGCAGTCAAAAGATTAAATGTTAAAATTTCATCAGAATTGACCATTTTGGGAACATTCGACAGCTCCGCGGTCATCGTTTTTCGTCCGAAAATTGATTTTTTGGTCTTTACCAAAAATGATTCAAAATGTCAATTGGATCGTGCCTCATGTTGAATAACCACTTTTTAAACCCTCACAGTGACCAAAATTGCCATTTTTACAGAGTTTTGCTTACTCAGAAGCCTCAATTTTTACCAATTTCAGGCATAGAAATTACATTAAACACACTTATTTTAGTTGAAAAAGTAACAATTCACATCCAACAGTAATTTGCAGTCAAAAGATTAAATGTTAAAATTTCCTCAGAATTGACCATTTTGGGAACGTTCGACAACTCCGCGGTCATCGTTTTACGTCCGAAAATTGATTTTTTGGACTTTACCAAAAATGTTTCAAAATGTCAATTGGATCGTGCCTCATGTTGAATAACCACTTTTTAAACCCTCACAGTGACCAAAATTGCCATTTTTACAGAGTTTTTCTTACTCAGAAGCTTCAATTTTGACCAATTTCAGGCAGAGAAATGACTTTAAACACACTTATTTTAGTTGAAAAAGTAATATTTCACATCCAACAGTAATTTGCAGTCAAAAGATTAAATGTTAAAATTTCCTCAGAATTGACCATTTTGGGAACGTTCGACAGCTCCGCGGTCATCGTTTTTCGTCCGAAAATTGATTTTTTGGACTTTACCAAAAATGATTCAAAATGTCAATTGGATCATGCCTCATGTTGAATATCCACTTTTTAAACCCTCACATTGACCAAAATTGCCATTTTTACAGAGTTTCGCTTACTCAGAAGCTTCAATTTTGACCAATTTCAGGCAGAGAAATTACTTTAAACACACTTATTTTAGTTGAAAAAGTAATAATTCACATCCAACAGTAATTTGCAGTCAAAAGATTAAATGTTAAAATTTCATCAGAATTGACAATTTTGGGAACGTTCGACAGCTCCGCGGTCATCGTTTTTCGTCCGAAAATTGATTTTTTGGTCTTTACCAAAAATGATTCAAAATGTCCATTGGATCGTGCCTCATGTTGAATAACCACTTTTTAAACCCTCACAGTGACCAAAATTGCCATTTTTACAGAGTTTTGCTTACTCAGAAGCCTCAATTTTTACCAATTTCAGGCAGAGAAATTACTTTAAACACACTTATTTTAGTTGAAAAAGTAACAATTCACATCCAACAGTAATTTGCAGTCAAAAGATTAAATGTTAAAATTTCCTCAGAATTGACCATTTTGGGAACGTTCGACAGCTCCGCGGTCATCGTTTTTCGTCCGAAAATTGATTTTTTGGACTTTACCAAAAATAATTCAAAATGTCAATTGGATCGTGCCTCATGTTGAATAACCACTTTTTAAACCCTCACAGTGACCAAAATTGCCATTTTTACAGAGTTTTTCTTACTCAGAAGCTTCAATTTTGACCAATTTCAGGCAGAGAAATTACTTTAAACACACTTATTTTAGTTGAAAAAGTAATAATTCACATCCAACAGTAATTTGCAGTCAAAAGATTAAATGTTAAAATTTCATCAGAATTGACCATTTTGAGGACGTTCGACAGCTCCGCGGTCATCGTTTTTTGTCCAAAAATTGATTTTTTTTACTTTACCAAAAATGATTCAAAATGTCAATTGGATCGTGCCTCGTGTTGAATAACCAGTTTTTAAACCCTCACAGTGACCAAAATTGCCATTTTTACAGAGTTTTGCTTACTCAGAAGCTTCAATTTGGACCAATTTCAGGCACAGAAATGACTTTAAATACATTTATTTTAGTTGAAAAGGTAATAATTCACATCCAACAGTAATTTGCAGTCAAAAGATTAAATGTTAAAATTTCCTCAGAATTGACCATTTTGGGAACGTTCGACAGCTCCGCGGTCATCGTTTTTCGTCCGAAAATTGATTTTTTGGACTTTACCAAAAATGATTCAAAATGTCAATTGGATCATGCCTCATGTTGAATAACCACTTTTTAAACCCTCACATTGACCAAAATTGCCTTTTTTACAGAGTTTCGCTTACTCAGAAGCTTCAATTTTGACCAATTTCAGGCAGAGAAATGACTTTAAACACACTTATTTTAGTTGAAAAAGTAATAATTCACATCCAACAGTAATTTGCAGTCAAAAGATTAAATGTTAACATGTCATCAGAATTGACCATTTTGGGAACGTTCGACAGCTCCGCGGTCATCGTTTTTCGTCCGAAAATTGATTTTTGGGACTTTACCAAAAATGATTCAAAATGTCAATTGGATCATGCCTCATGTTGAATAACCACTTTTTAAACCCTCACAGTGACCAAAAATGCCATTTTTACAGCGTTTTTCTTACTCAGAAGCTTCAATTTTGACCAATTTCAGGCAGAGAAATTACTTTAAACACACTTATTTTAGTTGAAAAAGTAATAATTCACATCCAACTGTAAATTGCAGTCAAAAGATTAAATGTTAAAATTTCATCAGAATTGACCATTTTGGGAACGTTCGACAGCTTCGCGGTCATCGTTTTTCGTCCGAAAATTGATTTTTTGGTCTTTACCAAAAATAATTCAAAATGTCTATTGGATCATGCCTCATGTTGAATAACCACTTTTTAAACCCTCACAGTGACCAAAATTGCCATTTTTACAGAGTTTTGCTTACTCAGAAGCTTCAATTTTGACCAATTTCAGGCAGAGAAATGACTTTAAACACACTTAAGTTAGTTGAAAAAGTAATAATTCACATCCAACAGTAATTTGCAGTCAAAAGATTAAATGTTAAAATTTCATCAGAATTGACCATTTTGGGGACGTTCGACAGCTCCGCGGTCATCGTTTTTTGTCCGAAAATTGATTTTTTTGACTTTACCAAAAATGATTCAAAATGTCAATTGGATCGTGCCTCGTGTTGAATAACCAGTTTTTAAACCCTCACAGTGACCAAAATTGCCATTTTTACAGAGTTTTGCTTACTCAGAAGCTTCAATTTTGACCAATTTCAGGCACAGAAATGACTTTAAATACATTTATTTTAGTTGAAAAGGTAATAATTCACATCCAACAGTAATTTGCAGTCAAAAGATTAAATGTTAAAATTTCATCAGAATTGACCATTTTGGGAACGTTCGACAGCTCCGCGGTCATCGTTTTTCGTCCGAAAATTGATTTTTTGGTCTTTACCAAAAATGATTCAAAATGTCAATTGGATCGTGCCTCATGTTGAATAACCACTTTTTAAACCCTCACAGTGACCAAAATTGCCATTTTTACAGAGTTTTGCTTACTCAGAAGCCTCAATTTTTACCAATTTCAGGCATAGAAATTACATTAAACACACTTATTTTAGTTGAAAAAGTAACAATTCACATCTAACAGTAATTTGCAGTCAAAAGATTAAATGTTAAAATTTCCTCAGAATTGACCATTTTGGGAACGTTCGACAACTCCGCGGTCATCGTTTTACGTCCGAAAATTGATTTTTTGGACTTTACCAAAAATGTTTCAAAATGTCAATTGGATCGTGCCTCATGTTGAATAACCACTTTTTAAACCCTCACAGTGACCAAAATTGCCATTTTTACAGAGTTTTTCTTACTCAGAAGCTTCAATTTTGACCAATTTCAGGCAGAGAAATGACTTTAAACACACTTATTTTAGTTGAAAAAGTAATATTTCACATCCAACAGTAATTTGCAGTCAAAAGATTAAATGTTAAAATTTCCTCAGAATTGACCATTTTGGGAACGTTCGACAGCTCCGCGGTCATCGTTTTTCGTCCGAAAATTGATTTTTTGGACTTTACCAAAAATGATTCAAAATGTCAATTGGATCATGCCTCATGTTGAATATCCACTTTTTAAACCCTCACATTGACCAAAATTGCCATTTTTACAGAGTTTCGCTTACTCAGAAGCTTCAATTTTGACCAATTTCAGGCAGAGAAATTACTTTAAACACACTTATTTTAGTTGAAAAAGTAATAATTCACATCCAACAGTAATTTGCAGTCAAAAGATTAAATGTTAAAATTTCATCAGAATTGACCATTTTGGGAACGTTCGACAGCTCCGCGGTCATCGTTTTTCATCCGAAAATTGATTTTTGGGACTTTACCAAAAATGATTCAAAATGTCAATTGGATCGTGCCTCATGTTGAATAACCACTTTTTAAACCCTCACAGTGACCAAAATTGCCATTTTTACAGAGTTTTGCTTACTCAGAAGCCTCAATTTTTACCAATTTCAGGCAGAGAAATTACTTTAAACACACTTATTTTAGTTGAAAAAGTAACAATTCACATCCAACAGTAATTTGCAGTCAAAAGATTAAATGTTAAAATTTCCTCAGAATTGACCATTTTGGGAACGTTCGACAGCTCCGCGGTCATCGTTTTACGTCCGGATATTGATTTTTTGGACTTTACCAAAAATTTTTCAAAATGTCAATTGGATCGTGCCTCATGTTGAATAACCACTTTTTAAACCCTCACAGTGACCAAAATTGCCATTTTTACAGAGTTTTTCTTACTCAGAAGCTTCAATTTTGACCAATTTCAGGCAGAGAAATGACTTTAAACACACTTATTTTAGTTGAAAAAGTAATATTTCACATCCAACAGTAATTTGCAGTCAAAAGATTAAATGTTAAAATTTCCTCAGAATTGACCATTTTGGGAACGTTCGACAGCTCCGCGGTCATCGTTTTTTCGTCCGAAAATTGATTTTTTGGACTTTACCAAAAATGATTCAAAATGTCAATTGGATCATGCCTCATGTTGAATAACCGCTTTTTAAACCCTCACAGTGACCAAAAATGCCATTTTTACAGCGTTTTGCTTACTCAGAAGCTTCAATTTTGACCAATTTCAGGCAGAGAAATTACTTTAAACACACTTATTTTAGTTGAAAAAATAATAATTCACATCCAACTGTAATTTGCAGTCAAAAGATTAAATGTTAAAATTTCATCAGAATTGACCATTTTGGCAACGTTCGACAGCTCCGCGGTCATCGTTTTTCGTCCGAAAATTGATTTTTTGGACTTTACCAAAAATAATTCAAAATGTCAATTGGATCGTGCCTCATGTTGAATAACCACTTTTTAAACCCTCACAGTGACCAAAATTGCCATTTTTACAGAGTTTTGCTTACTCAGAAGCTTCAATTTTGACCAATTTCAGGCAGAGAAATGACTTTAAACACACTTATTTTAGTTGAAAAAGTAATAATTCACATCCAACAGTAATTTGCAGTCAAAAGATTAAATGTTAAAATTTCATCAGAATTGACCATTTTGGGAACGTTCGACAGCTCCGCGGTCATCGTTTTTCATCCGAAAATTGATTTTTGGGACTTTACCAAAAATGATTCAAAATGTCAATTGGATCGTGCCTCATGTTGAATAACCACTTTTTAAACCCTCACAGTGACCAAAATTGCCATTTTTACAGAGTTTTGCTTACTCAGAAGCCTCAATTTTGACCAATTTCAGGCAGAGAAATGACTTTAAACACACTTATTTTAGTTGAAAAAGTAATATTTCACATCCAACAGTAATTTGCAGTCAAAAGATTAAATGTTAAAATTTCCTCAGAATTGACCATTTTGGGAACGTTCGACAGCTCCGTGGTCATCGTTTTTCTTCCGAAAATTGATTTTTTGGACTTTACCAAAAATAATTCAAAATGTCAATTGGATCGTGCCTCATGTTGAATAACCAGTTTTTAAACCCTCACAGTGACCAAAATTGCCATTTTTACAGAGTTTTGCTTACTCAGAAGCTTCAATTTTGACCAATTTCAGGCACAGAAATGACTTTAAATACATTTATTTTAGTTGAAAAGGTAATAATTCACATCCAACAGTAATTTGCAGTCAAAAGATTAAATGTTAAAATTTCATCAGAATTGACCATTTTGGGAACGTTCGACAGCTCCCCGGTCATCGTTTTTCGTCCGAAAATTGATTTTTTGGTCTTTACCAAAAATTATTCAAAATGTCAATTGGATCGTGCCTCATGTTGAATAACCAGTTTTTAAACCCTCACAGTGACCAAAATTGCCATTTTTACAGAGTTTTGCTTACTCAGAAGCTTCAATTTTGACCAATTTCAGGCAGATAAATGACTTTAAACACACTTATTTTAGTTGAAAAAGTAATAATTCACATCCAACAGTAATTTGCAGTCAAAAGATTAAATGTTAAAATTTCATCAGAATTGACCATTTTGGGAACGTTCGAAAGCTCCGCGGTCATCGTTTTACGTCTGAAAATGGATTTTTTGGACTTTACCAAAAATGTTTCGAAATGTCAATTGGATCGTGTCTCATGTTGAATAACCACTTTTTAAACCCTCACAGTGACCAAAATTGCCATTTTTACAGAGTTTTTCTTACTCAGAAGCTTCAATTTTGACCAATTTCAGGCAGAGAAATGACTTTAAACACACTTATTTTAGTTGAAAAAGTTATATTTCACATCCAACAGTAATTTGCAGTCAAAAGATTAAATGTTAAAATTTCCTCAGAATTGACCATTTTGGGAACGTTCGACAGCTCCGCGGTCATCGTTTTTCGTCCGAAAATTGATTTTTTGGACTTTACCAAAAATGATTCAAAATGTCAATTGGATCATGCCTCATGTTGAATAACCACTTTTTAAACCCTCACATTGACCAAAATTGCCATTTTTACAGAGTTTCGCTTACTCAGAAGCTTCAATTTTGACCAATTTCAGGCAGAGAAATTACTTTAAACACACTTATTTTAGTTGAAAAAGTAATAATTCACATCCAACAGTAATTTGCAGTCAAAAGATTAAATGTTAAAATTTCATCAGAATTGACAATTTTGGGAACGTTCGACAGCTCCGCGGTCATCGTTTTTCGTCCGAAAATTGATTTTTTGGTCTTTACCAAAAATGATTCAAAATGTCCATTGGATCGTGCCTCATGTTGAATAACCACTTTTTAAACCCTCACAGTGACCAAAATTGCCATTTTTACAGAGTTTTGCTTACTCAGAAGCCTCAATTTTTACCAATTTCAGGCAGAGAAATTACTTTAAACACACTTATTTTAGTTGAAAAAGTAACAATTCACATCCAACAGTAATTTGCAGTCAAAAGATTAAATGTTAAAATTTCCTCAGAATTGACCATTTTGGGAACGTTCGACAGCTCCGCGGTCATCGTTTTTCGTCCGAAAATTGATTTTTTGGACTTTACCAAAAATAATTCAAAATGTCAATTGGATCGTGCCTCATGTTGAATAACCACTTTTTAAACCCTCACAGTGACCAAAATTGCCATTTTTACAGAGTTTTTCTTACTCAGAAGCTTCAATTTTGACCAATTTCAGGCAGAGAAATTACTTTAAACACACTTATTTTAGTTGAAAAAGTAATAATTCACATCCAACAGTAATTTGCAGTCAAAAGATTAAATGTTAAAATTTCATCAGAATTGACCATTTTGAGGACGTTCGACAGCTCCGCGGTCATCGTTTTTTGTCCAAAAATTGATTTTTTTTACTTTACCAAAAATGATTCAAAATGTCAATTGGATCGTGCCTCGTGTTGAATAACCAGTTTTTAAACCCTCACAGTGACCAAAATTGCCATTTTTACAGAGTTTTGCTTACTCAGAAGCTTCAATTTGGACCAATTTCAGGCACAGAAATGACTTTAAATACATTTATTTTAGTTGAAAAGGTAATAATTCACATCCAACAGTAATTTGCAGTCAAAAGATTAAATGTTAAAATTTCCTCAGAATTGACCATTTTGGGAACGTTCGACAGCTCCGCGGTCATCGTTTTTCGTCCGAAAATTGATTTTTTGGACTTTACCAAAAATGATTCAAAATGTCAATTGGATCATGCCTCATGTTGAATAACCACTTTTTAAACCCTCACATTGACCAAAATTGCCATTTTTACAGAGTTTCGCTTACTCAGAAGCTTCAATTTTGACCAATTTCAGGCAGAGAAATGACTTTAAACACACTTATTTTAGTTGAAAAAGTAATAATTCACATCCAACAGTAATTTGCAGTCAAAAGATTAAATGTTAACATTTCATCAGAATTGACCATTTTGGGAACGTTCGACAGCTCCGCGGTCATCGTTTTTCGTCCGAAAATTGATTTTTGGGACTTTACCAAAAATGATTCAAAATGTCAATTGGATCATGCCTCATGTTGAATAACCACTTTTTAAACCCTCACAGTGACCAAAAATGCCATTTTTACAGCGTTTTTCTTACTCAGAAGCTTCAATTTTGACCAATTTCAGGCAGAGAAATTACTTTAAACACACTTATTTTAGTTGAAAAAGTAATAATTCACATCCAACTGTAAATTGCAGTCAAAAGATTAAATGTTAAAATTTCATCAGAATTGACCATTTTGGGAACGTTCGACAGCTTCGCGGTCATCGTTTTTCGTCCGAAAATTGATTTTTTGGTCTTTACCAAAAATAATTCAAAATGTCTATTGGATCATGCCTCATGTTGAATAACCACTTTTTAAACCCTCACAGTGACCAAAATTGCCATTTTTACAGAGTTTTGCTTACTCAGAAGCTTCAATTTTGACCAATTTCAGGCAGAGAAATGACTTTAAACACACTTATTTTAGTTGAAAAAGTAATAATTCACATCCAACAGTAATTTGCAGTCAAAAGATTAAATGTTAACATTTCATCAGAATTGACCATTTTGGGAACGTTCGACAGCTCCGCGGTCATCGTTTTTCGTCCGAAAATTGATTTTTGGGACTTTACCAAAAATGATTCAAAATGTCAATTGGATCATGCCTCATGTTGAATAACCACTTTTTAAACCCTCACAGTGACCAAAAATGCCATTTTTACAGCGTTTTTCTTACTCAGAAGCTTCAATTTTGACCAATTTCAGGCAGAGAAATTACTTTAAACACACTTATTTTAGTTGAAAAAGTAATAATTCACATCCAACTGTAAATTGCAGTCAAAAGATTAAATGTTCAAATTTCATCAGAATTGACCATTTTGGGAACGTTCGACAGCTTCGCGGTCATCGTTTTTCGTCCGAAAATTGATTTTTTGGACTTTACCAAAAATGATTCAAAATGTCAATTGGATCATGCCTCATGTTGAATAACCACTTTTTAAACCCTCACATTGACCAAAATTGCCTTTTTTACAGAGTTTCGCTTACTCAGAAGCTTCAATTTTGACCAATTTCAGGCAGAGAAATGACTTTAAACACACTTATTTTAGTTGAAAAAGTAATAATTCACATCCAACAGTAATTTGCAGTCAAAAGATTAAATGTTAACATTTCATCAGAATTGACCATTTTGGGAACGTTCGACAGCTCCGCGGTCATCGTTTTTCGTCCGAAAATTGATTTTTGGGACTTTACCAAAAATGATTCAAAATGTCAATTGGATCATGCCTCATGTTGAATAACCACTTTTTAAACCCTCACAGTGACCAAAAATGCCATTTTTACAGCGTTTTTCTTACTCAGAAGCTTCAATTTTGACCAATTTCAGGCAGAGAAATTACTTTAAACACACTTATTTTAGTTGAAAAAGTAATAATTCACATCCAACTGTAAATTGCAGTCAAAAGATTAAATGTTAAAATTTCATCAGAATTGACCATTTTGGGAACGTTCGACAGCTTCGCGGTCATCGTTTTTCGTCCGAAAATTGATTTTTTGGTCTTTACCAAAAATAATTCAAAATGTCAATTGGATCATGCCTCATGTTGAATAACCACTTTTTAAACCCTCACATTGACCAAAATTGCCTTTTTTACAGAGTTTCGCTTACTCAGAAGCTTCAATTTTGACCAATTTCAGGCAGAGAAATGACTTTAAACACACTTATTTTAGTTGAAAAAGTAATAATTCACATCCAACAGTAATTTGCAGTCAAAAGATTAAATGTTAACATTTCATCAGAATTGACCATTTTGGGAACGTTCGACAGCTCCGCGGTCATCGTTTTTCGTCCGAAAATTGATTTTTGGGACTTTACCAAAAATGATTCAAAATGTCAATTGGATCATGCCTCATGTTGAATAACCACTTTTTAAACCCTCACAGTGACCAAAAATGCCATTTTTACAGCGTTTTTCTTACTCAGAAGCTTCAATTTTGACCAATTTCAGGCAGAGAAATTACTTTAAACACACTTATTTTAGTTGAAAAAGTAATAATTCACATCCAACTGTAAATTGCAGTCAAAAGATTAAATGTTAAAATTTCATCAGAATTGACCATTTTGGGAACGTTCGACAGCTTCGCGGTCATCGTTTTTCGTCCGAAAATTGATTTTTTGGTCTTTACCAAAAATAATTCAAAATGTCTATTGGATCATGCCTCATGTTGAATAACCACTTTTTAAACCCTCACAGTGACCAAAATTGCCATTTTTACAGAGTTTTGCTTACTCAGAAGCTTCAATTTTGACCAATTTCAGGCAGAGAAATGACTTTAAACACACTTATGTTAGTTGAAAAAGTAATAATTCACATCCAACAGTAATTTGCAGTTAAAAGATTAAATGTTAAAATTTCATCAGAATTGACCATTTTGGGGACGTTCGACAGCTCCGCGGTCATCGTTTTTTGTCCGAAAATTGATTTTTTTGACTTTACCAAAAATGATTCAAAATGTCAATTGGATCGTGCCTCGTGTTGAATAACCAGTTTTTAAACCCTCACAGTGACCAAAATTGCCATTTTTACAGAGTTTTGCTTACTCAGAAGCTTCAATTTTGACCAATTTCAGGCACAGAAATGACTTTAAATACATTTATTTTAGTTGAAAAGGTAATAATTCACATCCAACAGTAATTTGCAGTCAAAAGATTAAATGTTAAAATTTCATCAGAATTGACCATTTTGGGAACGTTCGACAGCTCCGCGGTCATCGTTTTTCGTCCGAAAATTGATTTTTTGGTCTTTACCAAAAATGATTCAAAATGTCAATTGGATCGTGCCTCATGTTGAATAACCACTTTTTAAACCCTCACAGTGACCAAAATTGCCATTTTTACAGAGTTTTGCTTACTCAGAAGCCTCAATTTTTACCAATTTCAGGCATAGAAATTACATTAAACACACTTATTTTAGTTGAAAAAGTAACAATTCACATCCAACAGTAATTTGCAGTCAAAAGATTAAATGTTAAAATTTCCTCAGAATTGACCATTTTGGGAACGTTCGACAACTCCGCGGTCATCGTTTTACGTCCGAAAATTGATTTTTTGGACTTTACCAAAAATGTTTCAAAATGTCAATTGGATCGTGCCTCATGTTGAATAACCACTTTTTAAACCCTCACAGTGACCAAAATTGCCATTTTTACAGAGTTTTTCTTACTCAGAAGCTTCAATTTTGACCAATTTCAGGCAGAGAAATGACTTTAAACACACTTATTTTAGTTGAAAAAGTAATATTTCACATCCAACAGTAATTTGCAGTCAAAAGATTAAATGTTAAAATTTCCTCAGAATTGACCATTTTGGGAACGTTCGACAGCTCCGCGGTCATCGTTTTTCGTCCGAAAATTGATTTTTTGGACTTTACCAAAAATGATTCAAAATGTCAATTGGATCATGCCTCATGTTGAATATCCACTTTTTAAACCCTCACATTGACCAAAATTGCCATTTTTACAGAGTTTCGCTTACTCAGAAGCTTCAATTTTGACCAATTTCAGGCAGAGAAATTACTTTAAACACACTTATTTTAGTTGAAAAAGTAATAATTCACATCCAACAGTAATTTGCAGTCAAAAGATTAAATGTTAAAATTTCATCAGAATTGACCATTTTGGGAACGTTCGACAGCTCCGCGGTCATCGTTTTTCATCCGAAAATTGATTTTTGGGACTTTACCAAAAATGATTCAAAATGTCAATTGGATCGTGCCTCATGTTGAATAACCACTTTTTAAACCCTCACAGTGACCAAAATTGCCATTTTTACAGAGTTTTGCTTACTCAGAAGCCTCAATTTTTACCAATTTCAGGCAGAGAAATTACTTTAAACACACTTATTTTAGTTGAAAAAGTAACAATTCACATCCAACAGTAATTTGCAGTCAAAAGATTAAATGTTAAAATTTCCTCAGAATTGACCATTTTGGGAACGTTCGACAGCTCCGCGGTCATCGTTTTACGTCCGGATATTGATTTTTTGGACTTTACCAAAAATTTTTCAAAATGTCAATTGGATCGTGCCTCATAATAACCACTTTTTAAACCCTCACAGTGACCAAAAATGCCATTTTTACAGAGTTTTTCTTACTCAGAAGCTTCAATTTTGACCAATTTCAGGCAGAGAAATGACTTTAAACACACTTATTTTAGTTGAAAAAGTAATATTTCACATCCAACAGTAATTTGCAGTCAAAAGATTAAATGTTAAAATTTCCTCAGAATTGACCATTTTGGGAACGTTCGACAGCTCCGCGGTCATCGTTTTTTCGTCCGAAAATTGATTTTTTGGACTTTACCAAAAATGATTCAAAATGTCAATTGGATCATGCCTCATGTTGAATAACCGCTTTTTAAACCCTCACAGTGACCAAAAATGCCATTTTTACAGCGTTTTGCTTACTCAGAAGCTTCAATTTTGACCAATTTCAGGCAGAGAAATTACTTTAAACACACTTATTTTAGTTGAAAAAATAATAATTCACATCCAACTGTAATTTGCAGTCAAAAGATTAAATGTTAAAATTTCATCAGAATTGACCATTTTGGCAACGTTCGACAGCTCCGCGGTCATCGTTTTTCGTCCGAAAATTGATTTTTTGGACTTTACCAAAAATAATTCAAAATGTCAATTGGATCGTGCCTCATGTTGAATAACCACTTTTTAAACCCTCACAGTGACCAAAATTGCCATTTTTACAGAGTTTTGCTTACTCAGAAGCTTCAATTTTGACCAATTTCAGGCAGAGAAATGACTTTAAACACACTTATTTTAGTTGAAAAAGTAATAATTCACATCCAACAGTAATTTGCAGTCAAAAGATTAAATGTTAAAATTTCATCAGAATTGACCATTTTGGGAACGTTCGACAGCTCCGCGGTCATCGTTTTTCATCCGAAAATTGATTTTTGGGACTTTACCAAAAATGATTCAAAATGTCAATTGGATCGTGCCTCATGTTGAATAACCACTTTTTAAACCCTCACAGTGACCAAAATTGCCATTTTTACAGAGTTTTGCTTACTCAGAAGCCTCAATTTTGACCAATTTCAGGCAGAGAAATGACTTTAAACACACTTATTTTAGTTGAAAAAGTAATATTTCACATCCAACAGTAATTTGCAGTCAAAAGATTAAATGTTAAAATTTCCTCAGAATTGACCATTTTGGGAACGTTCGACAGCTCCGTGGTCATCGTTTTTCTTCCGAAAATTGATTTTTTGGACTTTACCAAAAATAATTCAAAATGTCAATTGGATCGTGCCTCATGTTGAATAACCAGTTTTTAAACCCTCACAGTGACCAAAATTGCCATTTTTACAGAGTTTTGCTTACTCAGAAGCTTCAATTTTGACCAATTTCAGGCACAGAAATGACTTTAAATACATTTATTTTAGTTGAAAAGGTAATAATTCACACCCAACAGTAATTTGCAGTCAAAAGATTAAATGTTAAAATTTCATCAGAATTGACCATTTTGGGAACGTTCGACAGCTCCCCGGTCATCGTTTTTCGTCCGAAAATTGATTTTTTGGTCTTTACCAAAAATGATTCAAAATGTCAATTGGATCGTGCCTCATGTTGAATAACCAGTTTTTAAACCCTCACAGTGACCAAAATTGCCATTTTTACAGAGTTTTGCTTACTCAGAAGCTTCAATTTTGACCAATTTCAGGCAGATAAATGACTTTAAACACACTTATTTTAGTTGAAAAAGTAATAATTCACATCCAACAGTAATTTGCAGTCAAAAGATTAAATGTTAAAATTTCATCAGAATTGACCATTTTGGGAACGTTCGAAAGCTCCGCGGTCATCGTTTTACGTCTGAAAATGGATTTTTTGGACTTTACCAAAAATGTTTCGAAATGTCAATTGGATCGTGTCTCATGTTGAATAACCACTTTTTAAACCCTCACAGTGACCAAAATTGCCATTTTTACAGAGTTTTTCTTACTCAGAAGCTTCAATTTTGACCAATTTCAGGCAGAGAAATGACTTTAAACACACTTATTTTAGTTGAAAAAGTTATATTTCACATCCAACAGTAATTTGCAGTCAAAAGATTAAATGTTAAAATTTCCTCAGAATTGACCATTTTGGGAACGTTCGACAGCTCCGCGGTCATCGTTTTTCGTCCGAAAATTGATTTTTTGGACTTTACCAAAAATGATTCAAAATGTCAATTGGATCATGCCTCATGTTGAATAACCACTTTTTAAACCCTCACATTGACCAAAATTGCCATTTTTACAGAGTTTCGCTTACTCAGAAGCTTCAATTTTGACCAATTTCAGGCACAGAAATTACTTTAAACACACTTATTTTAGTTGAAAAAGTAATAATTCACATCCAACAGTAATTTGCAGTCAAAAGATTAAATGTTAAAATTTTATCAGAATTGACCATTATGGGGACGTTTGACAGCTCCGCGGTCATCGTTTTTTGTCCGAAAATTGATTTTTTTGACTTTACCAAAAATGATTCAAAATGTCAATTGGATCGTGCCTCGTGTTGAATAACCAGTTTTTAAACCCTCACATTGACCAAAATTGCCATTTTTACAGAGTTTCGCTTACTCAGAAGCTTCAATTTTGACCAATTTCAGGCAGAGAAATGACTTTAAACACACCTATTTTAGTTGAAAAAGTAATAATTCACATCCAACAGTAATTTGCAGTCAAAAGATTAAATGTTAAAATTTCATCAGAATTGACCATTTTGGGAACGTTCGACAGCTCCGCGGTCATCGTTTTTCGTCCGAAAATTGATTTTTGGGACTTTACCAAAAATGATTCAAAATGTCAATTGGATCGTGCCTCATGTTGAATAACCAGTTTTTAAACCCTCACAGTGACCAAAATTGCCATTTTTACAGAGTTTTGCTTACTCAGAAGCTTCAATTTTGACCAATTTCAGGCAGATAAATGACTTTAAACACACTTATTTTAGTTGAAAAAGTAATAATTCATATCCAACAGTAATTTGCAGTCAAAAGATTAAATGTTAAAATTTCATCAGAATTGACCATTTTGGGAACGTTCGACAGCTCCGCGGTCATCGTTTTACGTCCGAAAATTGATTTTTTGGACTTTACCAAAAATGTTTCAAAATGTCAATTGGATCGTGCCTCATGTTGAATAACCACTTTTTAAACCCTCACAGTGACCAAAATTGCCATTTTTACAGAGTTTTTCTTACTCAGAAGCTTCAATTTTGACCAATTTCAGGCAGAGAAATGACTTTAAACACACTTATTTTAGTTGAATAAGTAATATTTCACATCCAACAGTAATTTGCAGTCAAAAGATTAAATGTTAAAATTTCCTCAGAATTGACCATTTTGGGAACGTTCGACAGCTCCGCGGTCATCGTTTTTCGTCCGAAAATTGATTTTTTTGACTTTACCAAAAATGATTCAAAATGTCAATTGGATCGTGCCTCGTGTTGAATAACCAGTTTTTAAACCCTCACAGTGACCAAAATTGCCATTTTTACAGAGTTTTGCTTACTCAGAAGCTTCAATTTTGACCAATTTCAGGCACAGAAATGACTTTAAATACATTTATTTTAGTTGAAAAGGTAATAATTCACATCCAACAGTAATTTGCAGTCAAAAGATTAAATGTTAAAATTTCATCAGAATTGACAATTTTGGGAACGTTCGACAGCTCCGCGGTCATCGTTTTTCGTCCGAAAATTGATTTTTTGGTCTTTACCAAAAATGATTCAAAATGTCAATTGGATCGTGCCTCATGTTGAATAACCACTTTTTAAACCCTCACAGTGACCAAAATTGCCATTTTTACAGAGTTTTGCTTACTCAGAAGCCTCAATTTTTACCAATTTCAGGCAGAGAAATTACTTTAAACACACTTATTTTAGTTGAAAAAGTAACAATTCACATCCAACAGTAATTTGCAGTCAAAAGATTAAATGTTAAAATTTCCTCAGAATTGACCATTTTGGGAACGTTCGACAGCTCCGCGGTCATCGTTTTTCGTCCGAAAATTGATTTTTTGGACTTTACCAAAAATAATTCAAAATGTCAATTGGATCGTGCCTCATGTTGAATAACCACTTTTTAAACCCTCACAGTGACCAAAATTGCCATTTTTACAGAGTTTTTCTTACTCAGAAGCTTCAATTTTGACCAATTTCAGGCAGAGAAATGACTTTAAACACACTTATTTTAGTTGAATAAGTAATATTTCACATCCAACAGTAATTTGCAGTCAAAAGATTAAATGTTAAAATTTCCTCAGAATTGACCATTTTGGGAACGTTCGACAGCTCCGCGGTCATCGTTTTTCGTCCGAAAATTGATTTTTTTTACTTTACCAAAAATGATTCAAAATGTCAATTGGATCGTGCCTCGTGTTGAATAACCAGTTTTTAAACCCTCACAGTGACCAAAATTGCCATTTTTACAGAGTTTTGCTTACTCAGAAGCTTCAATTTGGACCAATTTCAGGCACAGAAATGACTTTAAATACATTTATTTTAGTTGAAAAGGTAATAATTCACATCCAACAGTAATTTGCAGTCAAAAGATTAAATGTTAAAATTTCCACAGAATTGACCATTTTGGGATCGTTCGACAGCTCCGCGGTCATCGTTTTTCGTCCGAAAATTGATTTTTTTGGACTTTACCAAAAATGATTCAAAATGTCAATTGGATCATGCCTCATGTTGAATAACCACTTTTTAAACCCTCACATTGACCAAAATTGCCATTTTTACAGAGTTTCGCTTACTCAGAAGCTTCAATTTTGACCAATTTCAGGCAGAGAAATGACTTTAAACACACTTATTTTAGTTGAAAAAGTAATAATTCACATCCAACAGTAATTTGCAGTCAAAAGATTAAATGTTAACATTTCATCAGAATTGACCATTTTGGGAACGTTCGACAGCTCCGCGGTCATCGTTTTTCGTCCGAAAATTGATTTTTGGGACTTTACCAAAAATGATTCAAAATGTCAATTGGATCATGCCTCATGTTGAATAACCACTTTTTAAACCCTCACAGTGACCAAAAATGCCATTTTTACAGCGTTTTTCTTACTCAGAAGCTTCAATTTTGACCAATTTCAGGCAGAGAAATTACTTTAAACACACTTATTTTAGTTGAAAAAGTAATAATTCACATCCAACTGTAAATTGCAGTCAAAAGATTAAATGTTAAAATTTCATCAGAATTGACCATTTTGGGAACGTTCGACAGCTTCGCGGTCATCGTTTTTCGTCCGAAAATTGATTTTTTGGTCTTTACCAAAAATAATTCAAAATGTCTATTGGATCATGCCTCATGTTGAATAACCACTTTTTAAACCCTCACAGTGACCAAAATTGCCATTTTTACAGAGTTTTGCTTACTCAGAAGCTTCAATTTTGACCAATTTCAGGCAGAGAAATGACTTTAAACACACTTATTTTAGTTGAAAAAGTAATAATTCACATCCAACAGTAATTTGCAGTCAAAAGATTAAATGTTAAAATTTCATCAGAATTGACCATTTTGGGGATGTTCGACAGCTCCGCGGTCATCGTTTTTTGTCCGAAAATTGATTTTTTTGACTTTACCAAAAATGATTCAAAATGTCAATTGGATCGTGCCTCGTGTTGAATAACCAGTTTTTAAACCCTCACAGTGACCAAAATTGCCATTTTTACAGAGTTTTGCTTACTCAGAAGCTTCAATTTTGACCAATTTCAGGCAGAGAAATGACTTTAAACACACTTATTTTAGTTGAAAAAGTAATAATTCACATCCAACAGTAATTTGCAGTCAAAAGATTAAATGTTAAAATTTCATCAGAATTGACCATTTTGGGAACGTTCGACAGCTCCGCGGTCATCGTTTTTCATCCGAAAATTGATTTTTGGGACTTTACCAAAAATGATTCAAAATGTCAATTGGATCGTGCCTCATGTTGAATAACCACTTTTTAAACCCTCACAGTGACCAAAATTGCCATTTTTACAGAGTTTTGCTTACTCAGAAGCCTCAATTTTTACCAATTTCAGGCAGAGAAATTACTTTAAACACACTTATTTTAGTTGAAAAAGTAACAATTCACATCCAACAGTAATTTGCAGTCAAAAGATTAAATGTTAAAATTTCCTCAGAATTGACCATTTTGGGAACGTTCGACAGCTCCGCGGTCATCGTTTTACGTCCGGATATTGATTTTTTGGACTTTACCAAAAATTTTTCAAAATGTCAATTGGATCGTGCCTCATGTTGAATAACCACTTTTTAAACCCTCACAGTGACCAAAATTGCCATTTTTACAGAGTTTTTCTTACTCAGAAGCTTCAATTTTGACCAATTTCAGGCAGAGAAATGACTTTAAACACACTTATTTTAGTTGAAAAAGTAATATTTCACATCCAACAGTAATTTGCAGTCAAAAGATTAAATGTTAAAATTTCCTCAGAATTGACCATTTTGGGAACGTTCGACAGCTCCGCGGTCATCGTTTTTTCGTCCGAAAATTGATTTTTTGGACTTTACCAAAAATGATTCAAAATGTCAATTGGATCATGCCTCATGTTGAATAACCGCTTTTTAAACCCTCACAGTGACCAAAAATGCCATTTTTACAGCGTTTTGCTTACTCAGAAGCTTCAATTTTGACCAATTTCAGGCAGAGAAATTACTTTAAACACACTTATTTTAGTTGAAAAAATAATAATTCACATCCAACTGTAATTTGCAGTCAAAAGATTAAATGTTAAAATTTCATCAGAATTGACCATTTTGGCAACGTTCGACAGCTCCGCGGTCATCGTTTTTCGTCCGAAAATTGATTTTTTGGACTTTACCAAAAATAATTCAAAATGTCAATTGGATCGTGCCTCATGTTGAATAACCACTTTTTAAACCCTCACAGTGACCAAAATTGCCATTTTTACAGAGTTTTGCTTACTCAGAAGCTTCAATTTTGACCAATTTCAGGCAGAGAAATGACTTTAAACACACTTATTTTAGTTGAAAAAGTAATAATTCACATCCAACAGTAATTTGCAGTCAAAAGATTAAATGTTAAAATTTCATCAGAATTGACCATTTTGGGAACGTTCGACAGCTCCGCGGTCATCGTTTTTCATCCGAAAATTGATTTTTGGGACTTTACCAAAAATGATTCAAAATGTCAATTGGATCGTGCCTCATGTTGAATAACCACTTTTTAAACCCTCACAGTGACCAAAATTGCCATTTTTACAGAGTTTTGCTTACTCAGAAGCCTCAATTTTGACCAATTTCAGGCAGAGAAATGACTTTAAACACACTTATTTTAGTTGAAAAAGTAATATTTCACATCCAACAGTAATTTGCAGTCAAAAGATTAAATGTTAAAATTTCCTCAGAATTGACCATTTTGGGAACGTTCGACAGCTCCGTGGTCATCGTTTTTCTTCCGAAAATTGATTTTTTGGACTTTACCAAAAATAATTCAAAATGTCAATTGGATCGTGCCTCATGTTGAATAACCAGTTTTTAAACCCTCACAGTGACCAAAATTGCCATTTTTACAGAGTTTTGCTTACTCAGAAGCTTCAATTTTGACCAATTTCAGGCAGATAAATGACTTTAAACACACTTATTTTAGTTGAAAAAGTAATAATTCACATCCAACAGTAATTTGCAGTCAAAAGATTAAATGTTAAAATTTCATCAGAATTGACCATTTTGGGAACGTTCGAAAGCTCCGCGGTCATCGTTTTACGTCTGAAAATGGATTTTTTGGACTTTACCAAAAATGTTTCGAAATGTCAATTGGATCGTGTCTCATGTTGAATAACCACTTTTTAAACCCTCACAGTGACCAAAATTGCCATTTTTACAGAGTTTTTCTTACTCAGAAGCTTCAATTTTGACCAATTTCAGGCAGAGAAATGACTTTAAACACACTTATTTTAGTTGAAAAAGTTATATTTCACATCCAACAGTAATTTGCAGTCAAAAGATTAAATGTTAAAATTTCCTCAGAATTGACCATTTTGGGAACGTTCGACAGCTCCGCGGTCATCGTTTTTCGTCCGAAAATTGATTTTTTGGACTTTACCAAAAATGATTCAAAATGTCAATTGGATCATGCCTCATGTTGAATAACCACTTTTTAAACCCTCACATTGACCAAAATTGCCATTTTTACAGAGTTTCGCTTACTCAGAAGCTTCAATTTTGACCAATTTCAGGCACAGAAATTACTTTAAACACACTTATTTTAGTTGAAAAAGTAATAATTCACATCCAACAGTAATTTGCAGTCAAAAGATTAAATGTTAAAATTTTATCAGAATTGACCATTATGGGGACGTTTGACAGCTCCGCGGTCATCGTTTTTTGTCCGAAAATTGATTTTTTTGACTTTACCAAAAATGATTCAAAATGTCAATTGGATCGTGCCTCGTGTTGAATAACCAGTTTTTAAACCCTCACATTGACCAAAATTGCCATTTTTACAGAGTTTCGCTTACTCAGAAGCTTCAATTTTGACCAATTTCAGGCAGAGAAATGACTTTAAACACACCTATTTTAGTTGAAAAAGTAATAATTCACATCCAACAGTAATTTGCAGTCAAAAGATTAAATGTTAAAATTTCATCAGAATTGACCATTTTGGGAACGTTCGACAGCTCCGCGGTCATCGTTTTTCGTCCGAAAATTGATTTTTGGGACTTTACCAAAAATGATTCAAAATGTCAATTGGATCGTGCCTCATGTTGAATAACCAGTTTTTAAACCCTCACAGTGACCAAAATTGCCATTTTTACAGAGTTTTGCTTACTCAGAAGCTTCAATTTTGACCAATTTCAGGCAGATAAATGACTTTAAACACACTTATTTTAGTTGAAAAAGTAATAATTCATATCCAACAGTAATTTGCAGTCAAAAGATTAAATGTTAAAATTTCATCAGAATTGACCATTTTGGGAACGTTCGACAGCTCCGCGGTCATCGTTTTACGTCCGAAAATTGATTTTTTGGACTTTACCAAAAATGTTTCAAAATGTCAATTGGATCGTGCCTCATGTTGAATAACCACTTTTTAAACCCTCACAGTGACCAAAATTGCCATTTTTACAGAGTTTTTCTTACTCAGAAGCTTCAATTTTGACCAATTTCAGGCAGAGAAATGACTTTAAACACACTTATTTTAGTTGAATAAGTAATATTTCACATCCAACAGTAATTTGCAGTCAAAAGATTAAATGTTAAAATTTCCTCAGAATTGACCATTTTGGGAACGTTCGACAGCTCCGCGGTCATCGTTTTTCGTCCGAAAATTGATTTTTTTGACTTTACCAAAAATGATTCAAAATGTCAATTGGATCGTGCCTCGTGTTGAATAACCAGTTTTTAAACCCTCACAGTGACCAAAATTGCCATTTTTACAGAGTTTTGCTTACTCAGAAGCTTCAATTTTGACCAATTTCAGGCACAGAAATGACTTTAAATACATTTATTTTAGTTGAAAAGGTAATAATTCACATCCAACAGTAATTTGCAGTCAAAAGATTAAATGTTAAAATTTCATCAGAATTGACAATTTTGGGAACGTTCGACAGCTCCGCGGTCATCGTTTTTCGTCCGAAAATTGATTTTTTGGTCTTTACCAAAAATGATTCAAAATGTCAATTGGATCGTGCCTCATGTTGAATAACCACTTTTTAAACCCTCACAGTGACCAAAATTGCCATTTTTACAGAGTTTTGCTTACTCAGAAGCCTCAATTTTTACCAATTTCAGGCAGAGAAATTACTTTAAACACACTTATTTTAGTTGAAAAAGTAACAATTCACATCCAACAGTAATTTGCAGTCAAAAGATTAAATGTTAAAATTTCCTCAGAATTGACCATTTTGGGAACGTTCGACAGCTCCGCGGTCATCGTTTTTCGTCCGAAAATTGATTTTTTGGACTTTACCAAAAATAATTCAAAATGTCAATTGGATCGTGCCTCATGTTGAATAACCACTTTTTAAACCCTCACAGTGACCAAAATTGCCATTTTTACAGAGTTTTTCTTACTCAGAAGCTTCAATTTTGACCAATTTCAGGCAGAGAAATGACTTTAAACACACTTATTTTAGTTGAATAAGTAATATTTCACATCCAACAGTAATTTGCAGTCAAAAGATTAAATGTTAAAATTTCCTCAGAATTGACCATTTTGGGAACGTTCGACAGCTCCGCGGTCATCGTTTTTCGTCCGAAAATTGATTTTTTTTACTTTACCAAAAATGATTCAAAATGTCAATTGGATCGTGCCTCGTGTTGAATAACCAGTTTTTAAACCCTCACAGTGACCAAAATTGCCATTTTTACAGAGTTTTGCTTACTCAGAAGCTTCAATTTGGACCAATTTCAGGCACAGAAATGACTTTAAATACATTTATTTTAGTTGAAAAGGTAATAATTCACATCCAACAGTAATTTGCAGTCAAAAGATTAAATGTTAAAATTTCCTCAGAATTGACCATTTTGGGATCGTTCGACAGCTCCGCGGTCATCGTTTTTCGTCCGAAAATTGATTTTTTGGACTTTACCAAAAATGATTCAAAATGTCAATTGGATCATGCCTCATGTTGAATAACCACTTTTTAAACCCTCACATTGACCAAAATTGCCATTTTTACAGAGTTTCGCTTACTCAGAAGCTTCAATTTTGACCAATTTCAGGCAGAGAAATGACTTTAAACACACTTATTTTAGTTGAAAAAGTAATAATTCACATCCAACAGTAATTTGCAGTCAAAAGATTAAATGTTAACATTTCATCAGAATTGACCATTTTGGGAACGTTCGACAGCTCCGCGGTCATCGTTTTTCGTCCGAAAATTGATTTTTGGGACTTTACCAAAAATGATTCAAAATGTCAATTGGATCATGCCTCATGTTGAATAACCACTTTTTAAACCCTCACAGTGACCAAAAATGCCATTTTTACAGCGTTTTTCTTACTCAGAAGCTTCAATTTTGACCAATTTCAGGCAGAGAAATTACTTTAAACACACTTATTTTAGTTGAAAAAGTAATAATTCACATCCAACTGTAAATTGCAGTCAAAAGATTAAATGTTAAAATTTCATCAGAATTGACCATTTTGGGAACGTTCGACAGCTTCGCGGTCATCGTTTTTCGTCCGAAAATTGATTTTTTGGTCTTTACCAAAAATAATTCAAAATGTCTATTGGATCATGCCTCATGTTGAATAACCACTTTTTAAACCCTCACAGTGACCAAAATTGCCATTTTTACAGAGTTTTGCTTACTCAGAAGCTTCAATTTTGACCAATTTCAGGCAGAGAAATGACTTTAAACACACTTATTTTAGTTGAAAAAGTAATAATTCACATCCAACAGTAATTTGCAGTCAAAAGATTAAATGTTAAAATTTCATCAGAATTGACCATTTTGGGGATGTTCGACAGCTCCGCGGTCATCGTTTTTTGTCCGAAAATTGATTTTTTTGACTTTACCAAAAATGATTCAAAATGTCAATTGGATCGTGCCTCGTGTTGAATAACCAGTTTTTAAACCCTCACAGTGACCAAAATTGCCATTTTTACAGAGTTTTGCTTACTCAGAAGCTTCAATTTTGACCAATTTCAGGCAGAGAAATGACTTTAAACACACTTATTTTAGTTGAAAAAGTAATAATTCACATCCAACAGTAATTTGCAGTCAAAAGATTAAATGTTAAAATTTCATCAGAATTGACCATTTTGGGAACGTTCGACAGCTCCGCGGTCATCGTTTTTCATCCGAAAATTGATTTTTGGGACTTTACCAAAAATGATTCAAAATGTCAATTGGATCGTGCCTCATGTTGAATAACCACTTTTTAAACCCTCACAGTGACCAAAATTGCCATTTTTACAGAGTTTTGCTTACTCAGAAGCCTCAATTTTTACCAATTTCAGGCAGAGAAATTACTTTAAACACACTTATTTTAGTTGAAAAAGTAACAATTCACATCCAACAGTAATTTGCAGTCAAAAGATTAAATGTTAAAATTTCCTCAGAATTGACCATTTTGGGAACGTTCGACAGCTCCGCGGTCATCGTTTTACGTCCGGATATTGATTTTTTGGACTTTACCAAAAATTTTTCAAAATGTCAATTGGATCGTGCCTCATGTTGAATAACCACTTTTTAAACCCTCACAGTGACCAAAATTGCCATTTTTACAGAGTTTTTCTTACTCAGAAGCTTCAATTTTGACCAATTTCAGGCAGAGAAATGACTTTAAACACACTTATTTTAGTTGAAAAAGTAATATTTCACATCCAACAGTAATTTGCAGTCAAAAGATTAAATGTTAAAATTTCCTCAGAATTGACCATTTTGGGAACGTTCGACAGCTCCGCGGTCATCGTTTTTTCGTCCGAAAATTGATTTTTTGGACTTTACCAAAAATGATTCAAAATGTCAATTGGATCATGCCTCATGTTGAATAACCGCTTTTTAAACCCTCACAGTGACCAAAAATGCCATTTTTACAGCGTTTTGCTTACTCAGAAGCTTCAATTTTGACCAATTTCAGGCAGAGAAATTACTTTAAACACACTTATTTTAGTTGAAAAAATAATAATTCACATCCAACTGTAATTTGCAGTCAAAAGATTAAATGTTAAAATTTCATCAGAATTGACCATTTTGGCAACGTTCGACAGCTCCGCGGTCATCGTTTTTCGTCCGAAAATTGATTTTTTGGACTTTACCAAAAATAATTCAAAATGTCAATTGGATCGTGCCTCATGTTGAATAACCACTTTTTAAACCCTCACAGTGACCAAAATTGCCATTTTTACAGAGTTTTGCTTACTCAGAAGCTTCAATTTTGACCAATTTCAGGCAGAGAAATGACTTTAAACACACTTATTTTAGTTGAAAAAGTAATAATTCACATCCAACAGTAATTTGCAGTCAAAAGATTAAATGTTAAAATTTCATCAGAATTGACCATTTTGGGAACGTTCGACAGCTCCGCGGTCATCGTTTTTCATCCGAAAATTGATTTTTGGGACTTTACCAAAAATGATTCAAAATGTCAATTGGATCGTGCCTCATGTTGAATAACCACTTTTTAAACCCTCACAGTGACCAAAATTGCCATTTTTACAGAGTTTTGCTTACTCAGAAGCCTCAATTTTGACCAATTTCAGGCAGAGAAATGACTTTAAACACACTTATTTTAGTTGAAAAAGTAATATTTCACATCCAACAGTAATTTGCAGTCAAAAGATTAAATGTTAAAATTTCCTCAGAATTGACCATTTTGGGAACGTTCGACAGCTCCGTGGTCATCGTTTTTCTTCCGAAAATTGATTTTTTGGACTTTACCAAAAATAATTCAAAATGTCAATTGGATCGTGCCTCATGTTGAATAACCAGTTTTTAAACCCTCACAGTGACCAAAATTGCCATTTTTACAGAGTTTTGCTTACTCAGAAGCTTCAATTTTGACCAATTTCAGGCACAGAAATGACTTTAAATACATTTATTTTAGTTGAAAAGGTAATAATTCACATCCAACAGTAATTTGCAGTCAAAAGATTAAATGTTAAAATTTCATCAGAATTGACCATTTTGGGAACGTTCGACAGCTCCCCGGTCATCGTTTTTCGTCCGAAAATTGATTTTTTGGTCTTTACCAAAAATGATTCAAAATGTCAATTGGATCGTGCCTCATGTTGAATAACCAGTTTTTAAACCCTCACAGTGACCAAAATTGCCATTTTTACAGAGTTTTGCTTACTCAGAAGCTTCAATTTTGACCAATTTCAGGCAGATAAATGACTTTAAACACACTTATTTTAGTTGAAAAAGTAATAATTCACATCCAACAGTAATTTGCAGTCAAAAGATTAAATGTTAAAATTTCATCAGAATTGACCATTTTGGGAACGTTCGAAAGCTCCGCGGTCATCGTTTTACGTCTGAAAATGGATTTTTTGGACTTTACCAAAAATGTTTCGAAATGTCAATTGGATCGTGTCTCATGTTGAATAACCACTTTTTAAACCCTCACAGTGACCAAAATTGCCATTTTTACAGAGTTTTTCTTACTCAGAAGCTTCAATTTTGACCAATTTCAGGCAGAGAAATGACTTTAAACACACTTATTTTAGTTGAAAAAGTTATATTTCACATCCAACAGTAATTTGCAGTCAAAAGATTAAATGTTAAAATTTCCTCAGAATTGACCATTTTGGGAACGTTCGACAGCTCCGCGGTCATCGTTTTTCGTCCGAAAATTGATTTTTGGGACTTTACCAAAAATGATTCAAAATGTCAATTGGATCGTGCCTCATGTTGAATAACCAGTTTTTAAACCCTCACAGTGACCAAAATTGCCATTTTTACAGAGTTTTGCTTACTCAGAAGCTTCAATTTTGACCAATTTCAGGCAGATAAATGACTTTAAACACACTTATTTTAGTTGAAAAAGTAATAATTCATATCCAACAGTAATTTGCAGTCAAAAGATTAAATGTTAAAATTTCATCAGAATTGACCATTTTGGGAACGTTCGACAGCTCCGCGGTCATCGTTTTACGTCCGAAAATTGATTTTTTGGACTTTACCAAAAATGTTTCAAAATGTCAATTGGATCGTGCCTCATGTTGAATAACCACTTTTTAAACCCTCACAGTGACCAAAATTGCCATTTTTACAGAGTTTTTCTTACTCAGAAGCTTCAATTTTGACCAATTTCAGGCAGAGAAATGACTTTAAACACACTTATTTTAGTTGAATAAGTAATATTTCACATCCAACAGTAATTTGCAGTCAAAAGATTAAATGTTAAAATTTCCTCAGAATTGACCATTTTGGGAACGTTCGACAGCTCCGCGGTCATCGTTTTTCGTCCGAAAATTGATTTTTTTGACTTTACCAAAAATGATTCAAAATGTCAATTGGATCGTGCCTCGTGTTGAATAACCAGTTTTTAAACCCTCACAGTGACCAAAATTGCCATTTTTACAGAGTTTTGCTTACTCAGAAGCTTCAATTTTGACCAATTTCAGGCACAGAAATGACTTTAAATACATTTATTTTAGTTGAAAAGGTAATAATTCACATCCAACAGTAATTTGCAGTCAAAAGATTAAATGTTAAAATTTCATCAGAATTGACAATTTTGGGAACGTTCGACAGCTCCGCGGTCATCGTTTTTCGTCCGAAAATTGATTTTTTGGTCTTTACCAAAAATGATTCAAAATGTCAATTGGATCGTGCCTCATGTTGAATAACCACTTTTTAAACCCTCACAGTGACCAAAATTGCCATTTTTACAGAGTTTTGCTTACTCAGAAGCCTCAATTTTTACCAATTTCAGGCAGAGAAATTACTTTAAACACACTTATTTTAGTTGAAAAAGTAACAATTCACATCCAACAGTAATTTGCAGTCAAAAGATTAAATGTTAAAATTTCCTCAGAATTGACCATTTTGGGAACGTTCGACAGCTCCGCGGTCATCGTTTTTCGTCCGAAAATTGATTTTTTGGACTTTACCAAAAATAATTCAAAATGTCAATTGGATCGTGCCTCATGTTGAATAACCACTTTTTAAACCCTCACAGTGACCAAAATTGCCATTTTTACAGAGTTTTTCTTACTCAGAAGCTTCAATTTTGACCAATTTCAGGCAGAGAAATGACTTTAAACACACTTATTTTAGTTGAATAAGTAATATTTCACATCCAACAGTAATTTGCAGTCAAAAGATTAAATGTTAAAATTTCCTCAGAATTGACCATTTTGGGAACGTTCGACAGCTCCGCGGTCATCGTTTTTCGTCCGAAAATTGATTTTTTTTACTTTACCAAAAATGATTCAAAATGTCAATTGGATCGTGCCTCGTGTTGAATAACCAGTTTTTAAACCCTCACAGTGACCAAAATTGCCATTTTTACAGAGTTTTGCTTACTCAGAAGCTTCAATTTGGACCAATTTCAGGCACAGAAATGACTTTAAATACATTTATTTTAGTTGAAAAGGTAATAATTCACATCCAACAGTAATTTGCAGTCAAAAGATTAAATGTTAAAATTTCCTCAGAATTGACCATTTTGGGAACGTTCGACAGCTCCGCGGTCATCGTTTTTCGTCCGAAAATTGATTTTTTGGACTTTACCAAAAATGATTCAAAATGTCAATTGGATCATGCCTCATGTTGAATAACCACTTTTTAAACCCTCACATTGACCAAAATTGCCATTTTTACAGAGTTTCGCTTACTCAGAAGCTTCAATTTTGACCAATTTCAGGCAGAGAAATGACTTTAAACACACTTATTTTAGTTGAAAAAGTAATAATTCACATCCAACAGTAATTTGCAGTCAAAAGATTAAATGTTAACATTTCATCAGAATTGACCATTTTGGGAACGTTCGACAGCTCCGCGGTCATCGTTTTTCGTCCGAAAATTGATTTTTGGGACTTTACCAAAAATGATTCAAAATGTCAATTGGATCATGCCTCATGTTGAATAACCACTTTTTAAACCCTCACAGTGACCAAAATTGCCATTTTTACAGAGTTTTGCTTACTCAGAAGCTTCAATTTTGACCAATTTCAGGCAGAGAAATGACTTTAAACACACTTATTTTAGTTGAAAAAGTAATAATTCACATCCAACAGTAATTTGCAGTCAAAAGATTAAATGTTAAAATTTCATCAGAATTGACCATTTTGGGGATGTTCGACAGCTCCGCGGTCATCGTTTTTTGTCCGAAAATTGATTTTTTTGACTTTACCAAAAATGATTCAAAATGTCAATTGGATCGTGCCTCGTGTTGAATAACCAGTTTTTAAACCCTCACAGTGACCAAAATTGCCATTTTTACAGAGTTTTGCTTACTCAGAAGCTTCAATTTTGACCAATTTCAGGCACAGAAATGACTTTAAATACATTTATTTTAGTTGAAAAGGTAATAATTCACATCCAACAGTAATTTGCAGTCAAAAGATTAAATGTTAAAATTTCATCAGAATTGACCATTTTGGGAACGTTCGACAGCTCCGCGGTCATCGTTTTTCGTCCGAAAATTGATTTTTTGGTCTTTACCAAAAATGATTCAAAATGTCAATTGGATCGTGCCTCATGTTGAATAACCACTTTTTAAACCCTCACAGTGACCAAAATTGCCATTTTTACAGAGTTTTGCTTACTCAGAAGCCTCAATTTTTACCAATTTCAGGCATAGAAATTACATTAAACACACTTATTTTAGTTGAAAAAGTAACAATTCACATCCAACAGTAATTTGCAGTCAAAAGATTAAATGTTAAAATTTCCTCAGAATTGACCATTTTGGGAACGTTCGACAACTCCGCTGTCATCGTTTTACATCCGAAAATGGATTTTTTGGACTTTACCAAAAATGTTTCAAAATGTCAATTGGATCGTGCCTCATGTTGAATAACCACTTTTTAAACCCTCACAGTGACCAAAATTGCCATTTTTACAGAGTTTTTCTTACTCAGAAGCTTCAATTTTGACCAATTTCAGGCAGAGAAATGACTTTAAACACACTTATTTTAGTTGAAAAAGTAATATTTCACATCCAACAGTAATTTGCAGTCAAAAGATTAAATGTTAAAATTTCCTCAGAATTGACCATTTTGGGAACGTTCGACAGCTCCGCGGTCATCGTTTTTCGTCCGAAAATTGATTTTTTGGACTTTACCAAAAATGATTCAAAATGTCAATTGGATCATGCCTCATGTTGAATATCCACTTTTTAAACCCTCACATTGACCAAAATTGCCATTTTTACAGAGTTTCGCTTACTCAGAAGCTTCAATTTTGACCAATTTTCAGGCAGAGAAATTACTTTAAACACACTTATTTTAGTTGAAAAAGTAATAATTCACATCCAACAGTAATTTGCAGTCAAAAGATTAAATGTTAAAATTTCATCAGAATTGACCATTTTGGGAACGTTCGACAGCTCCGCGGTCATCGTTTTTCATCCGAAAATTGATTTTTGGGACTTTACCAAAAATGATTCAAAATGTCAATTGGATCGTGCCTCATGTTGAATAACCACTTTTTAAACCCTCACAGTGACCAAAATTGCCATTTTTACAGAGTTTTGCTTACTCAGAAGCCTCAATTTTTACCAATTTCAGGCAGAGAAATTACTTTAAACACACTTATTTTAGTTGAAAAAGTAACAATTCACATCCAACAGTAATTTGCAGTCAAAAGATTAAATGTTAAAATTTCCTCAGAATTGACCATTTTGGGAACGTTCGACAGCTCCGCGGTCATCGTTTTACGTCCGGATATTGATTTTTTGGACTTTACCAAAAATGTTTCAAAATGTCAATTGGATCATGCCTCATGTTGAATAACCACTTTTTAAACCCTCACAGTGACCAAAATTGCCATTTTTACAGAGTTTTTCTTACTCAGAAGCTTCAATTTTGACCAATTTCAGGCAGAGAAATGACTTTAAACACACTTATTTTAGTTGAAAAAGTAATATTTCACATCCAACAGTAATTTGCAGTCAAAAGATTAAATGTTAAAATTTCCTCAGAATTGACCATTTTGGGAACGTTCGACAGCTCCGCGGTCATCGTTTTTTCGTCCGAAAATTGATTTTTTGGACTTTACCAAAAATGATTCAAAATGTCAATTGGATCATGCCTCATGTTGAATAACCGCTTTTTAAACCCTCACAGTGACCAAAAATGCCATTTTTACAGCGTTTTGCTTACTCAGAAGCTTCAATTTTGACCAATTTCAGGCAGAGAAATTACTTTAAACACACTTATTTTAGTTGAAAAAATAATAATTTACATCCAACTGTAATTTGCAGTCAAAAGATTAAATGTTAAAATTTCATCAGAATTGACCATTTTGGCAACGTTCGACAGCTCCGCGGTCATCGTTTTTCGTCCGAAAATTGATTTTTTGGACTTTACCAAAAATAATTCAAAATGTCAATTGGATCGTGCCTCATGTTGAATAACCACTTTTTAAACCCTCACAGTGACCAAAATTGCCATTTTTACAGAGTTTTGCTTACTCAGAAGCTTCAATTTTGACCAATTTCAGGCAGAGAAATGACTTTAAACACACTTATTTTAGTTGAAAAAGTAATAATTCACATCCAACAGTAATTTGCAGTCAAAAGATTAAATGTTAAAATTTCATCAGAATTGACCATTTTGGGAACGTTCGACAGCTCCGCGGTCATCGTTTTTCATCCGAAAATTGATTTTTGGGACTTTACCAAAAATGATTCAAAATGTCAATTGGATCGTGCCTCATGTTGAATAACCACTTTTTAAACCCTCACAGTGACCAAAATTGCCATTTTTACAGAGTTTTGCTTACTCAGAAGCCTCAATTTTGACCAATTTCAGGCAGAGAAATGACTTTAAACACACTTATTTTAGTTGAAAAAGTAATATTTCACATCCAACAGTAATTTGCAGTCAAAAGATTAAATGTTAAAATTTCCTCAGAATTGACCATTTTGGGAACGTTCGACAGCTCCGCGGTCATCGTTTTTCTTCCGAAAATTGATTTTTTGGACTTTACCAAAAATAATTCAAAATGTCAATTGGATCGTGCCTCATGTTGAATAACCAGTTTTTAAACCCTCACAGTGACCAAAATTGCCATTTTTACAGAGTTTTTCTTACTCAGAAGCTTCAATTTTGACCAATTTCAGGCAGAGAAATGACTTTAAACACACTTATTTTAGTTGAAAAAGTAATAATTCACATCCAACAGTAATTTGCAGTCAAAAGATTAAATGTTAAAATTTCATCAGAATTGACCATTTTGGGAACGTTCGACAGCTCCGCGGTCATCGTTTTACGTCCGAAAATTGATTTTTGGGACTTTACCAAAAATGATTCAAAATGTCAATTGGATCGTGCCTCATGTTGAATAACCAGTTTTTAAACCCTCACAGTGACCAAAATTGCCATTTTTACAGAGTTTTGCTTACTCAGAAGCTTCAATTTTGACCAATTTCAGGCACAGAAATTACTTTCAACACACTTATTTTAGTTGAAAAAGTAATAATTCACATCCAACAGTAATTTGCAGTCAAAAGATTAAATGTTAAAATTTCATCAGAATTGACCATTTTGGGGACGTTCGACAGCTCCGCGGTCATCGTTTTTTGTCCGAAAATTGATTTTTTGGTCTTTACCAAAAATGATTCAAAATGTCAATTGGATCGTGCCTCATGTTGAATAACCACTTTTTAAACCCTCACAGTGACCAAAATTGCCATTTTTACAGAGTTTTGCTTACTCAGAAGCCTCAATTTTTACCAATTTCAGGCAGAGAAATTACTTTAAACACACTTATTTTAGTTGAAAAAGTAACAATTCACATCCAACAGTAATTTGCAGTCCAAAGATTAAATGTTAAAATTTCCTCAGAATTGACCATTTTGGGAACGTTCGACAGCTCCGCGGTCATCGTTTTACGTCCGAAAATTGATTTTTTGGACTTTACCAAAAATGTTTCAAAACGTCAATTGGATCGTGCCTCATGTTGAATAACCACTTTTTAAACCCTCACAGTGACCAAAATTAACATTTTTACAGAGTTTTTCTTACTCAGAAGCTTCAATTTTGACCAATTTCAGGCAGAGAAATGACTTTAAACACACTTATTTTAGTTGAAAAAGTAATATTTCACATCCAACAGTAATTTGCAGTCAAAAGATTAAATGTTAAAATTTCCTCAGAATTGACCATTTTGGGAATGTTCGACAGCTCCGCGGTCATCGTTTTACGTCCGAAAATTGATTTTTGGGACTTTACCAAAAATGATTCAAAATGTCAATTGGATCGTGCCTCATGTTGAATAACCAGTTTTTAAACCCTCACAGTGACCAAAATTGCCATTTTTACAGAGTTTTGCTTACTCAGAAGCTTCAATTTTGACCAATTTCAGGCAGAGAAATGACTTTAAACACACTTATTTTAGTTGAAAAAGTAATAATTCACATCCAACAGTAATTTGCAGTCAAAAGATTAAATGTTAAAATTTCATCAGAATTGACCATTTTGGGAACGTTCGACAGCTCCGCGGTCATCGTTTTACGTCCGAAAATTGATTTTTGGGACTTTACCAAAAATGATTCAAAATGTCAATTGGATCGTGCCTCATGTTGAATAACCAGTTTTTAAACCCTCACAGTGACCAAAATTGCCATTTTTACAGAGTTTTGCTTACTCAGAAGCTTCAATTTTGACCAATTTCAGGCAGAGAAATGACTTTAAACACACTTATTTTAGTTGAAAAAGTAATAATTCACATCCAACAGTAATTTGCAGTCAAAAGATTAAATGTTAAAATTTCATCAGAATTGACCATTTTGGGAACGTTCGACAGCTCCGCGGTCATCGTTTTTCGTCCGAAAATTGATTTTTGGGACTTTACCAAAAATGATTCAAAATATAAATTGGATCATGCCTCATGTTGAATAACCACTTTTTAAACCCTCACAGTGACCAAAAATGCCATTTTTACAGCGTTTTGCTTACTCAGAAGCTTCAATTTTGACCAATTTCAGGCAGAGAAATTACTTTAAACACACTTATTTTAGTTGAAAAAGTAATAATTCACATCCAACAGTAATTTGCAGTCAAAAGATTAAATGTTAAAATTTCATCAGAATTGACCATTTTGTGGACGTTCGACAGCTCCGCGGTCATCGTTTTTTGTCCGAAAATTGATTTTTTTGACTTTACCAAAAATGATTCAAAATGTCAATTGGATCGTGCCTCGTGTTGAATAACCAGTTTTTAAACCCTCACATTGACCAAAATTGCCATTTTTACAGAGTTTCGCTTACTCAGAAGCTTCAATTTTGACCAATTTCAGGCAGAGAAATGACTTTAAACACACTTAGTTTAGTTGAAAAAGTAATAATTCACATCCAACAGTAATTTGCAGTCAAAAGATTAAATGTTAAAATTTCATCAGAATTGACCATTTTGGGAACGTTCGACAGCTCCGCGGTCATCGTTTTACGTCCGAAAATTGATTTTTTGGACTTTACCAAAAATGTTTCAAAATGTCAATTGGATCGTGCCTTATGTTGAATAACCACTTTTTAAACCCTCACAGTGACCAAAATTGCCATTTTTACAGAGTTTTGCTTACTCAGAAGCCTCAATTTTTACCAATTTCAGGCAGAGAAATGACTTTAAACACACTTATTTTAGTTGAAAAAGTAATATTTCACATCCAACAGTAATTTGCAGTCAAAAGATTAAATGTTAAAATTTCCTCAGAATTGACCATTTTGGGAACGTTCGACAGCTCCGCGGTCATCGTTTTTCGTCCGAAAATGGATTTTTTGGACTTTACCAAAAATGATTCAAAATGTCAATTGGATCATGCCTCATGTTGAATAACCACTTTTTAAACCCTCACATTGACCAAAATTGCCATTTTTACAGAGTTTCGCTTACTCAGAAGCTTCAATTTTGACCAATTTCAGGCAGAGAAATGACTTTAAACACACTTATTTTAGTTGAAAAAGTAATAATTCACATCCAACAGTAATTTGCAGTCAAAAGATTAAATGATAAAATTTCATCAGAATTGACCATTTTGGGAACGTTCGACAGCTCCGCGGTCATCGTTTTTCGTCCGAAAATTGATTTTTGGGACTTTACCAAAAATGATTCAAAATGTCAATTGGATCGTGCCTCATGTTGAATAACCAGTTTTTAAACCCTCACAGTGACCAAAATTGCCATTTTTACAGAGTTTTGCTTACTCAGAAGCTTCAATTTTGACCAATTTCAGGCAGATAAATGACTTTAAACACACTTATTTTAGTTGAAAAAGTAATAATTCACATCCAACAGTAATTTGCAGTCAAAAGATTAAATGTTAAAATTTCATCAGAATTGACCATTTTGGGAACGTTCGAAAGCTCCGCGGTCATCGTTTTACGTCTGAAAAAGGATTTTTTGGACTTTACCAAAAATGTTTCGAAATGTCAATTGGATCGTGTCTCATGTTGAATAACCACTTTTTAAACCCTCACAGTGACCAAAATTGCCATTTTTACAGAGTTTTTCTTACTCAGAAGCTTCAATTTTGACCAATTTCAGGCAGAGAAATGACTTTAAACACATTTATTTTAGTTGAAAAAGTAATATTTCACATCCAACAGTAATTTGCAGTCAAAAGATTAAATGTTAAAATTTCCTCAGAATTGACCATTTTGGGAACGTTCGACAGCCCGCGGTCATCGTTTTTCGTCCGAAAATTGATTTTTTGGACTTTACCAAAAATGATTCAAAATGTCAATTGGATCATGCCTCATGTTGAATAACCACCTTTTAAACCCTCACATTGACCAAAATTGCCATTTTTACAGAGTTTCGCTTACTCAGAAGCTTCAATTTTGACCAATTTCAGGCACAGAAATTACTTTAAACACACTTATTTTAGTTGAAAAAGTAATAATTCACATCCAACAGTAATTTGCAGTCAAAAGATTAAATGTTAAAATTTCATCAGAATTGACCATTATGGGGACGTTTGACAGCTCCGCGGTCATCGTTTTTTGTCCGAAAATTGATTTTTTTGACTTTACCAAAAATGATTCAAAATGTCAATTGGATCGTGCCTCGTGTTGAATAACCAGTTTTTAAAGCCTCACATTGACCAAAATTGCCATTTTTACAGAGTTTCGCTTACTCAGAAGCTTCAATTTTGACCAATTTCAGGCACAGAAATTACTTTAAACACACTTATTTTAGTTGAAAAAGTAATAATTCACATCCAACAGTAATTTGCAGTCAAAAGATTAAATGTTAAAATTTCATCAGAATTGACCATTTTGGGAACGTTCGACAGCTCCGCGGTCATCGTTTTTCGTCCGAAAATTGATTTTTGAGACTTTACCAAAAATGATTCAAAATGTCAATTGGATCGTGCCTCATGTTGAATAACCAGTTTTTAAACCCTCACAGTGACCAAAATTGCCATTTTTACAGAGTTTTGCTTACTCAGAAGCTTCAATTTTGACCAATTTCAGGCAGATAAATGACTTTAAACACACTTATTTTAGTTGAAAAAGTAATAATTCACATCCAACAGTAATTTGCAGTCAAAAGATTAAATGTTAAAATTTCATCAGAATTGACCATTTTGGGAACGTTCGACAGCTCCGCGGTCATCGTTTTACGTCCGAAAATTGATTTTTTGGACTTTACCAAAAATGTTTCAAAATGTCAATTGGATCGTGCCTCATGTTGAATAACCACTTTTTAAACCCTCACAGTGACCAAAATTGCCATTTTTACAGAGTTTTTCTTACTCAGAAGCTTCAATTTTGACCAATTTCAGGCAGAGAAATGACTTTAAACACACTTATTTTAGTTGAATAAGTAATATTTCACATCCAACAGTAATTTGCAGTCAAAAGATTAAATGTTAAAATTTCCTCAGAATTGACCATTTTGGGAACGTTCGACAGCCCGCGGTCATCGTTTTTCGTCCGAAAATTGATTTTTTGGACTTTACCAAAAATGATTCAAAATGTCAATTGGATCATGCCTCATGTTGAATAACCACTTTTTAAACCCTCACATTGACCAAAATTGCCATTTTTACAGAGTTTCGCTTACTCAGAAGCTTCAATTTTGACCAATTTCAGGCACAGAAATTACTTTAAACACACTTATTTTAGTTGAAAAAGTAATAATTCACATCCAACAGTAATTTGCAGTCAAAAGATTAAATGTTAAAATTTCATCAGAATTGACCATTATGGGAACGTTCGACAGCTCCGCGGTCATCGTTTTACGTCCGAAAATTGATTTTTTGGACTTTACCAAAAATGTTTCAAAATGTCAATTGGATCGTGCCTCATGTTGAATAACCACTTTTTAAACCCTCACAGTGACCAAAATTGCCATTTTTACAGAGTTTTTCTTACTCAGAAGCTTCAATTTTGACCAATTTCAGGCAGAGAAATGACTTTAAACACACTTATTTTAGTTGAATAAGTAATATTTCACATCCAACAGTAATTTGCAGTCAAAAGATTAAATGTTAAAATTTCCTCAGAATTGACCATTTTGGGAACGTTCGACAGCTCCGCGGTCATCGTTTTTCGTCCGAAAATTGATTTTTTGGACTTTACCAAAAATGATTCAAAATGTCAATTGGATCATGCCTCATGTTGAATAACCACTTTTTAAACCCTCACATTGACCAAAATTCCCATTTTTACAGAGTTTTGCTTACTCAGAAGCTTCAATTTTGACCAATTTCAGGCAGAGAAATGACTTTAAACACACTTATTTTAGTTGAAAAAGTAATAATTCACATCCAACAGTAATTTGCAGTCAAAAGATTAAATGTTAAAATTTCATCAGAATTGACCATTTTGGGAACGTTCGACAGCTCCGCGGTCATCGTTTTTCGTCCGAAAATTGATTTTTGGGACTTTACCAAAAATGATTCAAAATGTCAATTGGATCGTGCCTCATGTTGAATAACCAGTTTTTAAACCCTCACAGTGACCAAAATTGCCATTTTTACAGAGTTTTGCTTACTCAGAAGCTTCAATTTTGACCAATTTCAGGCAGAGAAATGACTTTAAACACACTTATTTTAGTTGAAAAAGTAATAATTCACATCCAACAGTAATTTGCAGTCAAAAGATTAAATGTTAAAATTTCATCAGAATTGACCATTTTGGGAACGTTCGACAGCTCCGCGGTCATCGTTTTTCGTCCGAAAATTGATTTTTTGGTCTTTACCAAAAATGATTCAAAATGTCAATTGGATCGTGCCTCATGTTGAATAACCACTTTTTAAACCCTCACAGTGACCAAAATTGCCATTTTTACAGAGTTTTGCTTACTCAGAAGCCTCAATTTTTACCAATTTCAGGCAGAGAAATTACTTTAAACACACTTATTTTAGTTGAAAAAGTAACAATTCACATCCAACAGTAATTTGCAGTCAAAAGATTAAATGTTAAAATTTCCTCAGAATTGACCATTTTGGGAACGTTCGACAGCTCCGCGGTCATCGTTTTTCGTCCGAAAATTGATTTTTTTGGACTTTACCAAAAATGTTTCAAAATGTCAATTGGATCGTGCCTCATGTTGAATAAACACTTTTTAAACCCTCACAGTGACCAAAATTGCCATTTTTACAGAGTTTTTCTTACTCAGAAGCTTCAATTTTGACCAATTTCAGGCAGAGAAATGACTTTAAACACACTTATTTTAGTTCAAAAAGTAATATTTCACATCCAACAGTAATTTGCAGTCAAAAGATTAAATGTTAAAATTTCCTCAGAATTGACCATTTTGGGAACGTTCGACAGCTCCGCGGTCATCGTTTTTCGTCCGAAAATTGATTTTTTGGACTTTACCAAAAATGATTCAAAATGTCAATTGGATCATGCCTCATGTTGAATAACCACTTTTTAAACCCTCACACTGACCAAAATTGCCATTTTTACAGAGTTTCGCTTACTCAGAAGCTTCAATTTTGACCAATTTCAGGCAGAGAAATGACTTTAAACACACTTATTTTAGTTGAAAAAGTAATAATTCACATCCAACAGTAATTTGCAGTCAAAAGATTAAATGTTAAAATTTCATCAGAATTGACCATTTTGGGAACGTTCGACAGCTCCGCGGTCATCGTTTTTCGTCCGAAAATTGATTTTTGGGACTTTACCAAAAATGATTCAAAATGTCAATTGGATCATGCCTCATGTTGAATAACCACTTTTTAAACCCTCACAGTGACCAAAAATTCCATTTTTACAGCGTTTTGCTTACTCAGAAGCCTCAATTTTGACCAATTTCAGGCAGAGAAATTACTTTAAACACACTTATTTTAGTTGAAAAAGTAATAATTCACATCCAACTGTAATTTGCAGTCAAAAGATTAAATGTTAAAATTTCATCAGAATTGACCATTTTGGGAACGTTCGACAGCTCCGCGGTCATCGTTTTTTGTCCGAAAATTGATTTTTTTGACTTTACCAAAAATGATTCAAAATGTCAATTGGATTGTGCCTCGTGTTGAATAACCAGTTTTTAAACCCTCACAGTGACCAAAATTGCCATTTTTACAGAGTTTTGCTTACTCAGAAGCTTCAATTTTGACCAATTTCAGGCACAGAAATGACTTTAAATACATTTATTTTAGTTGAAAAGGTAATAATTCACATCCAACAGTAATTTGCAGTCAAAAGATTAAATGTTAAAATTTCATCAGAATTGACCATTTTGGGAACGTTCGACAGCTCCGCGGTCATCGTTTTTCGTCCGAAAATTGATTTTTTGGTCTTTACCAAAAATGATTCAAAATGTCAATTGGATCGTGCCTCATGTTGAATAACCACTTTTTAAACCCTCACAGTGACCAAAATTGCCATTTTTACAGAGTTTTGCTTACTCAGAAGCCTCAATTTTTATCAATTTCAGGCAGAGAAATGACTTTAAACACACTTATTTTAGTTGAAAAAGTAATAATTCACATCCAACAGTAATTTGCAGTCAAAAGATTAAATGTTAAAATTTCATCAGAATTGACCATTTTGGGAACGTTCGACAGCTCCGCGGTCATCGTTTTTCGTCCGAAAATTGATTTTTGGGACTTTACCAAAAATGATTCAAAATGTCAATTGGATCGTGCCTCATGTTGAATAACCAGTTTTTAAACCCTCACAGTGACCAAAATTGCCATTTTTACAGAGTTTTGCTTACTCAGAAGCTTCAATTTTGACCAATTTCAGGCAGATAAATGACTTTAAACACACTTATTTTAGTTGAAAAAGTAATAATTCACATCCAACAGTAATTTGCAGTCAAAAGATTAAATGTTAAAATTTCATCAGAATTGACCATTTTGGGAACGTTCGACAGCTCCGCGGTCATCGTTTTACGTCCGAAAATTGATTTTTTGGACTTTACCAAAAATGTTTCAAAATGTCAATTGGATCGTGCCTTATGTTGAATAACCACTTTTTAAACCCTCACAGTGACCAAAATTGCCATTTTTACAGAGTTTTGCTTACTCAGAAGCCTCAATTTTTACCAATTTCAGGCAGAGAAATGACTTTAAACACACTTATTTTAGTTGAAAAAGTAATATTTCACATCCAACAGTAATTTGCAGTCAAAAGATTAAATGTTAAAATTTCCTCAGAATTGACCATTTTGGGAACGTTCGACAGCTCCGCGGTCATCGTTTTTCGTCCGAAAATGGATTTTTTGGACTTTACCAAAAATGATTCAAAATGTCAATTGGATCATGCCTCATGTTGAATAACCACTTTTTAAACCCTCACATTGACCAAAATTGCCATTTTTACAGAGTTTCGCTTACTCAGAAGCTTCAATTTTGACCAATTTCAGGCAGAGAAATGACTTTAAACACACTTATTTTAGTTGAAAAAGTAATAATTCACATCCAACAGTAATTTGCAGTCAAAAGATTAAATGATAAAATTTCATCAGAATTGACCATTTTGGGAACGTTCGACAGCTCCGCGGTCATCGTTTTTCGTCCGAAAATTGATTTTTGGGACTTTACCAAAAATGATTCAAAATGTCAATTGGATCGTGCCTCATGTTGAATAACCAGTTTTTAAACCCTCACAGTGACCAAAATTGCCATTTTTACAGAGTTTTGCTTACTCAGAAGCTTCAATTTTGACCAATTTCAGGCAGATAAATGACTTTAAACACACTTATTTTAGTTGAAAAAGTAATAATTCACATCCAACAGTAATTTGCAGTCAAAAGATTAAATGTTAAAATTTCATCAGAATTGACCATTTTGGGAACGTTCGAAAGCTCCGCGGTCATCGTTTTACGTCTGAAAAAGGATTTTTTGGACTTTACCAAAAATGTTTCGAAATGTCAATTGGATCGTGTCTCATGTTGAATAACCACTTTTTAAACCCTCACAGTGACCAAAATTGCCATTTTTACAGAGTTTTTCTTACTCAGAAGCTTCAATTTTGACCAATTTCAGGCAGAGAAATGACTTTAAACACATTTATTTTAGTTGAAAAAGTAATATTTCACATCCAACAGTAATTTGCAGTCAAAAGATTAAATGTTAAAATTTCCTCAGAATTGACCATTTTGGGAACGTTCGACAGCCCGCGGTCATCGTTTTTCGTCCGAAAATGGATTTTTTGGACTTTACCAAAAATGATTCAAAATGTCAATTGGATCATGCCTCATGTTGAATAACCACCTTTTAAACCCTCACATTGACCAAAATTGCCATTTTTACAGAGTTTCGCTTACTCAGAAGCTTCAATTTTGACCAATTTCAGGCACAGAAATTACTTTAAACACACTTATTTTAGTTGAAAAAGTAATAATTCACATCCAACAGTAATTTGCAGTCAAAAGATTAAATGTTAAAATTTCATCAGAATTGACCATTATGGGGACGTTTGACAGCTCCGCGGTCATCGTTTTTTGTCCGAAAATTGATTTTTTTGACTTTACCAAAAATGATTCAAAATGTCAATTGGATCGTGCCTCGTGTTGAATAACCAGTTTTTAAAGCCTCACATTGACCAAAATTGCCATTTTTACAGAGTTTCGCTTACTCAGAAGCTTCAATTTTGACCAATTTCAGGCAGAGAAATGACTTTAAACACACTTATTTTAGTTGAAAAAGTAATAATTCACATCCAACAGTAATTTGCAGTCAAAAGATTAAATGTTAAAATTTCATCAGAATTGACCATTTTGGGAACGTTCGACAGCTCCGCGGTCATCGTTTTTCGTCCGAAAATTGATTTTTGAGACTTTACCAAAAATGATTCAAAATGTCAATTGGATCGTGCCTCATGTTGAATAACCAGTTTTTAAACCCTCACAGTGACCAAAATTGCCATTTTTACAGAGTTTTGCTTACTCAGAAGCTTCAATTTTGACCAATTTCAGGCAGATAAATGACTTTAAACACACTTATTTTAGTTGAAAAAGTAATAATTCACATCCAACAGTAATTTGCAGTCAAAAGATTAAATGTTAAAATTTCATCAGAATTGACCATTTTGGGAACGTTCGACAGCTCCGCGGTCATCGTTTTACGTCCGAAAATTGATTTTTTGGACTTTACCAAAAATGTTTCAAAATGTCAATTGGATCGTGCCTCATGTTGAATAACCACTTTTTAAACCCTCACAGTGACCAAAATTGCCATTTTTACAGAGTTTTTCTTACTCAGAAGCTTCAATTTTGACCAATTTCAGGCAGAGAAATGACTTTAAACACACTTATTTTAGTTGAATAAGTAATATTTCACATCCAACAGTAATTTGCAGTCAAAAGATTAAATGTTAAAATTTCCTCAGAATTGACCATTTTGGGAACGTTCGACAGCCCGCGGTCATCGTTTTTCGTCCGAAAATTGATTTTTTGGACTTTACCAAAAATGATTCAAAATGTCAATTGGATCATGCCTCATGTTGAATAACCACTTTTTAAACCCTCACATTGACCAAAATTGCCATTTTTACAGAGTTTCGCTTACTCAGAAGCTTCAATTTTGACCAATTTCAGGCACAGAAATTACTTTAAACACACTTATTTTAGTTGAAAAAGTAATAATTCACATCCAACAGTAATTTGCAGTCAAAAGATTAAATGTTAAAATTTCATCAGAATTGACCATTATGGGAACGTTCGACAGCTCCGCGGTCATCGTTTTACGTCCGAAAATTGATTTTTTGGACTTTACCAAAAATGTTTCAAAATGTCAATTGGATCGTGCCTCATGTTGAATAACCACTTTTTAAACCCTCACAGTGACCAAAATTGCCATTTTTACAGAGTTTTTCTTACTCAGAAGCTTCAATTTTGACCAATTTCAGGCAGAGAAATGACTTTAAACACACTTATTTTAGTTGAATAAGTAATATTTCACATCCAACAGTAATTTGCAGTCAAAAGATTAAATGTTAAAATTTCCTCAGAATTGACCATTTTGGGAACGTTCGACAGCTCCGCGGTCATCGTTTTTCGTCCGAAAATTGATTTTTTGGACTTTACCAAAAATGATTCAAAATGTCAATTGGATCATGCCTCATGTTGAATAACCACTTTTTAAACCCTCACATTGACCAAAATTCCCATTTTTACAGAGTTTTGCTTACTCAGAAGCTTCAATTTTGACCAATTTCAGGCAGAGAAATGACTTTAAACACACTTATTTTAGTTGAAAAAGTAATAATTCACATCCAACAGTAATTTGCAGTCAAAAGATTAAATGTTAAAATTTCATCAGAATTGACCATTTTGGGAACGTTCGACAGCTCCGCGGTCATCGTTTTTCGTCCGAAAATTGATTTTTGGGACTTTACCAAAAATGATTCAAAATGTCAATTGGATCGTGCCTCATGTTGAATAACCAGTTTTTAAACCCTCACAGTGACCAAAATTGCCATTTTTACAGAGTTTTGCTTACTCAGAAGCTTCAATTTTGACCAATTTCAGGCAGAGAAATGACTTTAAACACACTTATTTTAGTTGAAAAAGTAATAATTCACATCCAACAGTAATTTGCAGTCAAAAGATTAAATGTTAAAATTTCATCAGAATTGACCATTTTGGGAACGTTCGACAGCTCCGCGGTCATCGTTTTTCGTCCGAAAATTGATTTTTTGGTCTTTACCAAAAATGATTCAAAATGTCAATTGGATCGTGCCTCATGTTGAATAACCACTTTTTAAACCCTCACAGTGACCAAAATTGCCATTTTTACAGAGTTTTGCTTACTCAGAAGCCTCAATTTTTACCAATTTCAGGCAGAGAAATTACTTTAAACACACTTATTTTAGTTGAAAAAGTAACAATTCACATCCAACAGTAATTTGCAGTCAAAAGATTAAATGTTAAAATTTCCTCAGAATTGACCATTTTGGGAACGTTCGACAGCTCCGCGGTCATCGTTTTTCGTCCGAAAATTGATTTTTTTGGACTTTACCAAAAATGTTTCAAAATGTCAATTGGATCGTGCCTCATGTTGAATAAACACTTTTTAAACCCTCACAGTGACCAAAATTGCCATTTTTACAGAGTTTTTCTTACTCAGAAGCTTCAATTTTGACCAATTTCAGGCAGAGAAATGACTTTAAACACACTTATTTTAGTTCAAAAAGTAATATTTCACATCCAACAGTAATTTGCAGTCAAAAGATTAAATGTTAAAATTTCCTCAGAATTGACCATTTTGGGAACGTTCGACAGCTCCGCGGTCATCGTTTTTCGTCCGAAAATTGATTTTTTGGACTTTACCAAAAATGATTCAAAATGTCAATTGGATCATGCCTCATGTTGAATAACCACTTTTTAAACCCTCACACTGACCAAAATTGCCATTTTTACAGAGTTTCGCTTACTCAGAAGCTTCAATTTTGACCAATTTCAGGCAGAGAAATGACTTTAAACACACTTATTTTAGTTGAAAAAGTAATAATTCACATCCAACAGTAATTTGCAGTCAAAAGATTAAATGTTAAAATTTCATCAGAATTGACCATTTTGGGAACGTTCGACAGCTCCGCGGTCATCGTTTTTCGTCCGAAAATTGATTTTTGGGACTTTACCAAAAATGATTCAAAATGTCAATTGGATCATGCCTCATGTTGAATAACCACTTTTTAAACCCTCACAGTGACCAAAAATGCCATTTTTACAGCGTTTTGCTTACTCAGAAGCCTCAATTTTGACCAATTTCAGGCAGAGAAATTACTTTAAACACACTTATTTTAGTTGAAAAAGTAATAATTCACATCCAACTGTAATTTGCAGTCAAAAGATTAAATGTTAAAATTTCATCAGAATTGACCATTTTGGGAACGTTCGACAGCTCCGCGGTCATCGTTTTTTGTCCGAAAATTGATTTTTTTGACTTTACCAAAAATGATTCAAAATGTCAATTGGATTGTGCCTCGTGTTGAATAACCAGTTTTTAAACCCTCACAGTGACCAAAATTGCCATTTTTACAGAGTTTTGCTTACTCAGAAGCTTCAATTTTGACCAATTTCAGGCACAGAAATGACTTTAAATACATTTATTTTAGTTGAAAAGGTAATAATTCACATCCAACAGTAATTTGCAGTCAAAAGATTAAATGTTAAAATTTCATCAGAATTGACCATTTTGGGAACGTTCGACAGCTCCGCGGTCATCGTTTTTCGTCCGAAAATTGATTTTTTGGTCTTTACCAAAAATGTTTCAAAATGTCAATTGGATCGTGCCTCATGTTGAATAACCACTTTTTAAACCCTCACAGTGACCAAAATTGCCATTTTTACAGAGTTTTTCTTACTCAGAAGCTTCAATTTTGACCAATTTCAGGCAGAGAAATGACTTTAAACACACTTATTTTAGTTGAATAAGTAATATTTCACATCCAACAGTAATTTGCAGTCAAAAGATTAAATGTTAAAATTTCCTCAGAATTGACCATTTTGGGAACGTTCGACAGCTCCGCGGTCATCGTTTTTCGTCCGAAAATTGATTTTTTGGACTTTACCAAAAATGATTCAAAATGTCAATTGGATCATGCCTCATGTTGAATAACCACTTTTTAAACCCTCACATTGACCAAAATTCCCATTTTTACAGAGTTTTGCTTACTCAGAAGCTTCAATTTTGACCAATTTCAGGCAGAGAAATGACTTTAAACACACTTATTTTAGTTGAAAAAGTAATAATTCACATCCAACAGTAATTTGCAGTCAAAAGATTAAATGTTAAAATTTCATCAGAATTGACCATTTTGGGAACGTTCGACAGCTCCGCGGTCATCGTTTTTCGTCCGAAAATTGATTTTTGGGACTTTACCAAAAATGATTCAAAATGTCAATTGGATCGTGCCTCATGTTGAATAACCAGTTTTTAAACCCTCACAGTGACCAAAATTGCCATTTTTACAGAGTTTTGCTTACTCAGAAGCTTCAATTTTGACCAATTTCAGGCAGAGAAATGACTTTAAACACACTTATTTTAGTTGAAAAAGTAATAATTCACATCCAACAGTAATTTGCAGTCAAAAGATTAAATGTTAAAATTTCATCAGAATTGACCATTTTGGGAACGTTCGACAGCTCCGCGGTCATCGTTTTTCGTCCGAAAATTGATTTTTTGGTCTTTACCAAAAATGATTCAAAATGTCAATTGGATCGTGCCTCATGTTGAATAACCACTTTTTAAACCCTCACAGTGACCAAAATTGCCATTTTTACAGAGTTTTGCTTACTCAGAAGCCTCAATTTTTACCAATTTCAGGCAGAGAAATTACTTTAAACACACTTATTTTAGTTGAAAAAGTAACAATTCACATCCAACAGTAATTTGCAGTCAAAAGATTAAATGTTAAAATTTCCTCAGAATTGACCATTTTGGGAACGTTCGACAGCTCCGCGGTCATCGTTTTTCGTCCGAAAATTGATTTTTTTGGACTTTACCAAAAATGTTTCAAAATGTCAATTGGATCGTGCCTCATGTTGAATAAACACTTTTTAAACCCTCACAGTGACCAAAATTGCCATTTTTACAGAGTTTTTCTTACTCAGAAGCTTCAATTTTGACCAATTTCAGGCAGAGAAATGACTTTAAACACACTTATTTTAGTTCAAAAAGTAATATTTCACATCCAACAGTAATTTGCAGTCAAAAGATTAAATGTTAAAATTTCCTCAGAATTGACCATTTTGGGAACGTTCGACAGCTCCGCGGTCATCGTTTTTCGTCCGAAAATTGATTTTTTGGACTTTACCAAAAATGATTCAAAATGTCAATTGGATCATGCCTCATGTTGAATAACCACTTTTTAAACCCTCACACTGACCAAAATTGCCATTTTTACAGAGTTTCGCTTACTCAGAAGCTTCAATTTTGACCAATTTCAGGCAGAGAAATGACTTTAAACACACTTATTTTAGTTGAAAAAGTAATAATTCACATCCAACAGTAATTTGCAGTCAAAAGATTAAATGTTAAAATTTCATCAGAATTGACCATTTTGGGAACGTTCGACAGCTCCGCGGTCATCGTTTTTCGTCCGAAAATTGATTTTTGGGACTTTACCAAAAATGATTCAAAATGTCAATTGGATCATGCCTCATGTTGAATAACCACTTTTTAAACCCTCACAGTGACCAAAAATGCCATTTTTACAGCGTTTTGCTTACTCAGAAGCCTCAATTTTGACCAATTTCAGGCAGAGAAATTACTTTAAACACACTTATTTTAGTTGAAAAAGTAATAATTCACATCCAACTGTAATTTGCAGTCAAAAGATTAAATGTTAAAATTTCATCAGAATTGACCATTTTGGGAACGTTCGACAGCTCCGCGGTCATCGTTTTTTGTCCGAAAATTGATTTTTTTGACTTTACCAAAAATGATTCAAAATGTCAATTGGATTGTGCCTCGTGTTGAATAACCAGTTTTTAAACCCTCACAGTGACCAAAATTGCCATTTTTACAGAGTTTTGCTTACTCAGAAGCTTCAATTTTGACCAATTTCAGGCACAGAAATGACTTTAAATACATTTATTTTAGTTGAAAAGGTAATAATTCACATCCAACAGTAATTTGCAGTCAAAAGATTAAATGTTAAAATTTCATCAGAATTGACCATTTTGGGAACGTTCGACAGCTCCGCGGTCATCGTTTTTCGTCCGAAAATTGATTTTTTGGTCTTTACCAAAAATGATTCAAAATGTCAATTGGATCGTGCCTCATGTTGAATAACCACTTTTTAAACCCTCACAGTGACCAAAATTGCCATTTTTACAGAGTTTTGCTTACTCAGAAGCCTCAATTTTTACCAATTTCAGGCAGAGAAATGACTTTAAACACACTTATTTTAGTTGAAAAAGTAATAATTCACATCCAACAGTAATTTGCAGTCAAAAGATTAAATGTTAAAATTTCATCAGAATTGACCATTTTGGGAACGTTCGACAGCTCCGCGGTCATCGTTTTTCGTCCGAAAATTGATTTTTGGGACTTTACCAAAAATGATTCAAAATGTCAATTGGATCGTGCCTCATGTTGAATAACCAGTTTTTAAACCCTCACAGTGACCAAAATTGCCATTTTTACAGAGTTTTGCTTACTCAGAAGCTTCAATTTTGACCAATTTCAGGCAGATAAATGACTTTAAACACACTTATTTTAGTTGAAAAAGTAATAATTCACATCCAACAGTAATTTGCAGTCAAAAGATTAAATGTTAAAATTTCATCAGAATTGACCATTTTGGGAACGTTCGACAGCTCCGCGGTCATCGTTTTACGTCCGAAAATTGATTTTTTGGACTTTACCAAAAATGTTTCAAAATGTCAATTGGATCGTGCCTTATGTTGAATAACCACTTTTTAAACCCTCACAGTGACCAAAATTGCCATTTTTACAGAGTTTTGCTTACTCAGAAGCCTCAATTTTTACCAATTTCAGGCAGAGAAATGACTTTAAACACACTTATTTTAGTTGAAAAAGTAATATTTCACATCCAACAGTAATTTGCAGTCAAAAGATTAAATGTTAAAATTTCCTCAGAATTGACCATTTTGGGAACGTTCGACAGCTCCGCGGTCATCGTTTTTCGTCCGAAAATGGATTTTTTGGACTTTACCAAAAATGATTCAAAATGTCAATTGGATCATGCCTCATGTTGAATAACCACTTTTTAAACCCTCACATTGACCAAAATTGCCATTTTTACAGAGTTTCGCTTACTCAGAAGCTTCAATTTTGACCAATTTCAGGCAGAGAAATGACTTTAAACACACTTATTTTAGTTGAAAAAGTAATAATTCACATCCAACAGTAATTTGCAGTCAAAAGATTAAATGATAAAATTTCATCAGAATTGACCATTTTGGGAACGTTCGACAGCTCCGCGGTCATCGTTTTTCGTCCGAAAATTGATTTTTGGGACTTTACCAAAAATGATTCAAAATGTCAATTGGATCGTGCCTCATGTTGAATAACCAGTTTTTAAACCCTCACAGTGACCAAAATTGCCATTTTTACAGAGTTTTGCTTACTCAGAAGCTTCAATTTTGACCAATTTCAGGCAGATAAATGACTTTAAACACACTTATTTTAGTTGAAAAAGTAATAATTCACATCCAACAGTAATTTGCAGTCAAAAGATTAAATGTTAAAATTTCATCAGAATTGACCATTTTGGGAACGTTCGAAAGCTCCGCGGTCATCGTTTTACGTCTGAAAAAGGATTTTTTGGACTTTACCAAAAATGTTTCGAAATGTCAATTGGATCGTGTCTCATGTTGAATAACCACTTTTTAAACCCTCACAGTGACCAAAATTGCCATTTTTACAGAGTTTTTCTTACTCAGAAGCTTCAATTTTGACCAATTTCAGGCAGAGAAATGACTTTAAACACATTTATTTTAGTTGAAAAAGTAATATTTCACATCCAACAGTAATTTGCAGTCAAAAGATTAAATGTTAAAATTTCCTCAGAATTGACCATTTTGGGAACGTTCGACAGCCCGCGGTCATCGTTTTTCGTCCGAAAATTGATTTTTTGGACTTTACCAAAAATGATTCAAAATGTCAATTGGATCATGCCTCATGTTGAATAACCACCTTTTAAACCCTCACATTGACCAAAATTGCCATTTTTACAGAGTTTCGCTTACTCAGAAGCTTCAATTTTGACCAATTTCAGGCACAGAAATTACTTTAAACACACTTATTTTAGTTGAAAAAGTAATAATTCACATCCAACAGTAATTTGCAGTCAAAAGATTAAATGTTAAAATTTCATCAGAATTGACCATTATGGGGACGTTTGACAGCTCCGCGGTCATCGTTTTTTGTCCGAAAATTGATTTTTTTGACTTTACCAAAAATGATTCAAAATGTCAATTGGATCGTGCCTCGTGTTGAATAACCAGTTTTTAAAGCCTCACATTGACCAAAATTGCCATTTTTACAGAGTTTCGCTTACTCAGAAGCTTCAATTTTGACCAATTTCAGGCAGAGAAATGACTTTAAACACACTTATTTTAGTTGAAAAAGTAATAATTCACATCCAACAGTAATTTGCAGTCAAAAGATTAAATGTTAAAATTTCATCAGAATTGACCATTTTGGGAACGTTCGACAGCTCCGCGGTCATCGTTTTTCGTCCGAAAATTGATTTTTGAGACTTTACCAAAAATGATTCAAAATGTCAATTGGATCGTGCCTCATGTTGAATAACCAGTTTTTAAACCCTCACAGTGACCAAAATTGCCATTTTTACAGAGTTTTGCTTACTCAGAAGCTTCAATTTTGACCAATTTCAGGCAGATAAATGACTTTAAACACACTTATTTTAGTTGAAAAAGTAATAATTCACATCCAACAGTAATTTGCAGTCAAAAGATTAAATGTTAAAATTTCATCAGAATTGACCATTTTGGGAACGTTCGACAGCTCCGCGGTCATCGTTTTACGTCCGAAAATTGATTTTTTGGACTTTACCAAAAATGTTTCAAAATGTCAATTGGATCGTGCCTCATGTTGAATAACCACTTTTTAAACCCTCACAGTGACCAAAATTGCCATTTTTACAGAGTTTTTCTTACTCAGAAGCTTCAATTTTGACCAATTTCAGGCAGAGAAATGACTTTAAACACACTTATTTTAGTTGAATAAGTAATATTTCACATCCAACAGTAATTTGCAGTCAAAAGATTAAATGTTAAAATTTCCTCAGAATTGACCATTTTGGGAACGTTCGACAGCCCGCGGTCATCGTTTTTCGTCCGAAAATTGATTTTTTGGACTTTACCAAAAATGATTCAAAATGTCAATTGGATCATGCCTCATGTTGAATAACCACTTTTTAAACCCTCACATTGACCAAAATTGCCATTTTTACAGAGTTTCGCTTACTCAGAAGCTTCAATTTTGACCAATTTCAGGCACAGAAATTACTTTAAACACACTTATTTTAGTTGAAAAAGTAATAATTCACATCCAACAGTAATTTGCAGTCAAAAGATTAAATGTTAAAATTTCATCAGAATTGACCATTATGGGAACGTTCGACAGCTCCGCGGTCATCGTTTTACGTCCGAAAATTGATTTTTTGGACTTTACCAAAAATGTTTCAAAATGTCAATTGGATCGTGCCTCATGTTGAATAACCACTTTTTAAACCCTCACAGTGACCAAAATTGCCATTTTTACAGAGTTTTTCTTACTCAGAAGCTTCAATTTTGACCAATTTCAGGCAGAGAAATGACTTTAAACACACTTATTTTAGTTGAATAAGTAATATTTCACATCCAACAGTAATTTGCAGTCAAAAGATTAAATGTTAAAATTTCCTCAGAATTGACCATTTTGGGAACGTTCGACAGCTCCGCGGTCATCGTTTTTCGTCCGAAAATTGATTTTTTGGACTTTACCAAAAATGATTCAAAATGTCAATTGGATCATGCCTCATGTTGAATAACCACTTTTTAAACCCTCACATTGACCAAAATTCCCATTTTTACAGAGTTTTGCTTACTCAGAAGCTTCAATTTTGACCAATTTCAGGCAGAGAAATGACTTTAAACACACTTATTTTAGTTGAAAAAGTAATAATTCACATCCAACAGTAATTTGCAGTCAAAAGATTAAATGTTAAAATTTCATCAGAATTGACCATTTTGGGAACGTTCGACAGCTCCGCGGTCATCGTTTTTCGTCCGAAAATTGATTTTTGGGACTTTACCAAAAATGATTCAAAATGTCAATTGGATCGTGCCTCATGTTGAATAACCAGTTTTTAAACCCTCACAGTGACCAAAATTGCCATTTTTACAGAGTTTTGCTTACTCAGAAGCTTCAATTTTGACCAATTTCAGGCAGAGAAATGACTTTAAACACACTTATTTTAGTTGAAAAAGTAATAATTCACATCCAACAGTAATTTGCAGTCAAAAGATTAAATGTTAAAATTTCATCAGAATTGACCATTTTGGGAATGTTCGACAGCTCCGCGGTCATCGTTTTTCGTCCGAAAATTGATTTTTTGGTCTTTACCAAAAATGATTCAAAATGTCAATTGGATCGTGCCTCATGTTGAATAACCACTTTTTAAACCCTCACAGTGACCAAAATTGCCATTTTTACAGAGTTTTGCTTACTCAGAAGCCTCAATTTTTACCAATTTCAGGCAGAGAAATTACTTTAAACACACTTATTTTAGTTGAAAAAGTAACAATTCACATCCAACAGTAATTTGCAGTCAAAAGATTAAATGTTAAAATTTCCTCAGAATTGACCATTTTGGGAACGTTCGACAGCTCCGCGGTCATCGTTTTTCGTCCGAAAATTGATTTTTTTGGACTTTACCAAAAATGTTTCAAAATGTCAATTGGATCGTGCCTCATGTTGAATAAACACTTTTTAAACCCTCACAGTGACCAAAATTGCCATTTTTACAGAGTTTTTCTTACTCAGAAGCTTCAATTTTGACCAATTTCAGGCAGAGAAATGACTTTAAACACACTTATTTTAGTTCAAAAAGTAATATTTCACATCCAACAGTAATTTGCAGTCAAAAGATTAAATGTTAAAATTTCCTCAGAATTGACCATTTTGGGAACGTTCGACAGCTCCGCGGTCATCGTTTTTCGTCCGAAAATTGATTTTTTGGACTTTACCAAAAATGATTCAAAATGTCAATTGGATCATGCCTCATGTTGAATAACCACTTTTTAAACCCTCACACTGACCAAAATTGCCATTTTTACAGAGTTTCGCTTACTCAGAAGCTTCAATTTTGACCAATTTCAGGCAGAGAAATGACTTTAAACACACTTATTTTAGTTGAAAAAGTAATAATTCACATCCAACAGTAATTTGCAGTCAAAAGATTAAATGTTAAAATTTCATCAGAATTGACCATTTTGGGAACGTTCGACAGCTCCGCGGTCATCGTTTTTCGTCCGAAAATTGATTTTTGGGACTTTACCAAAAATGATTCAAAATGTCAATTGGATCATGCCTCATGTTGAATAACCACTTTTTAAACCCTCACAGTGACCAAAAATGCCATTTTTACAGCGTTTTGCTTACTCAGAAGCCTCAATTTTGACCAATTTCAGGCAGAGAAATTACTTTAAACACACTTATTTTAGTTGAAAAAGTAATAATTCACATCCAACTGTAATTTGCAGTCAAAAGATTAAATGTTAAAATTTCATCAGAATTGACCATTTTGGGAACGTTCGACAGCTCCGCGGTCATCGTTTTTTGTCCGAAAATTGATTTTTTTGACTTTACCAAAAATGATTCAAAATGTCAATTGGATTGTGCCTCGTGTTGAATAACCAGTTTTTAAACCCTCACAGTGACCAAAATTGCCATTTTTACAGAGTTTTGCTTACTCAGAAGCTTCAATTTTGACCAATTTCAGGCACAGAAATGACTTTAAATACATTTATTTTAGTTGAAAAGGTAATAATTCACATCCAACAGTAATTTGCAGTCAAAAGATTAAATGTTAAAATTTCATCAGAATTGACCATTTTGGGAACGTTCGACAGCTCCGCGGTCATCGTTTTTCGTCCGAAAATTGATTTTTTGGTCTTTACCAAAAATGATTCAAAATGTCAATTGGATCGTGCCTCATGTTGAATAACCACTTTTTAAACCCTCACAGTGACCAAAATTGCCATTTTTACAGAGTTTTGCTTACTCAGAAGCCTCAATTTTTACCAATTTCAGGCAGAGAAATGACTTTAAACACACTTATTTTAGTTGAAAAAGTAATAATTCACATCCAACAGTAATTTGCAGTCAAAAGATTAAATGTTAAAATTTCATCAGAATTGACCATTTTGGGAACGTTCGACAGCTCCGCGGTCATCGTTTTTCGTCCGAAAATTGATTTTTGGGACTTTACCAAAAATGATTCAAAATGTCAATTGGATCGTGCCTCATGTTGAATAACCAGTTTTTAAACCCTCACAGTGACCAAAATTGCCATTTTTACAGAGTTTTGCTTACTCAGAAGCTTCAATTTTGACCAATTTCAGGCAGATAAATGACTTTAAACACACTTATTTTAGTTGAAAAAGTAATAATTCACATCCAACAGTAATTTGCAGTCAAAAGATTAAATGTTAAAATTTCATCAGAATTGACCATTTTGGGAACGTTCGACAGCTCCGCGGTCATCGTTTTACGTCCGAAAATTGATTTTTTGGACTTTACCAAAAATGTTTCAAAATGTCAATTGGATCGTGCCTCATGTTGAATAACCACTTTTTAAACCCTCACAGTGACCAAATTTGCCATTTTTACAGAGTTTTTCTTACTCAGAAGCTTCAATTTTGACCAATTTCAGGCAGAGAAATGACTTTAAACAACCTTATTTTAGTTGAAAAAGTAATATTTCACATCCAACAGTAATTTGCAGTCAAAAGATTAAATGTTAAAATTTCCTCAGAATTGACCATTTTGGGAACGTTCGACAGCTCCGCGGTCATCGTTTTTCGTCCGAAAATTGATTTTTTTGGACTTTACCAAAAATGATTCAAAATGTCAATTGGATCATGCCTCATGTTGAATAACCACTTTTTAAACCCTCACATTGACCACAATTGCCATTTTTACAGAGTTTCGCTTACTCAGAAGCTTCAATTTTGACCAATTTCAGGCAGAGAAATTACTTTAAACACACTTATTTTAGTTGAAAAAGTAATAATTCACATCCAACTGTAATTTGCAGTCAAAAGATTAAATGTTAAAATTTCATCAGAATTGACCATTTTGGGGACGTTCGACAGCTCCGCGGTCATCGTTTTTTGTCCGAAAATTGATTTTTTTTACTTTACCAAAAATGAATCAAAATGTCAATTGGATCGTGCCTCGTGTTGAATAACCAGTTTTTAAACCCTCACAGTGACCAAAATTGCCATTTTTACAGAGTTTCGCTTACTCAGAAGCTTCAATTTTGACCAATTTCAGGCAGAGAAATTACTTTAAACACACTTATTTTAGTTGAAAAGGTAATAATTCACATCCAACAGTAATTTGCAGTCAAAAGATTAAATGTTAAAATTTCCTCAGAATTGACCATTTTGGGAACGTTCGACAGCCCGCGGTCATCGTTTTTCGTCCGAAAATTGATTTTTTGGACTTTACCAAAAATGATTCAAAATGTCAATTGGATCATGCCTCATGTTGAATAACCACCTTTTAAACCCTCACATTGACCAAAATTGCCATTTTTACAGAGTTTCGCTTACTCAGAAGCTTCAATTTTGACCAATTTCAGGCACAGAAATTACTTTAAACACACTTATTTTAGTTGAAAAAGTAATAATTCACATCCAACAGTAATTTGCAGTCAAAAGATTAAATGTTAAAATTTCATCAGAATTGACCATTATGGGGACGTTTGACAGCTCCGCGGTCATCGTTTTTTGTCCGAAAATTGATTTTTTTGACTTTACCAAAAATGATTCAAAATGTCAATTGGATCGTGCCTCGTGTTGAATAACCAGTTTTTAAAGCCTCACATTGACCAAAATTGCCATTTTTACAGAGTTTCGCTTACTCAGAAGCTTCAATTTTGACCAATTTCAGGCAGAGAAATGACTTTAAACACACTTATTTTAGTTGAAAAAGTAATAATTCACATCCAACAGTAATTTGCAGTCAAAAGATTAAATGTTAAAATTTCATCAGAATTGACCATTTTGGGAACGTTCGACAGCTCCGCGGTCATCGTTTTTCGTCCGAAAATTGATTTTTGAGACTTTACCAAAAATGATTCAAAATGTCAATTGGATCGTGCCTCATGTTGAATAACCAGTTTTTAAACCCTCACAGTGACCAAAATTGCCATTTTTACAGAGTTTTGCTTACTCAGAAGCTTCAATTTTGACCAATTTCAGGCAGATAAATGACTTTAAACACACTTATTTTAGTTGAAAAAGTAATAATTCACATCCAACAGTAATTTGCAGTCAAAAGATTAAATGTTAAAATTTCATCAGAATTGACCATTTTGGGAACGTTCGACAGCTCCGCGGTCATCGTTTTACGTCCGAAAATTGATTTTTTGGACTTTACCAAAAATGTTTCAAAATGTCAATTGGATCGTGCCTCATGTTGAATAACCACTTTTTAAACCCTCACAGTGACCAAAATTGCCATTTTTACAGAGTTTTTCTTACTCAGAAGCTTCAATTTTGACCAATTTCAGGCAGAGAAATGACTTTAAACACACTTATTTTAGTTGAATAAGTAATATTTCACATCCAACAGTAATTTGCAGTCAAAAGATTAAATGTTAAAATTTCCTCAGAATTGACCATTTTGGGAACGTTCGACAGCCCGCGGTCATCGTTTTTCGTCCGAAAATTGATTTTTTGGACTTTACCAAAAATGATTCAAAATGTCAATTGGATCATGCCTCATGTTGAATAACCACTTTTTAAACCCTCACATTGACCAAAATTGCCATTTTTACAGAGTTTCGCTTACTCAGAAGCTTCAATTTTGACCAATTTCAGGCACAGAAATTACTTTAAACACACTTATTTTAGTTGAAAAAGTAATAATTCACATCCAACAGTAATTTGCAGTCAAAAGATTAAATGTTAAAATTTCATCAGAATTGACCATTATGGGAACGTTCGACAGCTCCGCGGTCATCGTTTTACGTCCGAAAATTGATTTTTTGGACTTTACCAAAAATGTTTCAAAATGTCAATTGGATCGTGCCTCATGTTGAATAACCACTTTTTAAACCCTCACAGTGACCAAAATTGCCATTTTTACAGAGTTTTTCTTACTCAGAAGCTTCAATTTTGACCAATTTCAGGCAGAGAAATGACTTTAAACACACTTATTTTAGTTGAATAAGTAATATTTCACATCCAACAGTAATTTGCAGTCAAAAGATTAAATGTTAAAATTTCCTCAGAATTGACCATTTTGGGAACGTTCGACAGCTCCGCGGTCATCGTTTTTCGTCCGAAAATTGATTTTTTGGACTTTACCAAAAATGATTCAAAATGTCAATTGGATCATGCCTCATGTTGAATAACCACTTTTTAAACCCTCACATTGACCAAAATTCCCATTTTTACAGAGTTTTGCTTACTCAGAAGCTTCAATTTTGACCAATTTCAGGCAGAGAAATGACTTTAAACACACTTATTTTAGTTGAAAAAGTAATAATTCACATCCAACAGTAATTTGCAGTCAAAAGATTAAATGTTAAAATTTCATCAGAATTGACCATTTTGGGAACGTTCGACAGCTCCGCGGTCATCGTTTTTCGTCCGAAAATTGATTTTTGGGACTTTACCAAAAATGATTCAAAATGTCAATTGGATCGTGCCTCATGTTGAATAACCAGTTTTTAAACCCTCACAGTGACCAAAATTGCCATTTTTACAGAGTTTTGCTTACTCAGAAGCTTCAATTTTGACCAATTTCAGGCAGAGAAATGACTTTAAACACACTTATTTTAGTTGAAAAAGTAATAATTCACATCCAACAGTAATTTGCAGTCAAAAGATTAAATGTTAAAATTTCATCAGAATTGACCATTTTGGGAATGTTCGACAGCTCCGCGGTCATCGTTTTTCGTCCGAAAATTGATTTTTTGGTCTTTACCAAAAATGATTCAAAATGTCAATTGGATCGTGCCTCATGTTGAATAACCACTTTTTAAACCCTCACAGTGACCAAAATTGCCATTTTTACAGAGTTTTGCTTACTCAGAAGCCTCAATTTTTACCAATTTCAGGCAGAGAAATTACTTTAAACACACTTATTTTAGTTGAAAAAGTAACAATTCACATCCAACAGTAATTTGCAGTCAAAAGATTAAATGTTAAAATTTCCTCAGAATTGACCATTTTGGGAACGTTCGACAGCTCCGCGGTCATCGTTTTTCGTCCGAAAATTGATTTTTTTGGACTTTACCAAAAATGTTTCAAAATGTCAATTGGATCGTGCCTCATGTTGAATAAACACTTTTTAAACCCTCACAGTGACCAAAATTGCCATTTTTACAGAGTTTTTCTTACTCAGAAGCTTCAATTTTGACCAATTTCAGGCAGAGAAATGACTTTAAACACACTTATTTTAGTTCAAAAAGTAATATTTCACATCCAACAGTAATTTGCAGTCAAAAGATTAAATGTTAAAATTTCCTCAGAATTGACCATTTTGGGAACGTTCGACAGCTCCGCGGTCATCGTTTTTCGTCCGAAAATTGATTTTTTGGACTTTACCAAAAATGATTCAAAATGTCAATTGGATCATGCCTCATGTTGAATAACCACTTTTTAAACCCTCACACTGACCAAAATTGCCATTTTTACAGAGTTTCGCTTACTCAGAAGCTTCAATTTTGACCAATTTCAGGCAGAGAAATGACTTTAAACACACTTATTTTAGTTGAAAAAGTAATAATTCACATCCAACAGTAATTTGCAGTCAAAAGATTAAATGTTAAAATTTCATCAGAATTGACCATTTTGGGAACGTTCGACAGCTCCGCGGTCATCGTTTTTCGTCCGAAAATTGATTTTTGGGACTTTACCAAAAATGATTCAAAATGTCAATTGGATCATGCCTCATGTTGAATAACCACTTTTTAAACCCTCACAGTGACCAAAAATGCCATTTTTACAGCGTTTTGCTTACTCAGAAGCCTCAATTTTGACCAATTTCAGGCAGAGAAATTACTTTAAACACACTTATTTTAGTTGAAAAAGTAATAATTCACATCCAACTGTAATTTGCAGTCAAAAGATTAAATGTTAAAATTTCATCAGAATTGACCATTTTGGGAACGTTCGACAGCTCCGCGGTCATCGTTTTTTGTCCGAAAATTGATTTTTTTGACTTTACCAAAAATGATTCAAAATGTCAATTGGATTGTGCCTCGTGTTGAATAACCAGTTTTTAAACCCTCACAGTGACCAAAATTGCCATTTTTACAGAGTTTTGCTTACTCAGAAGCTTCAATTTTGACCAATTTCAGGCACAGAAATGACTTTAAATACATTTATTTTAGTTGAAAAGGTAATAATTCACATCCAACAGTAATTTGCAGTCAAAAGATTAAATGTTAAAATTTCATCAGAATTGACCATTTTGGGAACGTTCGACAGCTCCGCGGTCATCGTTTTTCGTCCGAAAATTGATTTTTTGGTCTTTACCAAAAATGATTCAAAATGTCAATTGGATCGTGCCTCATGTTGAATAACCACTTTTTAAACCCTCACAGTGACCAAAATTGCCATTTTTACAGAGTTTTGCTTACTCAGAAGCCTCAATTTTTACCAATTTCAGGCAGAGAAATGACTTTAAACACACTTATTTTAGTTGAAAAAGTAATAATTCACATCCAACAGTAATTTGCAGTCAAAAGATTAAATGTTAAAATTTCATCAGAATTGACCATTTTGGGAACGTTCGACAGCTCCGCGGTCATCGTTTTTCGTCCGAAAATTGATTTTTGGGACTTTACCAAAAATGATTCAAAATGTCAATTGGATCGTGCCTCATGTTGAATAACCAGTTTTTAAACCCTCACAGTGACCAAAATTGCCATTTTTACAGAGTTTTGCTTACTCAGAAGCTTCAATTTTGACCAATTTCAGGCAGATAAATGACTTTAAACACACTTATTTTAGTTGAAAAAGTAATAATTCACATCCAACAGTAATTTGCAGTCAAAAGATTAAATGTTAAAATTTCATCAGAATTGACCATTTTGGGAACGTTCGACAGCTCCGCGGTCATCGTTTTACGTCCGAAAATTGATTTTTTGGACTTTACCAAAAATGTTTCAAAATGTCAATTGGATCGTGCCTCATGTTGAATAACCACTTTTTAAACCCTCACAGTGACCAAATTTGCCATTTTTACAGAGTTTTTCTTACTCAGAAGCTTCAATTTTGACCAATTTCAGGCAGAGAAATGACTTTAAACAACCTTATTTTAGTTGAAAAAGTAATATTTCACATCCAACAGTAATTTGCAGTCAAAAGATTAAATGTTAAAATTTCCTCAGAATTGACCATTTTGGGAACGTTCGACAGCTCCGCGGTCATCGTTTTTCGTCCGAAAATTGATTTTTTTGGACTTTACCAAAAATGATTCAAAATGTCAATTGGATCATGCCTCATGTTGAATAACCACTTTTTAAACCCTCACATTGACCACAATTGCCATTTTTACAGAGTTTCGCTTACTCAGAAGCTTCAATTTTGACCAATTTCAGGCAGAGAAATTACTTTAAACACACTTATTTTAGTTGAAAAAGTAATAATTCACATCCAACTGTAATTTGCAGTCAAAAGATTAAATGTTAAAATTTCATCAGAATTGACCATTTTGGGGACGTTCGACAGCTCCGCGGTCATCGTTTTTTGTCCGAAAATTGATTTTTTTTACTTTACCAAAAATGAATCAAAATGTCAATTGGATCGTGCCTCGTGTTGAATAACCAGTTTTTAAACCCTCACAGTGACCAAAATTGCCATTTTTACAGAGTTTCGCTTACTCAGAAGCTTCAATTTTGACCAATTTCAGGCAGAGAAATTACTTTAAACACACTTATTTTAGTTGAAAAGGTAATAATTCACATCCAACAGTAATTTGCAGTCAAAAGATTAAATGTTAAAATTTCATCAGAATTGACCATTTTGGGAACGTTCGACAGCTCCGCGGTCATCGTTTTTCGTCCGAAAATTGATTTTTTGGTCTTTACCAAAAATGATTCAAAATGTCAATTGGATCGTGCCTCATGTTGAATAACCACTTTTTAAACCCTCACAGTGACCAAAATTGCCATTTTTACAGAGTTTTGCTTACTCAGAAGCCTCAATTTTTACCAATTTCAGGCAGAGAAATGACTTTAAACACACTTATTTTAGTTGAAAAAGTAATAATTCACATCCAACAGTAATTTGCAGTCAAAAGATTAAATGTTAAAATTTCATCAGAATTGACCATTTTGGGAACGTTCGACAGCTCCGCGGTCATCGTTTTTCGTCCGAAAATTGATTTTTGGGACTTTACCAAAAATGATTCAAAATGTCAATTGGATCGTGCCTCATGTTGAATAACCAGTTTTTAAACCCTCACAGTGACCAAAATTGCCATTTTTACAGAGTTTTGCTTACTCAGAAGCTTCAATTTTGACCAATTTCAGGCAGATAAATGACTTTAAACACACTTATTTTAGTTGAAAAAGTAATAATTCACATCCAACAGTAATTTGCAGTCAAAAGATTAAATGTTAAAATTTCATCAGAATTGACCATTTTGGGAACGTTCGACAGCTCCGCGGTCATCGTTTTACGTCCGAAAATTGATTTTTTGGACTTTACCAAAAATGTTTCAAAATGTCAATTGGATCGTGCCTCATGTTGAATAACCACTTTTTAAACCCTCACAGTGACCAAATTTGCCATTTTTACAGAGTTTTTCTTACTCAGAAGCTTCAATTTTGACCAATTTCAGGCAGAGAAATGACTTTAAACAACCTTATTTTAGTTGAAAAAGTAATATTTCACATCCAACAGTAATTTGCAGTCAAAAGATTAAATGTTAAAATTTCCTCAGAATTGACCATTTTGGGAACGTTCGACAGCTCCGCCCGCGGTCATCGTTTTTCGTCCGAAAATTGATTTTTTTGGACTTTACCAAAAATGATTCAAAATGTCAATTGGATCATGCCTCATGTTGAATAACCACTTTTTAAACCCTCACATTGACCACAATTGCCATTTTTACAGAGTTTCGCTTACTCAGAAGCTTCAATTTTGACCAATTTCAGGCAGAGAAATTACTTTAAACACACTTATTTTAGTTGAAAAAGTAATAATTCACATCCAACTGTAATTTGCAGTCAAAAGATTAAATGTTAAAATTTCATCAGAATTGACCATTTTGGGGACGTTCGACAGCTCCGCGGTCATCGTTTTTTGTCCGAAAATTGATTTTTTTTACTTTACCAAAAATGAATCAAAATGTCAATTGGATCGTGCCTCGTGTTGAATAACCAGTTTTTAAACCCTCACAGTGACCAAAATTGCCATTTTTACAGAGTTTCGCTTACTCAGAAGCTTCAATTTTGACCAATTTCAGGCAGAGAAATGACTTTAAACACACTTATTTTAGTTGAAAAAGTAATAATTCACATCCAACAGTAATTTGCAGTCAAAAGATTAAATGTTAAAATTTCATCAGAATTGACCATTTTGGGAACGTTCGACAGCTCCGCGGTCATCGTTTTTCATCCGAAAATTGATTTTTGGGACTTTACCAAAAATGATTCAAAATGTCAATTGGATCGTGCCTCATGTTGAATAACCAGTTTTTAAACCCTCACAGTGACCAAAATTGCCATTTTTACAGAGTTTTGCTTACTCAGAAGCTTCAATTTTGACCAATTTCAGGCAGATAAATGACTTTAAACACACTTATTTTAGTTGAAAAAGTAATAATTCACATCCAACAGTAATTTGCAGTCAAAAGATTAAATGTTAAAATTTCATCAGAATTGACCATTTTGGGAACGTTCGACAGCTCCGCGGTCATCGTTTTACGTCCGAAAATTGATTTTTTGGACTTCACCAAAAATGTTTCAAAATGTCAATTGGATCGTGCCTCATGTTGAATAACCACTTTTTAAACCCTCACAGTGACCAAAATTGCCATTTTTACAGAGTTTTGCTTACTCAGAAGCTTCAATTTTGACCAATTTCAGGCAGAGAAATGACTTTAAACACACTTATTTTAGTTGAAAAAGTAATAATTCACATCCAACAGTAATTTGCAGTCAAAAGATTAAATGTTAAAATTTCATCAGAATTGACCATTTTGGGAACGTTCGACAGCTCCGCGGTCATCGTTTTTCGTCCGAAAATTGATTTTTGGGACTTTACCAAAAATGATTCAAAATGTCAATTGGATCATGCCTCATGTCGAATAACCACTTTTTAAACCCTCACAGTGACCAAAAATGCCATTTTTACAGCGTTTTGCTTACTCAGAAGCTTCAATTTTGACCAATTTCAGGCAGAGAAATTACTTTAAACACACTTATTTTAGTTGAAAAAGTAATAATTCACATCCAACTGTAATTTGCAGTCAAAAGATTAAATGTTAAAATTTCATCAGAATTGACCATTTTGGGAACGTTCGACAGCTCCGCGGTCATCGTTTTTTGTCCGAAAATTGATTTTTTTGACTTTACCAAAAATGATTCAAAATGTCAATTGGATTGTGCCTCGTGTTGAATAACCAGTTTTTAAACCCTCACAGTGACCAAAATTGCCATTTTTACAGAGTTTTGCTTACTCAGAAGCTTCAATTTTGACCAATTTCAGGCACAGAAATGACTTTAAATACATTTACTTAAGTTGAAAAGGTAATAATTCACATCCAACAGTAATTTGCAGTCAAAAGATTAAATGTTAAAATTTCATCAGAATTGACCATTTTGGGAACGTTCGACAGCTCCGCGGTCATCGTTTTTCGTCCGAAAATTGATTTTTTGGTCTTTACCAAAAATGATTCAAAATGTCAATTGGATCGTGCCTCATGTTGAATAACCACTTTTTAAACCCTCACAGTGACCAAAATTGCCATTTTTACAGAGTTTTGCTTACTCAGAAGCCTCAATTTTTACCAATTTCAGGCAGAGAAATGACTTTAAACACACTTATTTTAGTTGAAAAAGTAATAATTCACATCCAACAGTAATTTGCAGTCAAAAGATTAAATGTTAAAATTTCATCAGAATTGACCATTTTGGGAACGTTCGACAGCTCCGCGGTCATCGTTTTTCGTCCGAAAATTGATTTTTGGGACTTTACCAAAAATGATTCAAAATGTCAATTGGATCGTGCCTCATGTTGAATAACCAGTTTTTAAACCCTCACAGTGACCAAAATTGCCATTTTTACAGAGTTTTGCTTACTCAGAAGCTTCAATTTTGACCAATTTCAGGCAGATAAATGACTTTAAACACACTTATTTTAGTTGAAAAAGTAATAATTCACATCCAACAGTAATTTGCAGTCAAAAGATTAAATGTTAAAATTTCATCAGAATTGACCATTTTGGGAACGTTCGACAGCTCCGCGGTCATCGTTTTACGTCCGAAAATTGATTTTTTGGACTTTACCAAAAATGTTTCAAAATGTCAATTGGATCGTGCCTCATGTTGAATAACCACTTTTTAAACCCTCACAGTGACCAAATTTGCCATTTTTACAGAGTTTTTCTTACTCAGAAGCTTCAATTTTGACCAATTTCAGGCAGAGAAATGACTTTAAACAACCTTATTTTAGTTGAAAAAGTAATATTTCACATCCAACAGTAATTTGCAGTCAAAAGATTAAATGTTAAAATTTCCTCAGAATTGACCATTTTGGGAACGTTCGACAGCTCCGCGGTCATCGTTTTTCGTCCGAAAATTGATTTTTTTGGACTTTACCAAAAATGATTCAAAATGTCAATTGGATCATGCCTCATGTTGAATAACCACTTTTTAAACCCTCACATTGACCACAATTGCCATTTTTACAGAGTTTCGCTTACTCAGAAGCTTCAATTTTGACCAATTTCAGGCAGAGAAATTACTTTAAACACACTTATTTTAGTTGAAAAAGTAATAATTCACATCCAACTGTAATTTGCAGTCAAAAGATTAAATGTTAAAATTTCATCAGAATTGACCATTTTGGGGACGTTCGACAGCTCCGCGGTCATCGTTTTTTGTCCGAAAATTGATTTTTTTTACTTTACCAAAAATGAATCAAAATGTCAATTGGATCGTGCCTCGTGTTGAATAACCAGTTTTTAAACCCTCACAGTGACCAAAATTGCCATTTTTACAGAGTTTCGCTTACTCAGAAGCTTCAATTTTGACCAATTTCAGGCAGAGAAATGACTTTAAACACACTTATTTTAGTTGAAAAAGTAATAATTCACATCCAACAGTAATTTGCAGTCAAAAGATTAAATGTTAAAATTTCATCAGAATTGACCATTTTGGGAACGTTCGACAGCTCCGCGGTCATCGTTTTTCGTCCGAAAATTGATTTTTGGGACTTTACCAAAAATGATTCAAAATGTCAATTGGATCGTGCCTCATGTTGAATAACCAGTTTTTAAACCCTCACAGTGACCAAAATTGCCATTTTTACAGAGTTTTGCTTACTCAGAAGCTTCAATTTTGACCAATTTCAGGCAGATAAATGACTTTAAACACACTTATTTTAGTTGAAAAAGTAATAATTCACATCCAACAGTAATTTGCAGTCAAAAGATTAAATGTTAAAATTTCATCAGAATTGACCATTTTGGGAACGTTCGACAGCTCCGCGGTCATCGTTTTACGTCCGAAAATTGATTTTTTGGACTTCACCAAAAATGTTTCAAAATGTCAATTGGATCGTGCCTCATGTTGAATAACCACTTTTTAAACCCTCACAGTGACCAAAATTGCCATTTTTACAGAGTTTTGCTTACTCAGAAGCTTCAATTTTGACCAATTTCAGGCAGAGAAATGACTTTAAACACACTTATTTTAGTTGAAAAAGTAATAATTCACATCCAACAGTAATTTGCAGTCAAAAGATTAAATGTTAAAATTTCATCAGAATTGACCATTTTGGGAACGTTCGACAGCTCCGCGGTCATCGTTTTTCGTCTGAAAATTGATTTTTGGGACTTTACCAAAAATGATTCAAAATGTCAATTGGATCGTGCCTCATGTTGAATAACCAGTTTTTAAACCCTCACAGTGACCAAAATTGCCATTTTTACAGAGTTTTGCTTACTCAGAAGCTTCAATTTTGATAAATTTCAGGCAGAGAAATGACTTTAAACACACTTATTTTAGTTGAAAAAGTAATAATTCACATCCAACAGTAATTTGCAGTCAAAAGATTAAATGTTAAAATTTCATCAGAATTGACCATTTTGGGAACGTTCGACAGCTCCGCGGTCATCGTTTTTCGTCCGAAAATTGATTTTTGGGACTTTACCAAAAATGATTCAAAATGTCAATTGGATCATGCCTCATGTCGAATAACCACTTTTTAAACCCTCACAGTGACCAAAAATGCCATTTTTACAGCGTTTTGCTTACTCAGAAGCTTCAATTTTGACCAATTTCAGGCAGAGAAATTACTTTAAACACACTTATTTTAGTTGAAAAAGTAATAATTCACATCCAACTGTAATTTGCAGTCAAAAGATTAAATGTTAAAATTTCATCAGAATTGACCATTTTGGGAACGTTCGACAGCTCCGCGGTCATCGTTTTTTGTCCGAAAATTGATTTTTTTGACTTTACCAAAAATGATTCAAAATGTCAATTGGATTGTGCCTCGTGTTGAATAACCAGTTTTTAAACCCTCACAGTGACCAAAATTGCCATTTTTACAGAGTTTTGCTTACTCAGAAGCTTCAATTTTGACCAATTTCAGGCACAGAAATGACTTTAAATACATTTATTTTAGTTGAAAAGGTAATAATTCACATCCAACAGTAATTTGCAGTCAAAAGATTAAATGTTAAAATTTCATCAGAATTGACCATTTTGGGAACGTTCGACAGCTCCGCGGTCATCGTTTTTCGTCCGAAAATTGATTTTTTGGTCTTTACCAAAAATGATTCAAAATGTCAATTGGATCGTGCCTCATGTTGAATAACCACTTTTTAAACCCTCACAGTGACCAAAATTGCCATTTTTACAGAGTTTTGCTTACTCAGAAGCCTCAATTTTTACCAATTTCAGGCAGAGAAATGACTTTAAACACACTTATTTTAGTTGAAAAAGTAATAATTCACATCCAACAGTAATTTGCAGTCAAAAGATTAAATGTTAAAATTTCATCAGAATTGACCATTTTGGGAACGTTCGACAGCTCCGCGGTCATCGTTTTTCGTCCGAAAATTGATTTTTGGGACTTTACCAAAAATGATTCAAAATGTCAATTGGATCGTGCCTCATGTTGAATAACCAGTTTTTAAACCCTCACAGTGACCAAAATTGCCATTTTTACAGAGTTTTGCTTACTCAGAAGCTTCAATTTTGACCAATTTCAGGCAGATAAATGACTTTAAACACACTTATTTTAGTTGAAAAAGTAATAATTCACATCCAACAGTAATTTGCAGTCAAAAGATTAAATGTTAAAATTTCATCAGAATTGACCATTTTGAAACGTTCGACAGCTCCGCGGTCATCGTTTTACGTCCGAAAATTGATTTTTTGGACTTTACCAAAAAAGTTTCAAAATGTCAATTGGATCGTGCCTCATGTTGAATAACCACTTTTTAAACCCTCACAGTGACCAAATTTGCCATTTTTACAGAGTTTTTCTTACTCAGAAGCTTCAATTTTGACCAATTTCAGGCAGAGAAATGACTTTAAACAACCTTATTTTAGTTGAAAAAGTAATATTTCACATCCAACAGTAATTTGCAGTCAAAAGATTAAATGTTAAAATTTCCTCAGAATTGACCATTTTGGGAACGTTCGACAGCTCCGCGGTCATCGTTTTTCGTCCGAAAATTGATTTTTTTGGACTTTACCAAAAATGATTCAAAATGTCAATTGGATCATGCCTCATGTTGAATAACCACTTTTTAAACCCTCACATTGACCAAAATTGCCATTTTTACAGAGTTTCGCTTACTCAGAAGCTTCAATTTTGACCAATTTCAGGCAGAGAAATTACTTTAAACACACTTATTTTAGTTGAAAAAGTAATAATTCACATCCAACAGTAATTTGCAGTCAAAAGATTAAATGTTAAAATTTCATCAGAATTGACCATTTTGGGAACGTTCGACAGCTCCGCGGTCATCGTTTTTCGTCCGAAAATTGATTTTTGGGACTTTACCAAAAATGATTCAAAATGTCAATTGGATCATGCCTCATGTCGAATAACCACTTTTTAAACCCTCACAGTGACCAAAAATGCCATTTTTACAGCGTTTTGCTTACTCAGAAGCTTCAATTTTGACCAATTTCAGGCAGAGAAATTACTTTAAACACACTTATTTTAGTTGAAAAAGTAATAATTCACATCCAACTGTAATTTGCAGTCAAAAGATTAAATGTTAAAATTTCATCAGAATTGACCATTTTGGGAACGTTCGACAGCTCCGCGGTCATCGTTTTTTGTCCGAAAATTGATTTTTTTGACTTTACCAAAAATGATTCAAAATGTCAATTGGATTGTGCCTCGTGTTGAATAACCAGTTTTTAAACCTTCACAGTGACCAAAATTGCCATTTTTACAGAGTTTCGCTTACTCAGAAGCTTCAATTTTGACCAATTTCAGGCACAGAAATGACTTTAAATACATTTATTTTAGTTGAAAAGTTAATAATTCACATCCAACAGTAATTTGCAGTCAAAAGATTAAATGTTAAAATTTCATCAGAATTGACCATTTTGGGAACGTTCGACAGCTCCGCGGTCATCGTTTTTCGTCCGAAAATTGATTTTTGGGACTTTACCAAAAATGATTCAAAATGTCAATTGGATCATGCCTCATGTCGAATAACCACTTTTTAAACCCTCACAGTGACCAAAAATGCCATTTTTACAGCGTTTTGCTTACTCAGAAGCTTCAATTTTGACCAATTTCAGGCAGAGAAATTACTTTAAACACACTTATTTTAGTTGAAAAAGTAATAATTCACATCCAACTGTAATTTGCAGTCAAAAGATTAAATGTTAAAATTTCATCAGAATTGACCATTTTGGGAACGTTCGACAGCTCCGCGGTCATCGTTTTTTGTCCGAAAATTGATTTTTTTGACTTTACCAAAAATGATTCAAAATGTCAATTGGATTGTGCCTCGTGTTGAATAACCAGTTTTTAAACCCTCACAGTGACCAAAATTGCCATTTTTACAGAGTTTTGCTTACTCAGAAGCTTCAATTTTGACCAATTTCAGGCACAGAAATGACTTTAAATACATTTATTTTAGTTGAAAAGGTAATAATTCACATCCAACAGTAATTTGCAGTCAAAAGATTAAATGTTAAAATTTCATCAGAATTGACCATTTTGGGAACGTTCGACAGCTCCGCGGTCATCGTTTTTCGTCCGAAAATTGATTTTTTGGTCTTTACCAAAAATGATTCAAAATGTCAATTGGATCGTGCCTCATGTTGAATAACCACTTTTTAAACCCTCACAGTGACCAAAATTGCCATTTTTACAGAGTTTTGCTTACTCAGAAGCCTCAATTTTTACCAATTTCAGGCAGAGAAATGACTTTAAACACACTTATTTTAGTTGAAAAAGTAATAATTCACATCCAACAGTAATTTGCAGTCAAAAGATTAAATGTTAAAATTTCATCAGAATTGACCATTTTGGGAACGTTCGACAGCTCCGCGGTCATCGTTTTTCGTCCGAAAATTGATTTTTGGGACTTTACCAAAAATGATTCAAAATGTCAATTGGATCGTGCCTCATGTTGAATAACCAGTTTTTAAACCCTCACAGTGACCAAAATTGCCATTTTTACAGAGTTTTGCTTACTCAGAAGCTTCAATTTTGACCAATTTCAGGCAGATAAATGACTTTAAACACACTTATTTTAGTTGAAAAAGTAATAATTCACATCCAACAGTAATTTGCAGTCAAAAGATTAAATGTTAAAATTTCATCAGAATTGACCATTTTGGGAACGTTCGACAGCTCCGCGGTCATCGTTTTACGTCCGAAAATTGATTTTTTGGACTTTACCAAAAATGTTTCAAAATGTCAATTGGATCGTGCCTCATGTTGAATAACCACTTTTTAAACCCTCACAGTGACCAAATTTGCCATTTTTACAGAGTTTTTCTTACTCAGAAGCTTCAATTTTGACCAATTTCAGGCAGAGAAATGACTTTAAACAACCTTATTTTAGTTGAAAAAGTAATATTTCACATCCAACAGTAATTTGCAGTCAAAAGATTAAATGTTAAAATTTCCTCAGAATTGACCATTTTGGGAACGTTCGACAGCTCCGCGGTCATCGTTTTTCGTCCGAAAATTGATTTTTTTGGACTTTACCAAAAATGATTCAAAATGTCAATTGGATCATGCCTCATGTTGAATAACCACTTTTTAAACCCTCACATTGACCACAATTGCCATTTTTACAGAGTTTCGCTTACTCAGAAGCTTCAATTTTGACCAATTTCAGGCAGAGAAATTACTTTAAACACACTTATTTTAGTTGAAAAAGTAATAATTCACATCCAACTGTAATTTGCAGTCAAAAGATTAAATGTTAAAATTTCATCAGAATTGACCATTTTGGGGACGTTCGACAGCTCCGCGGTCATCGTTTTTTGTCCGAAAATTGATTTTTTTTACTTTACCAAAAATGAATCAAAATGTCAATTGGATCGTGCCTCGTGTTGAATAACCAGTTTTTAAACCCTCACAGTGACCAAAATTGCCATTTTTACAGAGTTTCGCTTACTCAGAAGCTTCAATTTTGACCAATTTCAGGCAGAGAAATGACTTTAAACACACTTATTTTAGTTGAAAAAGTAATAATTCACATCCAACAGTAATTTGCAGTCAAAAGATTAAATGTTAAAATTTCATCAGAATTGACCATTTTGGGAACGTTCGACAGCTCCGCGGTCATCGTTTTTCGTCTGAAAATTGATTTTTGGGACTTTACCAAAAATGATTCAAAATGTCAATTGGATCGTGCCTCATGTTGAATAACCAGTTTTTAAACCCTCACAGTGACCAAAATTGCCATTTTTACAGAGTTTTGCTTACTCAGAAGCTTCAATTTTGATAAATTTCAGGCAGAGAAATGACTTTAAACACACTTATTTTAGTTGAAAAAGTAATAATTCACATCCAACAGTAATTTGCAGTCAAAAGATTAAATGTTAAAATTTCATCAGAATTGACCATTTTGGGAACGTTCGACAGCTCCGCGGTCATCGTTTTTCGTCCGAAAATTGATTTTTGGGACTTTACCAAAAATGATTCAAAATGTCAATTGGATCATGCCTCATGTCGAATAACCACTTTTTAAACCCTCACAGTGACCAAAAATGCCATTTTTACAGCGTTTTGCTTACTCAGAAGCTTCAATTTTGACCAATTTCAGGCAGAGAAATTACTTTAAACACACTTATTTTAGTTGAAAAAGTAATAATTCACATCCAACTGTAATTTGCAGTCAAAAGATTAAATGTTAAAATTTCATCAGAATTGACCATTTTGGGAACGTTCGACAGCTCCGCGGTCATCGTTTTTTGTCCGAAAATTGATTTTTTTGACTTTACCAAAAATGATTCAAAATGTCAATTGGATTGTGCCTCGTGTTGAATAACCAGTTTTTAAACCCTCACAGTGACCAAAATTGCCATTTTTACAGAGTTTTGCTTACTCAGAAGCTTCAATTTTGACCAATTTCAGGCACAGAAATGACTTTAAATACATTTATTTTAGTTGAAAAGGTAATAATTCACATCCAACAGTAATTTGCAGTCAAAAGATTAAATGTTAAAATTTCATCAGAATTGACCATTTTGGGAACGTTCGACAGCTCCGCGGTCATCGTTTTTCGTCCGAAAATTGATTTTTTGGTCTTTACCAAAAATGATTCAAAATGTCAATTGGATCGTGCCTCATGTTGAATAACCACTTTTTAAACCCTCACAGTGACCAAAATTGCCATTTTTACAGAGTTTTGCTTACTCAGAAGCCTCAATTTTTACCAATTTCAGGCAGAGAAATGACTTTAAACACACTTATTTTAGTTGAAAAAGTAATAATTCACATCCAACAGTAATTTGCAGTCAAAAGATTAAATGTTAAAATTTCATCAGAATTGACCATTTTGGGAACGTTCGACAGCTCCGCGGTCATCGTTTTTCGTCCGAAAATTGATTTTTGGGACTTTACCAAAAATGATTCAAAATGTCAATTGGATCGTGCCTCATGTTGAATAACCAGTTTTTAAACCCTCACAGTGACCAAAATTGCCATTTTTACAGAGTTTTGCTTACTCAGAAGCTTCAATTTTGACCAATTTCAGGCAGATAAATGACTTTAAACACACTTATTTTAGTTGAAAAAGTAATAATTCACATCCAACAGTAATTTGCAGTCAAAAGATTAAATGTTAAAATTTCATCAGAATTGACCATTTTGAAACGTTCGACAGCTCCGCGGTCATCGTTTTACGTCCGAAAATTGATTTTTTGGACTTTACCAAAAAAGTTTCAAAATGTCAATTGGATCGTGCCTCATGTTGAATAACCACTTTTTAAACCCTCACAGTGACCAAATTTGCCATTTTTACAGAGTTTTTCTTACTCAGAAGCTTCAATTTTGACCAATTTCAGGCAGAGAAATGACTTTAAACAACCTTATTTTAGTTGAAAAAGTAATATTTCACATCCAACAGTAATTTGCAGTCAAAAGATTAAATGTTAAAATTTCCTCAGAATTGACCATTTTGGGAACGTTCGACAGCTCCGCGGTCATCGTTTTTCGTCCGAAAATTGATTTTTTTGGACTTTACCAAAAATGATTCAAAATGTCAATTGGATCATGCCTCATGTTGAATAACCACTTTTTAAACCCTCACATTGACCAAAATTGCCATTTTTACAGAGTTTCGCTTACTCAGAAGCTTCAATTTTGACCAATTTCAGGCAGAGAAATTACTTTAAACACACTTATTTTAGTTGAAAAAGTAATAATTCACATCCAACAGTAATTTGCAGTCAAAAGATTAAATGTTAAAATTTCATCAGAATTGACCATTTTGGGAACGTTCGACAGCTCCGCGGTCATCGTTTTTCGTCCGAAAATTGATTTTTGGGACTTTACCAAAAATGATTCAAAATGTCAATTGGATCATGCCTCATGTCGAATAACCACTTTTTAAACCCTCACAGTGACCAAAAATGCCATTTTTACAGCGTTTTGCTTACTCAGAAGCTTCAATTTTGACCAATTTCAGGCAGAGAAATTACTTTAAACACACTTATTTTAGTTGAAAAAGTAATAATTCACATCCAACTGTAATTTGCAGTCAAAAGATTAAATGTTAAAATTTCATCAGAATTGACCATTTTGGGAACGTTCGACAGCTCCGCGGTCATCGTTTTTTGTCCGAAAATTGATTTTTTTGACTTTACCAAAAATGATTCAAAATGTCAATTGGATTGTGCCTCGTGTTGAATAACCAGTTTTTAAACCTTCACAGTGACCAAAATTGCCATTTTTACAGAGTTTCGCTTACTCAGAAGCTTCAATTTTGACCAATTTCAGGCACAGAAATGACTTTAAATACATTTATTTTAGTTGAAAAGTTAATAATTCACATCCAACAGTAATTTGCAGTCAAAAGATTAAATGTTAAAATTTCATCAGAATTGACCATTTTGGGAACGTTCGGCAGCTCCGCGGTCATCGTTTTTCGTCCGAAAATTGATTTTTTGGTCTTTACCAAAAATGATTCAAAATGTCAATTGGATCGTGCCTCATGTTGAATAACCACTTTTTAAACCCTCACAGTGACCAAAATTGCCATTTTTACAGAGTTTTGCTTACTCAGAAGCCTCAATTTTTACCAATTTCAGGCAGAGAAATGACTTTAAACACACTTATTTTAGTTGAAAAAGTAATAATTCACATCCAACAGTAATTTGCAGTCAAAAGATTAAATGTTAAAATTTCATCAGAATTGACCATTTTGGGAACGTTCGACAGCTCCGCGGTCATCGTTTTTCGTCCGAAAATTGATTTTTGGGACTTTACCAAAAATGATTCAAAATGTCAATTGGATCGTGCCTCATGTTGAATAACCAGTTTTTAAACCCTCACAGTGACCAAAATTGCCATTTTTACAGAGTTTTGCTTACTCAGAAGCTTCAATTTTGACCAATTTCAGGCAGATAAATGACTTTAAACACACTTATTTTAGTTGAAAAAGTAATAATTCACATCCAACAGTAATTTGCAGTCAAAAGATTAAATGTTAAAATTTCATCAGAATTGACCATTTTGGGAACGTTCGACAGCTCCGCGGTCATCGTTTTACGTCCGAAAATTGATTTTTTGGACTTTACCAAAAATGTTTCAAAATGTCAATTGGATCGTGCCTCATGTTGAATAACCACTTTTTAAACCCTCACAGTGACCAAATTTGCCATTTTTACAGAGTTTTTCTTACTCAGAAGCTTCAATTTTGACCAATTTCAGGCAGAGAAATGACTTTAAACAACCTTATTTTAGTTGAAAAAGTAATATTTCACATCCAACAGTAATTTGCAGTCAAAAGATTAAATGTTAAAATTTCCTCAGAATTGACCATTTTGGGAACGTTCGACAGCTCCGCCCGCGGTCATCGTTTTTCGTCCGAAAATTGATTTTTTTGGACTTTACCAAAAATGATTCAAAATGTCAATTGGATCATGCCTCATGTTGAATAACCACTTTTTAAACCCTCACATTGACCACAATTGCCATTTTTACAGAGTTTCGCTTACTCAGAAGCTTCAATTTTGACCAATTTCAGGCAGAGAAATTACTTTAAACACACTTATTTTAGTTGAAAAAGTAATAATTCACATCCAACTGTAATTTGCAGTCAAAAGATTAAATGTTAAAATTTCATCAGAATTGACCATTTTGGGGACGTTCGACAGCTCCGCGGTCATCGTTTTTTGTCCGAAAATTGATTTTTTTTACTTTACCAAAAATGAATCAAAATGTCAATTGGATCGTGCCTCGTGTTGAATAACCAGTTTTTAAACCCTCACAGTGACCAAAATTGCCATTTTTACAGAGTTTCGCTTACTCAGAAGCTTCAATTTTGACCAATTTCAGGCAGAGAAATGACTTTAAACACACTTATTTTAGTTGAAAAAGTAATAATTCACATCCAACAGTAATTTGCAGTCAAAAGATTAAATGTTAAAATTTCATCAGAATTGACCATTTTGGGAACGTTCGACAGCTCCGCGGTCATCGTTTTTCATCCGAAAATTGATTTTTGGGACTTTACCAAAAATGATTCAAAATGTCAATTGGATCGTGCCTCATGTTGAATAACCAGTTTTTAAACCCTCACAGTGACCAAAATTGCCATTTTTACAGAGTTTTGCTTACTCAGAAGCTTCAATTTTGACCAATTTCAGGCAGATAAATGACTTTAAACACACTTATTTTAGTTGAAAAAGTAATAATTCACATCCAACAGTAATTTGCAGTCCAAAGATTAAATGTTAAAATTTCATCAGAATTGACCATTTTGGGAACGTTCGACAGCTCCGCGGTCATCGTTTTACGTCCGAAAATTGATTTTTTGGACTTCACCAAAAATGTTTCAAAATGTCAATTGGATCGTGCCTCATGTTGAATAACCACTTTTTAAACCCTCACAGTGACCAAAATTGCCATTTTTACAGAGTTTTGCTTACTCAGAAGCTTCAATTTTGACCAATTTCAGGCAGAGAAATGACTTTAAACACACTTATTTTAGTTGAAAAAGTAATAATTCACATCCAACAGTAATTTGCAGTCAAAAGATTAAATGTTAAAATTTCATCAGAATTGACCATTTTGGGAACGTTCGACAGCTCCGCGGTCATCGTTTTTCGTCTGAAAATTGATTTTTGGGACTTTACCAAAAATGATTCAAAATGTCAATTGGATCGTGCCTCATGTTGAATAACCAGTTTTTAAACCCTCACAGTGACCAAAATTGCCATTTTTACAGAGTTTTGCTTACTCAGAAGCTTCAATTTTGATAAATTTCAGGCAGAGAAATGACTTTAAACACACTTATTTTAGTTGAAAAAGTAATAATTCACATCCAACAGTAATTTGCAGTCAAAAGATTAAATGTTAAAATTTCATCAGAATTGACCATTTTGGGAACGTTCGACAGCTCCGCGGTCATCGTTTTTCGTCCGAAAATTGATTTTTGGGACTTTACCAAAAATGATTCAAAATGTCAATTGGATCATGCCTCATGTCGAATAACCACTTTTTAAACCCTCACAGTGACCAAAAATGCCATTTTTACAGCGTTTTGCTTACTCAGAAGCTTCAATTTTGACCAATTTCAGGCAGAGAAATTACTTTAAACACACTTATTTTAGTTGAAAAAGTAATAATTCACATCCAACTGTAATTTGCAGTCAAAAGATTAAATGTTAAAATTTCATCAGAATTGACCATTTTGGGAACGTTCGACAGCTCCGCGGTCATCGTTTTTTGTCCGAAAATTGATTTTTTTGACTTTACCAAAAATGATTCAAAATGTCAATTGGATTGTGCCTCGTGTTGAATAACCAGTTTTTAAACCCTCACAGTGACCAAAATTGCCATTTTTACAGAGTTTTGCTTACTCAGAAGCTTCAATTTTGACCAATTTCAGGCACAGAAATGACTTTAAATACATTTATTTTAGTTGAAAAGGTAATAATTCACATCCAACAGTAATTTGCAGTCAAAAGATTAAATGTTAAAATTTCATCAGAATTGACCATTTTGGGAACGTTCGACAGCTCCGCGGTCATCGTTTTTCGTCCGAAAATTGATTTTTTGGTCTTTACCAAAAATGATTCAAAATGTCAATTGGATCGTGCCTCATGTTGAATAACCACTTTTTAAACCCTCACAGTGACCAAAATTGCCATTTTTACAGAGTTTTGCTTACTCAGAAGCCTCAATTTTTACCAATTTCAGGCAGAGAAATGACTTTAAACACACTTATTTTAGTTGAAAAAGTAATAATTCACATCCAACAGTAATTTGCAGTCAAAAGATTAAATGTTAAAATTTCATCAGAATTGACCATTTTGGGAACGTTCGACAGCTCCGCGGTCATCGTTTTTCGTCCGAAAATTGATTTTTGGGACTTTACCAAAAATGATTCAAAATGTCAATTGGATCGTGCCTCATGTTGAATAACCAGTTTTTAAACCCTCACAGTGACCAAAATTGCCATTTTTACAGAGTTTTGCTTACTCAGAAGCTTCAATTTTGACCAATTTCAGGCAGATAAATGACTTTAAACACACTTATTTTAGTTGAAAAAGTAATAATTCACATCCAACAGTAATTTGCAGTCAAAAGATTAAATGTTAAAATTTCATCAGAATTGACCATTTTGGGAACGTTCGACAGCTCCGCGGTCATCGTTTTACGTCCGAAAATTGATTTTTTGGACTTTACCAAAAATGTTTCAAAATGTCAATTGGATCGTGCCTCATGTTGAATAACCACTTTTTAAACCCTCACAGTGACCAAATTTGCCATTTTTACAGAGTTTTTCTTACTCAGAAGCTTCAATTTTGACCAATTTCAGGCAGAGAAATGACTTTAAACAACCTTATTTTAGTTGAAAAAGTAATATTTCACATCCAACAGTAATTTGCAGTCAAAAGATTAAATGTTAAAATTTCCTCAGAATTGACCATTTTGGGAACGTTCGACAGCTCCGCGGTCATCGTTTTTCGTCCGAAAATTGATTTTTTTGGACTTTACCAAAAATGATTCAAAATGTCAATTGGATCATGCCTCATGTTGAATAACCACTTTTTAAACCCTCACATTGACCACAATTGCCATTTTTACAGAGTTTCGCTTACTCAGAAGCTTCAATTTTGACCAATTTCAGGCAGAGAAATTACTTTAAACACACTTATTTTAGTTGAAAAAGTAATAATTCACATCCAACTGTAATTTGCAGTCAAAAGATTAAATGTTAAAATTTCATCAGAATTGACCATTTTGGGGACGTTCGACAGCTCCGCGGTCATCGTTTTTTGTCCGAAAATTGATTTTTTTTACTTTACCAAAAATGAATCAAAATGTCAATTGGATCGTGCCTCGTGTTGAATAACCAGTTTTTAAACCCTCACAGTGACCAAAATTGCCATTTTTACAGAGTTTCGCTTACTCAGAAGCTTCAATTTTGACCAATTTCAGGCAGAGAAATGACTTTAAACACACTTATTTTAGTTGAAAAAGTAATAATTCACATCCAACAGTAATTTGCAGTCAAAAGATTAAATGTTAAAATTTCATCAGAATTGACCATTTTGGGAACGTTCGACAGCTCCGCGGTCATCGTTTTTCGTCCGAAAATTGATTTTTGGGACTTTACCAAAAATGATTCAAAATGTCAATTGGATCGTGCTTCATGTTGAATAACCAGTTTTTAAACCCTCACAGTGACCAAAATTGCCATTTTTACAGAGTTTGCTTACTCAGAAGCTTCAATTTTGACCAATTTCAGGCAGATAAATGACTTTAAACACACTTATTTTAGTTGAAAAAGTAATAATTCACATCCAACAGTAATTTGCAGTCAAAAGATTAAATGTTAAAATTTCATCAGAATTGACCATTTTGGGAACGTTCGACAGCTCCGCGGTCATCGTTTTTCGTCCGAAAATTGATTTTTTGGTCTTTACCAAAAATGATTCAAAATGTCAATTGGATCGTGCCTCATGTTGAATAACCACTTTTTAAACCCTCACAGTGACCAAAATTGCCATTTTTACAGAGTTTTGCTTACTCAGAAGCCTCAATTTTTACCAATTTCAGCAGAGAAATGACTTTAAACACACTTATTTTAGTTGAAAAAGTAATAATTCACATCCAACAGTAATTTGCAGTCAAAAGATTAAATGTTAAAATTTCATCAGAATTGACCATTTTGGGAACGTTCGACAGCTCCGCGGTCATCGTTTTTCGTCCGAAAATTGATTTTTGGGGACTTTACCAAAAATGATTCAAAATGTCAATTGGATCGTGCCTCATGTTGAATAACCAGTTTTTAAACCCTCACAGTGACCAAAATTGCCATTTTTACAGAGTTTTGCTTACTCAGAAGCTTCAATTTTGACCAATTTCAGGCAGATAAATGACTTTAAACACACTTATTTTAGTTGAAAAAGTAATAATTCACATCCAACAGTAATTTGCAGTCAAAAGATTAAATGTTAAAATTTCATCAGAATTGACCATTTTGGGAACGTTCGACAGCTCCGCGGTCATCGTTTTACGTCCGAAAATTGATTTTTTGGACTTTACCAAAAATGTTTCAAAATGTCAATTGGATCGTGCCTCATGTTGAATAACCACTTTTTAAACCCTCACAGTGACCAAATTTGCCATTTTTACAGAGTTTTTCTTACTCAGAAGCTTCAATTTTGACCAATTTCAGGCAGAGAAATGACTTTAAACAACCTTATTTTAGTTGAAAAAGTAATATTTCACATCCAACAGTAATTTGCAGTCAAAAGATTAAATGTTAAAATTTCCTCAGAATTGACCATTTTGGGAACGTTCGACAGCTCCGCGGTCATCGTTTTTCGTCCGAAAATTGATTTTTTGGACTTTACCAAAAATGATTCAAAATGTCAATTGGATCATGCCTCATGTTGAATAACCACTTTTTAAACCCTCACATTGACCACAATTGCCATTTTTACAGAGTTTCGCTTACTCAGAAGCTTCAATTTTGACCAATTTCAGGCAGAGAAATTACTTTAAACACACTTATTTTAGTTGAAAAAGTAATAATTCACATCCAACTGTAATTTGCAGTCAAAAGATTAAATGTTAAAATTTCATCAGAATTGACCATTTTGGGGACGTTCGACAGCTCCGCGGTCATCGTTTTTTGTCCGAAAATTGATTTTTTTTACTTTACCAAAAATGAATCAAATGTCAATTGGATCGTGCCTCGTGTTGAATAACCAGTTTTTAAACCCTCACAGTGACCAAAATTGCCATTTTTACAGAGTTTCGCTTACTCAGAAGCTTCAATTTTGACCAATTTCAGGCAGAGAAATGACTTTAAACACACTTATTTTAGTTGAAAAAGTAATAATTCACATCCAACAGTAATTTGCAGTCAAAAGATTAAATGTTAAAATTTCATCAGAATTGACCATTTTGGGAACGTTCGACAGCTCCGCGGTCATCGTTTTTCGTCCGAAAATTGATTTTTGGGACTTTACCAAAAATGATTCAAAATGTCAATTGGATCGTGCCTCATGTTGAATAACCAGTTTTTAAACCCTCACAGTGACCAAAATTGCCATTTTTACAGAGTTTTGCTTACTCAGAAGCTTCAATTTTGACCAATTTCAGGCAGATAAATGACTTTAAACACACTTATTTTAGTTGAAAAAGTAATAATTCCACATCCAACAGTAATTTGCAGTCAAAAGATTAAATGTTAAAATTTCATCAGAATTGACCATTTTGGGAACGTTCGACAGCTCCGCGGTCATCGTTTTACGTTCGAAAATTGAATTTTTTTGGACTTCACCAAAAATGTTTCAAAATGTCAATTGGATCGTGCCTCATGTTGAATAACCACTTTTTAAACCCTCACAGTGACCAAAATTGCCATTTTTACAGAGTTTTGCTTACTCAGAAGCTTCAATTTTGACCAATTTCAGGCAGAGAAATGACTTTAAACACACTTATTTTAGTTGAAAAAGTAATAATTCACATCCAACAGTAATTTGCAGTCAAAAGATTAAATGTTAAAATTTCATCAGAATTGACCATTTTGGGAACGTTCGACAGCTCCGCGGTCATCGTTTTTCGTCTGAAAATTGATTTTTGGGACTTTACCAAAAATGATTCAAAATGTCAATTGGATCGTGCCTCATGTTGAATAACCAGTTTTTAAACCCTCACAGTGACCAAAATTGCCATTTTTACAGAGTTTTGCTTACTCAGAAGCTTCAATTTTGATAAATTTCAGGCAGAGAAATGACTTTAAACACACTTATTTTAGTTGAAAAAGTAATAATTCACATCCAACAGTAATTTGCAGTCAAAAGATTAAATGTTAAAATTTCATCAGAATTGACCATTTTGGGAACGTTCGACAGCTCCGCGGTCATCGTTTTTCGTCCGAAAATTGATTTTGGGACTTTACCAAAAATGATTCAAAATGTCAATTGGATCATGCCTCATGTCGAATAACCACTTTTTAAACCCTCACAGTGACCAAAAATGCCATTTTTACAGCGTTTTGCTTACTCAGAAGCTTCAATTTTGACCAATTTCAGGCAGAGAAATTACTTTAAACACACTTATTTTAGTTGAAAAAGTAATAATTCACATCCAACTGTAATTTGCAGTCAAAAGATTAAATGTTAAAATTTCATCAGAATTGACCATTTTGGGAACGTTCGACAGCTCCGCGGTCATCGTTTTTTGTCCGAAAATTGATTTTTTGACTTTACCAAAAATGATTCAAAATGTCAATTGGATTGTGCCTCGTGTTGAATAACCAGTTTTTAAACCCTCACAGTGACCAAAATTGCCATTTTTACAGAGTTTTGCTTACTCAGAAGCTTCAATTTTGACCAATTTCAGGCACAGAAATGACTTTAAATACATTTATTTTAGTTGAAAAGGTAATAATTCACATCCAACAGTAATTTGCAGTCAAAAGATTAAATGTTAAAATTTCATCAGAATTGACCATTTTGGGAACGTTCGACAGCTCCGCGGTCATCGTTTTTCGTCCGAAAATTGATTTTTTGGTCTTTACCAAAATGATTTCAAAATGTCAATTGGATCGTGCCTCATGTTGAATAACCACTTTTTAAACCCTCACAGTGACCAAAATTGCCATTTTTACAGAGTTTTGCTTACTCAGAAGCCTCAATTTTTACCAATTTCAGGCAGAGAAATGACTTTAAACACACTTATTTTAGTTGAAAAAGTAATAATTCACATCCAACAGTAATTTGCAGTCAAAAGATTAAATGTTAAAATTTCATCAGAATTGACCATTTTGGGAACGTTCGACAGCTCCGCGGTCATCGTTTTTCGTCCGAAAATTGATTTTTGGGACTTTACCAAAAATGATTCAAAATGTCAATTGGATCGTGCCTCATGTTGAATAACCAGTTTTTAAACCCTCACAGTGACCAAAATTGCCATTTTTACAGAGTTTTGCTTACTCAGAAGCTTCAATTTTGACCAATTTCAGACAGATAAATGACTTTAAACACACTTATTTTAGTTGAAAAAGTAATAATTCACATCCAACAGTAATTTGCAGTCAAAAGATTAAATGTTAAAATTTCATCAGAATTGACCATTTTGGGAACGTTCGACAGCTCCGCGGTCATCGTTTTACGTCCGAAAATTGATTTTTGGACTTTACCAAAAATGTTTCAAAATGTCAATTGGATCGTGCCTCATGTTGAATAACCACTTTTTAAACCCTCACAGTGACCAAATTTGCCATTTTTACAGAGTTTTTCTTACTCAGAAGCTTCAATTTTGACCAATTTCAGGCAGAGAAATGACTTTAAACAACCTTATTTTAGTTGAAAAAGTAATATTTCACATCCAACAGTAATTTGCAGTCAAAAGATTAAATGTTAAAATTTCCTCAGAATTGACCATTTTGGGAACGTTCGACAGCTCCGCGGTCATCGTTTTTCGTCCGAAAATTGATTTTTTTGGACTTTACCAAAAATGATTCAAAATGTCCAATTGGATCATGCCTCATGTTGAATAACCACTTTTTAAACCCTCACATTGACCAAAATTGCCATTTTTACAGAGTTTCGCTTACTCAGAAGCTTCAATTTTGACCAATTTCAGGCAGAGAAATTACTTTAAACACACTTATTTTAGTTGAAAAAGTAATAATTCACATCCAACTGTAATTTGCAGTCAAAAGATTAAATGTTAAAATTTCATCAGAATTGACCATTTTGGGGACGTTCGACAGCTCCGCGGTCATCGTTTTTTGTCCGAAAATTGATTTTTTTTACTTTACCAAAAATGAATCAAAATGTCAATTGGATCGTGCCTCGTGTTGAATAACCAGTTTTTAAACCCTCACAGTGACCAAAATTGCCATTTTTACAGAGTTTCGCTTACTCAGAAGCTTCAATTTTGACCAATTTCAGGCAGAGAAATGACTTTAAACACACTTATTTTAGTTGAAAAAGTAATAATTCACATCCAACAGTAATTTGCAGTCAAAAGATTAAATGTTAAAATTTCATCAGAATTGACCATTTTGGGAACGTTCGACAGCTCCGCGGTCATCGTTTTACGTCCGAAAATTGATTTTTTGGACTTCACCAAAAATGATTCAAAATGTCAATTGGATCGTGCCTCATGTTGAATAACCAGTTTTTAAACCCTCACAGTGACCAAAATTGCCATTTTTACAGAGTTTTGCTTACTCAGAAGCTTCAATTTTGACCAATTTCAGGCAGATAAATGACTTTAAACACACTTATTTTAGTTGAAAAAGTAATAATTCACATCCAACAGTAATTTGCAGTCAAAAGATTAAATGTTAAAATTTCATCAGAATTGACCATTTTGGGAACGTTCGACAGCTCCGCGGTCATCGTTTTACGTCCGAAAATTGATTTTTTGGACTTCACCAAAAATGTTTCAAAATGTCAATTGGATCGTGCCTAATGTTGAATAACCACTTTTTAAACCCTCACAGTGACCAAAATTGCCATTTTTACAGAGTTTTTCTTACTCAGAAGCTTCAATTTTGACCAATTTCAGGCAGAGAAATGACTTTAAACACACTTATTTTAGTTGAAAAAGTAATATTTCACATCCAACAGTAATTTGCAGTCAAAAGATTAAATGTTAAAATTTCCTCAGAATTGACCATTTTGGGAACGTTCGACAGCTCCGCGGTCATCGTTTTTCGTCCGAAAATGGATTTTTTGGACTTTACCAAAAATGATTCAAAATGTCAATTGGATCATGCCTCATGTTGAATAACCACTTTTTAAACCCTCACATTGACCAAAAATTGCCATTTTTACAGAGTTTCGCTTACTCAGAAGCTTCAATTTTGACCAATTTCAGGCAGAGATATGACTTTAAACACACTTATTTTAGTTGAAAAAGTAATAATTCACATCCAACAGTAATTTGCAGTCAAAAGATTAAATGTTAAAATTTCATCAGAATTGACCATTTTGGGAACGTTCGACAGCTCCGCGGTCATCGTTTTTCGTCCGAAAATTGATTTTTGGGACTTTACCAAAAATGATTCAAAATGTCAATTGGATCGTGCCTCATGTTGAATAACCAGTTTTTAAACCCTCACAGTGACCAAAAATGCCATTTTTACAGCGTTTTGCTTACTCAGAAGCTTCAATTTTGACCAATTTCAGGCAGAGAAATTACTTTAAACACACTTATTTTAGTTGAAAAAGTAATAATTCACATCCAACAGTAACTTGCAGTCAAAAGATTAAATGTTAAAATTTCATCAGAATTGACCATTTTGGGAACGTTCGACAGCTCCGCGGTCATCGTTTTTCGTCCGAAAATTGATTTTTGGGACTTTACCAAAAATGATTCAAAATGTCAATTGGATCGTGCCTCATGTTGAATAACCAGTTTTTAAACCCTCACAGTGACCAAAAATGCCATTTTTACAGCGTTTTGCTTACTCAGAAGCTTCAATTTTGACCAATTTCAGGCAGAGAAATTACTTTAAACACACTTATTTTAGTTGAAAAAGTAATAATTCACATCCAACTGTAATTTGCAGTCAAAAGATTAAATGTTAAAATTTCATCAGAATTGACCATTTTGGGAACGTTCGACAGCTCCGTGGTCATCGTTTTTCGTCCGAAAATTGATTTTTTGGACTTTACCAAAAATAATTCAAAATGTCAATTGGATCGTGCCTCATGTTGAATAACCACTTTTTAAACCCTCACAGTGACCAAAATTGCCATTTTTACAGAGTTTCGCTTACTCAGAAGCTTCAATTTTGACCAATTTCAGGCAGAGAAATGACTTTAAACACACTTATTTTAGTTGAAAAAGTAATTATTCACATCCAACAGTAATTTGCAGTCAAAAGATTAAATGTTAAAATTTCATCAGAATTGACTATTTGGGAACGTTCGACAGCTCCGCTGTCGTCGTTTTTCGTCCGAAAATTGATTTTTGGGACTTTACCAAAAATGATTCAAAATGTCAATTGGATCATGCCTCATGTTGAATAACCACTTTTTAAACCCTCACAGTGACCAAAAATGCCATTTTTACAGCGTTTTGCTTACTCAGAAGCTTCAATTTTGACCAATTTCAGGCAGAGAAATTACTTTAAACACACTTATTTTAGTTGAAAAAGTAATAATTCACATCCAACTGTAATTTGCAGTCAAAATATTAAATGTTAAAATTTCATCAGAATTGACCATTTTGGGAACGTTCGACAGCTCCGCGGTCATCGTTTTTCATCCGAAAATTGATTTTTTTGGACTTTACCAAAAATGATTCAAAATATCAATTGGATCATGCCTCATGTTGAATAACCACTTTTTAAACCCTCACAGTGACCAAAATTGCCATTTTTACAGAGTTTTGCTTACTCAGAAGCTTCAATTTGGACCAATTTCAGGCACAGAAATTACTTTAAGCACAATTATTTTAGTTGAAAAAGTAATAATTCACATCCAACAGTAATTTGCAGTCAAAAGATTAAATGTTAAAATTTCATCAGAATTGACCATTTTGGGAACGTTCGACACCTCCGCGGTCATCGTTTTTCGTCCGAAAATTGATTTTTTGGTCTTTACCAAAAATGATTCAAAATGTCAATTGGATCGTGCCTCATGTTGAATAACCACTTTTTAAACCCTCACAGTGACCAAAATTGCCATTCTTACAGAGTTTTGCTTACTCAGAAGCCTCAATTATTACCAATTTCAGGCAGAGAAATTACTTTAAACACACTTATTTTAGTTGAAAAAGTAATAATTCACATCCAACAGTAATTTGCAGTCAAAAGATTAAATGTTAAAATTTCATCAGAATTGACCATTTTGGGAACGTTCGACAGCTCCGCGGTCATCGTTTTTCGTCCGAAAATTGATTTTTGGGACTTTACCAAAAATGATTCAAAATGTCAATTGGATCGTGCCTCATGTTGAATAACCAGTTTTTAAACCCTCACAGTGACCAAAATTGCCATTTTTACAGAGTTTTGCTTACTCAGAAGCTTCAATTTTGACCAATTTCAGGCAGATAAATGACTTTAAACACACTTATTTTAGTTGAAAAAGTAATAATTCACATCCAACAGTAATTTGCAGTCAAAAGATTAAATGTTAAAATTTCATCAGAATTGACCATTTTGGGAACGTTCGACAGCTCCGCGGTCATCGTTTTTCGTCCGAAAATTGATTTTTTGGACTTTACCAAAAATGATTCAAAATGTCAATTGGATCATGCCTCATGTTGAATAACCACTTTTTAAACCCTCACATTGACCAAAATTCCCATTTTTACAGAGTTTTGCTTACTCAGAAGCTTCAATTTTGACCAATTTGAGGCAGAGAAATGACTTTAAACACACTTATTTTAGTTGAAAAAGTAATAATTCACATCCAACAGTAATTTGCAGTCAAAAGATTAAATGTTAAAATTTCATCAGAATTGACCATTTTAGGAACGTTCGACAGCTCCGCGGTCATCGTTTTTCGTCCGAAAATTGATTTTTGGGACTTTACCAAAAATGATTCAAAATGTCAATTGGATCGTGCCTCATGTTGAATAACCAGTTTTTAAACCCTCACAGTGACCAAAATTGCCATTTTTACAGAGTTTTGCTTACTCAGAAGCTTCAATTTTGACCAATTTCAGGCAGAGAAATGACTTTAAACACACTTATTTTAGTTGAAAAAGTAATAATTCACATCCAACAGTAATTTGCAGTCAAAAGATTAAATGTTAAAATTTCCTCAGAATTGACCATTTTGGGAACGTTCGACAGCTCCGCGGTCATCGTTTTTCGTCCGAAAATTTATTTTTTTGGACTTTACCAAAAATGTTTCAAAATGTCAATTGGATCGTGCCTCATGTTGAATAAACACTTTTTAAACCCTCACAGTGACCAAAATTGCCATTTTTACAGAGTTTTTCTTACTCAGAAGCTTCAATTTTGACCAATTTCAGGCAGAGAAATGACTTTAAACACACTTATTTTAGTTCAAAAAGTAATATTTCACATCCAACAGTAATTTGCAGTCAAAAGATTAAATGTTAAAATTTCCTCAGAATTGACCATTTTGGGAACGTTCGACAGCTCCGCGGTCATCGTTTTTCGTCCGAAAATTGATTTTTTGGACTTTACCAAAAATGATTCAAAATGTCAATTGGATCATGCCTCATGTTGAATAACCACTTTTTAAACCCTCACACTGACCAAAATTGCCATTTTTACAGAGTTTCGCTTACTCAGAAGCTTCAATTTTGACCAATTTCAGGCAGAGAAATGACTTTAAACACACTTATTTTAGTTGAAAAAGTAATAATTCACATCCAACAGTAATTTGCAGTCAAAAGATTAAATGTTAAAATTTCATCAGAATTGACCATTTTGGGAACGTTCGACAGCTCCGCGGTCATCGTTTTTCGTCTGAAAATTGATTTTTGGGACTTTACCAAAAATGATTCAAAATGTCAATTGGATCGTGCCTCATGTTGAATAACCAGTTTTTAAACCCTCACAGTGACCAAAATTGCCATTTTTACAGAGTTTTGCTTACTCAGAAGCTTCAATTTTGATAAATTTCAGGCAGAGAAATGACTTTAAACACACTTATTTTAGTTGAAAAAGTAATAATTCACATCCAACAGTAATTTGCAGTCAAAAGATTAAATGTTAAAATTTCATCAGAATTGACCATTTTGGGAACGTTCGACAGCTCCGCGGTCATCGTTTTTCGTCCGAAAATTGATTTTTGGGACTTTACCAAAAATGATTCAAAATGTCAATTGGATCATGCCTCATGTTGAATAACCACTTTTTAAACCCTCACAGTGACCAAAAATGCCATTTTTACAGCGTTTTGCTTACTCATAAGCTTCAATTTTGACCAATTTCAGGCAGAGAAATTACTTTAAACACACTTATTTTAGTTGAAAAAGTAATAATTCACATCCAACTGTAATTTGCAGTCAAAAGATTAAATGTTAAAATTTCATCAGAATTGACCATTTTGGGAATGTTCGACAGCTCCGCGGTCATCGTTTTTTGTCCGAAAATTGATTTTTTTGACTTTACCAAAAATGATTCAAAATGTCAATTGGATTGTGCCTCGTGTTGAATAACCAGTTTTTAAACCCTCACAGTGACCAAAATTGCAATTTTACAGAGTTTTGCTTACTCAGAAGCTTCAATTTTGACCAATTTCAGGCACAGAAATGACTTTAAATACATTTATTTTAGTTGAAAAGGTAATAATTCACATCCAACAGTAATTTGCAGTCAAAAGATTAAATGTTAAAATTTCATCAGAATTGACCATTTTGGGAACGTTCGACAGCTCCGCGGTCATCGTTTTTCGTCCGAAAATTGATTTTTTGGTCTTTACCAAAAATGATTCAAAATGTCAATTGGATCGTGCCTCATGTTGAATAACCACTTTTTAAACCCTCACAGTGACCAAAATTGCCATTTTTACAGAGTTTTGCTTACTCAGAAGCCTCAATTTTTACCAATTTCAGGCAGAGAAATGACTTTAAACACACTTATTTTAGTTGAAAAAGTAATAATTCACATCCAACAGTAATTTGCAGTCAAAAGATTAAATGTTAAAATTTCATCAGAATTGACCATTTTGGGAACGTTCGACAGCTCCGCGGTCATCGTTTTTCGTCCGAAAATTGATTTTTGGGACTTTACCAAAAATGATTCAAAATGTCAATTGGATCGTGCCTCATGTTGAATAACCAGTTTTTAAACCCTCACAGTGACCAAAATTGCCATTTTTACAGAGTTTTGCTTACTCAGAAGCTTCAATTTTGACCAATTTCAGGCAGATACATGACTTTAAACACACTTATTTTAGTTGAAAAAGTAATAATTCACATCCAACAGTAATTTGCAGTCAAAAGATTAAATGTTAAAATTTCATCAGAATTGACCATTTTGGGAACGTTCGACAGCTCCGCGGTCATCGTTTTTCGTCCGAAAATTGATTTTTTGGGACTTTACCAAAAATGATTCAAAATGTCAATTGGATCATGCCTCATGTTGAATAACCACTTTTTAAACCCTCACATTGACCAAAATTGCCATTTTTACAGAGTTTCGCTTACTCAGAAGCTTCAATTTTGACCAATTTCAGGCAGAGAAATTACTTTAAACACACTTATTTTAGTTGAAAAAGTAATAATTCACATCCAACTGTAATTTGCAGTCAAAAGATTAAATGTTAAAATTTCATCAGAATTGACCATTTTGGGGACGTTCGACAGCTCCGCGGTCATCGTTTTTTGTCCGAAAATTGATTTTTTTTACTTTACCAAAAATGAATCAAAATGTCAATTGGATCGTGCCTCGTGTTGAATAACCAGTTTTTAAACCCTCACAGTGACCAAAATTGCCATTTTTACAGAGTTTCGCTTACTCAGAAGCTTCAATTTTGACCAATTTCAGGCAGAGAAATGACTTTAAACACACTTATTTTAGTTGAAAAAGTAATAATTCACATCCAACAGTAATCTGCAGTCAAAAGATTAAATGTTAAAATTTCATCAGAATTGACCATTTTGGGAACGTTCGACAGCTCCGCGGTCATCGTTTTTCGTCCGAAAATTGATTTTTGGGACTTTACCAAAAATGATTCAAAATGTCAATTGGATCGTGCCTCATGTTGAATAACCAGTTTTTAAACCCTCACAGTGACCAAAATTGCCATTTTTACAGAGTTTTGCTTACTCAGAAGCTTCAATTTTGACCAATTTCAGGCAGATAAATGACTTTAAACACACTTATTTTAGTTGAAAAAGTAATAATTCACATCCAACAGTAATTTGCAGTCAAAAGATTAAATGTTAAAATTTCATCAGAATTGACCATTTTGGGAACGTTCGACAGCTCCGCGGTCATCGTTTTACGTCCGAAAATTGATTTTTTGGACTTCACCAAAAATGTTTCAAAATGTCAATTGGATCGTGCCTCATGTTGAATAACCACTTTTTAAACCCTCACAGTGACCAAAATTGCCATTTTTACAGAGTTTTTCTTACTCAGAAGCTTCAATTTTGACCAATTTCAGGCAGAGAAATGACTTTAAACACACTTATTTTAGTTGAAAAAGTAATATTTCACATCCAACAGTAATTTGCAGTCAAAAGATTAAATGTTAAAATTTCATCAGAATTGACCATTTTGGGAACGTTCGACAGCTCCGCGGTCATCGTTTTTCGTCCGAAAATTGATTTTTTGGACTTTACCAAAAATGATTCAAAATGTCAATTGGATCATGCCTCATGTTGAATAACCACTTTTTAAACCCTCACATTGACCAAAATTGCCATTTTTACAGAGTTTCGCTTACTCAGAAGCTTCAATTTTGACCAATTTCAGGCAGAGAAATGACTTTAAACACACTTATTTTAGTTGAAAAAGTAATAATTCACATCCAACAGTAATTTGCAGTCAAAAGATTAAATGTTAAAATTTCATCAGAATTGACCATTTTGGGAACGTTCGACAGCTCCGCGGTCATCGTTTTTCGTCCGAAAATTGATTTTTGGGACTTTACCAAAAATGATTCAAAATGTCAATTGGATCGTGCCTCATGTTGAATAACCAGTTTTTAAACCCTCACAGTGACCAAAAATGCCATTTTTACAGCGTTTTGCTTACTCAGAAGCTTCAATTTTGACCAATTTCAGGCAGAGAAATTACTTTAAACACACTTATTTTAGTTGAAAAAGTAATAATTCACATCCAACTGTAATTTGCAGTCAAAAGATTAAATGTTAAAATTTCATCAGAATTGACCATTTTGGGAACGTTCGACAGCTCCGTGGTCATCGTTTTTCGTCCGAAAATTGATTTTTTGGACTTTACCAAAAATAATTCAAAATGTCAATTGGATCGTGCCTCATGTTGAATAACCACTTTTTAAACCCTCACAGTGACCAAAATTGCCATTTTTACAGAGTTTCGCTTACTCAGAAGCTTCAATTTTGACCAATTTCAGGCAGAGAAATGACTTTAAACACACTTATTTTAGTTGAAAAAGTAATTATTCACATCCAACAGTAATTTGCAGTCAAAAGATTAAATGTTAAAATTTCATCAGAATTGACTATTTGGGAACGTTCGACAGCTCCGCTGTCATCGTTTTTCGTCCGAAAATTGATTTTTGGGACTTTACCAAAAATGATTCAAAATGTCAATTGGATCATGCCTCATGTTGAATAACCACTTTTTAAACCCTCACAGTGACCAAAAATGCCATTTTTACAGCGTTTTGCTTACTCAGAAGCTTCAATTTTGACCAATTTCAGGCAGAGAAATTACTTTAAACACACCTATTTTAGTTGAAAAAGTAATAATTCACATCCAACTGTAATTTGCAGTCAAAAGATTAAATGTTAAAATTTCATCAGAATTGACCATTTTGGGAACGTTCGACACCTCCGCGGTCATCGTTTTTCGTCCGAAAATTGATTTTTTGGTCTTTACCAAAAATGATTCAAAATGTCAATTGGATCGTGCCTCATGTTGAATAACCACTTTTTAAACCCTCACAGTGACCAAAATTGCCATTCTTACAGAGTTTTGCTTACTCAGAAGCCTCAATTTTTACCAATTTCAGGCAGAGAAATTACTTTAAACACACTTATTTTAGTTGAAAAAGTAATAATTCACATCCAACAGTAATTTGCAGTCAAAAGATTAAATGTTAAAATTTCATCAGAATTGACCATTTTGGGAACGTTCGACAGCTCCGTGGTCATCGTTTTTCGTCCGAAAATTGATTTTTTGGACTTTACCAAAAATAATTCAAAATGTCAATTGGATCGTGCCTCATGTTGAATAACCACTTTTTAAACCCTCACAGTGACCAAAATTGCCATTTTTACAGAGTTTCGCTTACTCAGAAGCTTCAATTTTGACCAATTTCAGGCAGAGAAATGACTTTAAACACACTTATTTTAGTTGAAAAAGTAATTATTCACATCCAACAGTAATTTGCAGTCAAAAGATTAAATGTTAAAATTTCATCAGAATTGACTATTTGGGAACGTTCGACAGCTCCGCTGTCATCGTTTTTCGTCCGAAAATTGATTTTTGGGACTTTACCAAAAATGATTCCAAATGTCAATTGGATCATGCCTCATGTTGAATAACCACTTTTTAAACCCTCACAGTGACCAAAAATGCCATTTTTACAGAGTTTCGCTTACTCAGAAGCTTCAATTTTGACCAATTTCAGGCAGAGAAATGACTTTAAACACACTTATTTTAGTTGAAAAAGTAATAATTCACATCCAACAGTAATCTGCAGTCAAAAGATTAAATGTTAAAATTTCATCAGAATTGACCATTTTGGGAATGTTCGACAGCTCCGCGGTCATCGTTTTTCGTCCGAAAATTGATTTTTTTGGACTTTACCAAAAATGATTCAAAATATCAATTGGATCATGCCTCATGTTGAATAACCACTTTTTAAACCCTCACAGTGACCAAAATTGCCATTTTTACAGAGTTTTGCTTACTCAGAAGCTTCAATTTTGACCAATTTCAGGCAGATAAATGACTTTAAACACACTTATTTTAGTTGAAAAAGTAATAATTCACATCCAACAGTAATTTGCAGTCAAAAGATTAAATGTTAAAATTTCATCAGAATTGACCATTTTGGGAACGTTCGACAGCTCCGCGGTCATCGTTTTTCGTCCGAAAATTGATTTTTTGGACTTTACCAAAAATGATTCAAAATGTCAATTGGAGAATGCCTCATGTTGAATAACCACTTTTTAAACCCTCACATTGACCAAAATTCCCATTTTTACAGAGTTTTGCTTACTCAGAAGCTTCAATTTTGACCAATTTCAGGCAGAGAAATGACTTTAAACACACTTATTTTAGTTGAAAATGTAATAATTCACATCCAACAGTAATTTGCAGTCAAAAGATTAAATGTTAAAATTTCATCAGAATTGACCATTTTGGGAACGTTCGACAGCTCCGCGGTCATCGTTTTTCGTCCGAAAATTGATTTTTGGGACTTTACCAAAAATGATTCAAAATGTCAATTGGATCGTGCCTCATGTTGAATAACCAGTTTTTAAACCCTCACAGTGACCAAAATTGCCATTTTTACAGAGTTTTGCTTACTCAGAAGCTTCAATTTTGACCAATTTCAGGCAGAGAAATGACTTTAAACACACTTATTTTAGTTGAAAAAGTAATAATTCACATCCAACAGTAATTTGCAGTCAAAAGATTAAATGTTAAAATTTCATCAGAATTGACCATTTTGGGAACGTTCGACAGCTCCGCGGTCATCGTTTTTCGTCCGAAAATTGATTTTTTGGTCTTTACCAAAAATGATTCAAAATGTCAATTGGATCGTGCCTCATGTTGAATAACCACTTTTTAAACCCTCACAGTGACCAAAATTGCCATTTTTACAGAGTTTTGCTTACTCAGAAGCCTCAATTTTTACCAATTTCAGGCAGAGAAATTACTTTAAACACACTTATTTTAGTTGAAAAAGTAACAATTCACATCCAACAGTAATTTGCAGTCAAAAGATTAAATGTTAAAATTTCCTCAGAATTGACCATTTTGGGAACGTTCGACAGCTACGCAGTCATCGTTTTTCGTCCGAAAATTGATTTTTTTGGACTTTACCAAAAATGTTTCAAAATGTCAATTGGATCGTGCCTCATGTTGAATAAACACTTTTTAAACCATCACAGTGACCAAAATTGCCATTTTTACAGAGTTTTTCTTACTCAGAAGCTTCAATTTTGACCAATTTCAGGCAGAGAAATGACTTTAAACACACTTATTTTAGTTCAAAAAGTAATATTTCACATCCAACAGTAATTTGCAGTCAAAAGATTAAATGTTAAAATTTCCTCAGAATTGACCATTTTGGGAACGTTCGACAGCTCCGCGGTCATCGTTTTACGTCCGAAAATTGATTTTTTGGACTTTACCAAAAATGTTTCAAAATGTCAATTGGATCGTGCCTCATGTTGAATAACCACTTTTTAAACCCTCACAGTGACCAAATTTGCCATTTTTACAGAGTTTTTCTTACTGAGAAGCTTCAATTTTGACCAATTTCAGGCAGAGAAATTACTTTAAACACACTTATTTTAGTTGAAAAAGTAATAATTCACATCCAACTGTAATTTGCAGTCAAAAGATTAAATGTTAAAATTTCATCAGAATTGACCATTTTGGGGACGTTCGACAGCTCCGCGGTCATCGTTTTTTGTCCGAAAATTGATTTTTTTTACTGTACCAAAAATGAATCAAAATGTCAATTGGATCGTGCCTCGTGTTGAATAACCAGTTTTTAAACCCTCACAGTGACCAAAATTGCCATTTTTACAGAGTTTCGCTTACTCAGAAGCTTCAATTTTGACCAATTTCAGGCAGAGAAATGACTTTAAACACACTTATTTTAGTTGAAAAAGTAATAATTCACATCCAACAGTAATTTGCAGTCAAAAGATTAAATGTTAAAATTTCATCAGAATTGACCATTTTGGGAACGTTCGACAGCTCCGCGGTCATCGTTTTTCGTCCGAAAATTGATTTTTGGGACTTTACCAAAAATGATTCAAAATGTCAATTGGATCGTGCCTCATGTTGAATAACCAGTTTTTAAACCCTCACAGTGACCAAAATTGCCATTTTTACAGAGTTTTGCTTACTCAGAAGCTTCAATTTTGACCAATTTCAGGCAGATAAATGACTTTAAACACACTTATTTTAGTTGAAAAAGTAATAATTCACATCCAACAGTAATTTGCAGTCAAAAGATTAAATGTTAAAATTTCATCAGAATTGACCATTTTGGGAACGTTCGACAGCTCCGCGGTCATCGTTTTACGTCCGAAAATTGATTTTTTGGACTTCACCAAAAATGTTTCAAAATGTCAATTGGATCGTGCCTCATGTTGAATAACCACTTTTTAAACCCTCACAGTGACCAAAATTGCCATTTTTACAGAGTTTTTCTTACTCAGAAGCTTCAATTTTGACCAATTTCAGGCAGAGAAATGACTTTAAACACACTTATTTTAGTTGAAAAAGTAATATTTCACATCCAACAGTAATTTGCAGTCAAAAGATTAAATGTTAAAATTTCCTCAGAATTGACCATTTTGGGAACGTTCGACAGCTCCGCGGTCATCGTTTTTCGTCCGAAAATTGATTTTTTGGACTTTACCAAAAATGATTCAAAATGTCAATTGGATCATGCCTCATGTTGAATAACCACTTTTTAAACCCTCACATTGACCAAAATTGCCATTTTTACAGAGTTTCGCTTACTCAGAAGCTTCAATTTTGACCAATTTCAGGCAGAGAAATGACTTTAAACACACTTATCTTAGTTGAAAAAGTAATAATTCACATCCAACAGTAATTTGCAGTCAAAAGATTAAATGTTAAAATTTCATCAGAATTGACCATTTTGGGAACGTTCGACAGCTCCGCGGTCATCGTTTTTCGTCCGAAAATTGATTTTTGGGACTTTACCAAAAATGATTCAAAATGTCAATTGGATCGTGCCTCATGTTGAATACCCAGTTTTTAAACCCTCACAGTGACCAAAAATGCCATTTTTACAGCGTTTTGCTTACTCAGAAGCTTCAATTTTGACCAATTTCAGTCAGAGAAATTACTTTAAACACACTTATTTTAGTTGAAAAAGTAATAATTCACATCCAACTGTAATTTGCAGTCAAAAGATTAAATGTTAAAATTTCATCAGAATTGACCATTTTGGGAACGTTCGACAGCTCCGTGGTCATCGTTTTTCGTCCGAAAATTGATTTTTTGGACTTTACCAAAAATAATTCAAAATGTCAATTGGATCGTGCCTCATGTTGAATAACCACTTTTTAAACCCTCACAGTGACCAAAATTGCCATTTTTACAGCGTTTTGCTTACTCAGAAGCTTCAATTTTGACCAATTTCAGGCAGAGAAATTACTTTAAACACACTTATTTTAGTTGAAAAAGTAATAATTCACATCCAACTGTAATTTGCAGTCAAAAGATTAAATGTTAAAATTTCATCAGAATTGACCATTTTGGGAACGTTCGACAGCTCCGTGGTCATCGTTTTTCGTCCGAAAATTGATTTTTTGGACTTTACCAAAAATAATTCAAAATGTCAATTGGATCGTGCCTCATGTTGAATAACCACTTTTTAAACCCTCACAGTGACCAAAATTGCCATTTTTACAGCGTTTTGCTTACTCAGAAGCTTCAATTTTGACCAATTTCAGGCAGAGAAATTACTTTAAACACACTTATTTTAGTTGAAAAAGTAATAATTCACATCCAACTGTAATTTGCAGTCAAAAGATTAAATGTTAAAATTTCATCAGAATTGACCATTTTGGGAACGTTCGACAGCTCCGCGGTCATCGTTTTTTGTCCGAAAATTGATTTTTTTGGACTTTACCAAAAATTATTCAAAATATCAATTGGATCAGGCCTCATGTTGAATAACCAGTTTTTAAACCCTCACAGTGACCAAAATTGCCATTTTTACAGCGTTTTGCTTACTCAGAAGCTTCAATTTTGACCAATTTCAGGCAGAGAAATGACTTTAAACACACTTATTTTAGTTGAAAAAGTAATATTTCACATCCAACAGTAATTTGCAGTCAAAAGATTAAATGTTAAAATTTCATCAGAATTGACCATTTTGGGAACGTTCGACAGCTCCGCGGTCATCGTTTTTCGTCCGAAAATTGATTTTTGGGACTTTACCAAAAATGATTCAAAATGTCAATGGGATCGTGCCTCATGTTGAATAACCAGTTTTTAAACCCTCACAGTGACCAAAATTGCCATTTTTACAGAGTTTTGCTTACTCAGAAGCTTCAATTTTGACCAATTTCAGGCAGAGAAATGACTTTAAACACACTTATTTTAGTTGAAAAAGTAATAATTCACATCCAACAGTAATTTGCAGTCAAAAGATTAAATGTTAAAATTTCATCAGAATTGACCATTTTGGGAACGTTCGACAGCTCCGCGGTCATCGTTTTTCGTCCGAAAATTGATTTTTTGGTCTTTACCAAAAATGATTCAAAATGTCAATTGGATCGTGCCTCATGTTGAATAACCACTTTTTAAACCCTCACAGTGACCAAAATTGCCATTTTTACAGAGTTTTGCTTACTCAGAAGCCTCAATTTTTACCAATTTCAGGCAGAGAAATTACTTTAAACACACTTATTTTAGTTGAAAAAGTAACAATTCACATCCAACAGTAATTTGCAGTCAAAAGATTAAATGTTAAAATTTCCTCAGAATTGACCATTTTGGGAACGTTCGACAGCTCCGCGGTCATCGTTTTTCGTCCGAAAATTGATTTTTTTGGACTTTACCAAAAATGTTTCAAAATGTCAATTGGATCGTGCCTCATGTTGAATAAACACTTTTTAAACCCTCACAGTGACCAAAATTGCCATTTTTACAGAGTTTTTCTTACTCAGAAGCTTCAATTTTGACCAATTTCAGGCAGAGAAATGACTTTAAACACACTTATTTTAGTTCAAAAAGTAATATTTCACATCCAACAGTAATTTGCAGTCAAAAGATTAAATATTAAAATTTCATCAGAATTGACCATTTTGGGAACGTTCGACAGCTCCGCGGTCATCGTTTTTCGTCTGAAAATTGATTTTTGGGACTTTACCAAAAATGATTCAAAATGTCAATTGAATCGTGCCTCATGTTGAATAACCAGTTTTTAAACCCTCACAGTGACCAAAATTGCCATTTTTACAGAGTTTTGCTTACTCAGAAGCTTCAATTTTTACCAATTTCAGGCAGAGAAATGACTTTAAACACACTTATTTTAGTTGAAAAAGTAATAATTCACATCCAACAGTAATTTGCAGTCAAAAGATTAAATGTTAAAATTTCATCAGAATTGACCATTTTGGGAACGTTCGACAGCTCCGCGGTCATCGTTTTTCGTCCGAAAATTGATTTTTGGGACTTTACCAAAAATGATTCAAAATGTCAATTGGATCGTGCCTCATGTTGAATAACCAGTTTTTAAACCCTCACAGTGACCAAAATTGCCATTTTTACAGAGTTTTGCTCACTCAGAAGCTTCAATTTTGACCAATTTCAGGCAGATAAATGACTTTAAACACACTTATTTTAGTTGAAAAAGTAATAATTCACATCCAACAGTAATTTGCAGTCAAAAGATTAAATGTTAAAATTTCATCAGAATTGACCATTTTCGGAACGTTCGACAGCTCCGCGGTCATCGTTTTTCGTCCGAAAATTGATTTTTTGGACTTTACCAAAAATAATTCAAAATGTCAATTGGATCGTGCCTCATGTTGAATAACCACTTTTTAAACCCTCACAGTGACCAAAAATGCCATTTTTACAGCGTTTTGCTTACTCAGAAGCTTCAATTTTGACCAATTTCAGGCAGAGAAATTACTTTAAACACACTTATTTTAGTTGAAAAAGTAATAATTCACATCCAACTGTAATTTGCAGTCAAAAGATTAAATGTTAAAATTTCATCAGAATTGACCATTTTGGGAACGTTCGACAGCTCCGTGGTCATCGTTTTTCGTCCGAAAATTGATTTTTTGGACTTTACCAAAAATAATTCAAAATGTCAATTGGATCGTGCCTCATGTTGAATAACCACTTTTTAAACCCTCACAGTGACCAAAATTGCCATTTTTACAGAGTTTCGCTTACTCAGAAGCTTCAATTTTGACCAATTTCAGGCAGAGAAATGACTTTAAACACACTTATTTTAGTTGAAAAAGTAATTATTCACATCCAACAGTAATTTGCAGTCAAAAGATTAAATGTTAAAATTTCATCAGAATTGACTATTTGGGAACGTTCGACAGCTCCGCTGTCATCGTTTTTCGTCCGAAAATTGATTTTTGGGACTTTACCAAAAATGATTCAAAATGTCAATTGGATCATGCCTCATGTTGAATAACCACTTTTTAAACCCTCACAGTGACCAAAAATGCCATTTTTACAGCGTTTTGCTTACTCAGAAGCTTCAATTTTGACCAATTTCAGGCAGAGAAATTACTTTAAACACACTTATTTTAGTTGAAAAAGTAATAATTCACATCCAACTGTAATTTGCAGTCAAAAGATTAAATGTTAAAATTTCATCAGAATTGACCATTTTGGGAACGTTCGACAGCTCCGCGGTCATCGTTTTTCGTCCGAAAATTGATTTTTTTGGACTTTACCAAAAATGATTCAAAATATCAATTGGATCATGCCTCATGTTGAATAACCACTTTTTAAACCCTCACAGTGACCAAAATTGCCATTTTTACAGAGTTTTGCTTACTCAGAAGCTTCAATTTGGACCAATTTCAGGCACAGAAATTACTTTAAGCACAATTATTTTAGTTGAAAAAGTAATAATTCACATCCAACAGTAATTTGCAGTCAAAAGATTAAATGTTAAAATTTCATCAGAATTGACCATTTTGGGAACGTTCGACACCTCCGCGGTCATCGTTTTTCGTCCGAAAATTGATTTTTTGGTCTTTACCAAAAATGATTCAAAATGTCAATTGGATCGTGCCTCATGTTGAATAACCACTTTTTAAACCCTCACAGTGACCAAAATTGCCATTCTTACAGAGTTTTGCTTACTCAGAAGCCTCAATTTTTACCAATTTCAGGCAGAGAAATTACTTTAAACACACTTATTTTAGTTGAAAAAGTAATAATTCACATCCAACAGTAATTTGCAGTCAAAAGATTAAATGTTAAAATTTCATCAGAATTGACCATTTTGGGAACGTTCGACAGCTCCGCGGTCATCGTTTTTCGTCCGAAAATTGATTTTTGGGACTTTACCAAAAATGATTCAAAATGTCAATTGGATCGTGCCTCATGTTGAATAACCAGTTTTTAAACCCTCACAGTGACCAAAATTGCCATTTTTACAGAGTTTTGCTTACTCAGAAGCTTCAATTTTGACCAATTTCAGGCAGATAAATGACTTTAAACACACTTATTTTAGTTGAAAAAGTAATAATTCACATCCAACAGTAATTTGCAGTCAAAAGATTAAATGTTAAAATTTCATCAGAATTGACCATTTTGGGAACGTTCGACAGCTCCGCGGTCATCGTTTTTCGTCCGAAAATTGATTTTTTGGACTTTACCAAAAATGATTCAAAATGTCAATTGGATCATGCCTCATGTTGAATAACCACTTTTTAAACCCTCACATTGACCAAAATTCCCATTTTTACAGAGTTTTGCTTACTCAGAAGCTTCAATTTTGACCAATTTCAGGCAGAGAAATGACTTTAAACACACTTATTTTAGTTGAAAAAGTAATAATTCACATCCAACAGTAATTTGCAGTCAAAAGATTAAATGTTAAAATTTCATCAGAATTGACCATTTTGGGAACGTTCGACAGCTCCGCGGTCATCGTTTTTCGTCCGAAAATTGATTTTTGGGACTTTACCAAAAATGATTCAAAATGTCAATTGGATCGTGCCTCATGTTGAATAACCAGTTTTTAAACCCTCACAGTGACCAAAATTGCCATTTTTACAGAGTTTTGCTTACTCAGAAGCTTCAATTTTGACCAATTTCAGGCAGAGAAATGACTTTAAACACACTTATTTTAGTTGAAAAAGTAATAATTCACATCCAACAGTAATTTGCAGTCAAAAGATTAAATGTTAAAATTTCATTAGAATTGACCATTTTGGGAACGTTCGACAGCTCCGCGGTCATCGTTTTTCGTCCGAAAATTGATTTTTTGGTCTTTACCAAAAATGATTCAAAATGTCAATTGGATCGTGCCTCATGTTGAATAACCACTTTTTAAACCCTCACAGTGACCAAAATTGCCATTTTTACAGAGTTTTGCTTACTCAGAAGCCTCAATTTTTACCAATTTCAGGCAGAGAAATTACTTTAAACACACTTATTTTAGTTGAAAAAGTAACAATTCACATCCAACAGTAATTTGCAGTCAAAAGATTAAATGTTAAAATTTCCTCAGAATTGACCATTTTGGGAACGTTCGACAGCTCCGCGGTCATCGTTTTTCGTCCGAAAATTGATTTTTTTGGACTTTACCAAAAATGTTTCAAAATGTCAATTGGATCGTGCCTCATGTTGAATAAACACTTTTTAAACCCTCACAGTGACCAAAATTGCCATTTTTACAGAGTTTTTCTTACTCAGAAGCTTCAATTTTGACCAATTTCAGGCAGAGAAATGACTTTAAACACACTTATTTTAGTTCAAAAAGTAATATTTCACATCCAACAGTAATTTGCAGTCAAAAGATTAAATGTTAAAATTTCCTCAGAATTGACCATTTTGGGAACGTTCGACAGCTCCGCGGTCATCGTTTTTCGTCCGAAAATTGATTTTTTGGACTTTACCAAAAATGATTCAAAATGTCAATTGGATCATGCCTCATGTTGAATAACCACTTTTTAAACCCTCACACTGACCAAAATTGCCATTTTTACAGAGTTTCGCTTACTCAGAAGCTTCAATTTTGACCAATTTCAGGCAGAGAAATGACTTTAAACACACTTATTTTAGTTGAAAAAGTAATAATTCACATCCAACAGTAATTTGCAGTCAAAAGATTAAATGTTAAAATTTCATCAGAATTGACCATTTTGGGAACGTTCGACAGCTCCGCGGTCATCGTTTTTCGTCCGAAAATAGATTTTTGGGACTTTACCAAAAATGATTCAAAATGTCAATTGGATCGTGCCTCATGTTGAATAACCAGTTTTTAAACCCTCACAGTGACCAAAATTGCCATTTTTACAGAGTTTTGCTTACTCAGAAGCTTCAATTTTGACCAATTTCAGGCAGAGAAATGACTTTAAACACACTTATTTTAGTTGAAAAAGTAATAATTCACATCCAACAGTAATTTGCAGTCAAAAGATTAAATGTTAAAATTTCATCAGAATTGACCATTTTGGGAACGTTCGACAGCTCCGCGGTCATCGTTTTTCGTCCGAAAATTGATTTTTTGGTCTTTACCAAAAATGATTCAAAATGTCAATTGGATCGTGCCTCATGTTGAATAACCACTTTTTAAACCCTCACAGTGACCAAAATTGCCATTTTTACAGAGTTTTGCTTACTCAGAAGCCTCAATTTTTACCAATTTCAGGCAGAGAAATTACTTTAAACACACTTATTTTAGTTGAAAAAGTAACAATTCACATCCAACTGTAATTTGCAGTCAAAAGATTAAATGTTAAAATTTCATCAGAATTGACCATTTTGGGAACGTTCGACAGCTCCGCGGTCATCGTTTTTTGTCCGAAAATTGATTTTTTGGACTTTACCAAAAATGATTCAAAATGTCAATTGGATCGTGCCTCATGTTGAATAACCACTTTTTAAACCCTCTCAGTGACCAAAATTGCCATTTTTACAGAGTTTTGCTTACTCAGAAGCCTCAATTTTTACCAATTTCAGGCAGAGAAATTACTTTAAACACACTTATTTTAGTTGAAAAAGTAACAATTCACATCCAACAGTAATTTGCAGTCAAAAGATTAAATGTTAAAATTTCCTCAGAATTGACCATTTTGGGAAAGTTCGACAGCTCCGCGGTCATCGTTTTTCGTCCGAAAATTGATTTTTGGGACTTTACCAAAAATGATTCAAAATGTCAATTGGATCGTGCCTCATGTTGAATAACCAGTTTTTAAACCCTCACAGTGACCAAAATTGCCATTTTTACAGAGTTTTGCTTACTCAGAAGCTTCAATTTTGACCAATTTCAGGCAGAGAAATGACTTTAAACACACTTATTTTAGTTGAAAAAGTAATAATTCACATCCAACAGTAATTTGCAGTCAAAAGATTAAATGTTAAAATTTCATTAGAATTGACCATTTTGGGAACGTTCGACAGCTCCGCGGTCATCGTTTTTCGTCCGAAAATTGATTTTTTGGTCTTTACCAAAAATGATTCAAAATGTCAATTGGATCGTGCCTCATGTTGAATAACCACTTTTTAAACCCTCACAGTGACCAAAATTGCCATTTTTACAGAGTTTTGCTTACTCAGAAGCCTCAATTTTTACCAATTTCAGGCAGAGAAATTACTTTAAACACACTTATTTTAGTTGAAAAAGTAACAATTCACATCCAACAGTAATTTGCAGTCAAAAGATTAAATGTTAAAATTTCCTCAGAATTGACCATTTTGGGAACGTTCGACAGCTCCGCGGTCATCGTTTTTCGTCCGAAAATTGATTTTTTTGGACTTTACCAAAAATGTTTCAAAATGTCAATTGGATCGTGCCTCATGTTGAATAAACACTTTTTAAACCCTCACAGTGACCAAAATTGCCATTTTTACAGAGTTTTTCTTACTCAGAAGCTTCAATTTTGACCAATTTCAGGCAGAGAAATGAATTTAAACACACTTATTTTAGTTCAAAAAGTAATATTTCACATCCAACAGTAATTTGCAGTCAAAAGATTAAATGTTAAAATTTCCTCAGAATTGACCATTTTGGGAACGTTCGACAGCTCCGCGGTCATCGTTTTTCGTCCGAAAATTGATTTTTTGGACTTTACCAAAAATGATTCAAAATGTCAATTGGATCATGCCTCATGTTGAATAACCACTTTTTAAACCCTCACACTGACCAAAATTGCCATTTTTACAGAGTTTCGCTTACTCAGAAGCTTCAATTTTGACCAATTTCAGGCAGAGAAATGACTTTAAACACACTTATTTTAGTTGAAAAAGTAATAATTCACATCCAACAGTAATTTGCAGTCAAAAGATTAAATGTTAAAATTTCATCAGAATTGACCATTTTGGGAACGTTCGACAGCTCCGCGGTCATCGTTTTTCGTCTGAAAATTGATTTTTGGGACTTTACCAAAAATGATTCAAAATGTCAATTGGATCGTGCCTCATGTTGAATAACCAGTTTTTAAACCCTCACAGTGACCAAAATTGCCATTTTTACAGAGTTTTGCTTACTCAGAAGCTTCAATTTTGATAAATTTCAGGCAGAGAAATGACTTTAAACACACTTATTTTAGTTGAAAAAGTAATAATTCACATCCAACAGTAATTTGCAGTCAAAAGATTAAATGTTAAAATTTCATCAGAATTGACCATTTTGGGAACGTTCGACAGCTCCGCGGTCATCGTTTTTCGTCCGAAAATTGATTTTTGGGACTTTACCAAAAATGATTCAAAATGTCAATTGGATCATGCCTCATGTTGAATAACCACTTTTTAAACCCTCACAGTGACCAAAAATGCCATTTTTACAGCGTTTTGCTTACTCAGAAGCTTCAATTTTGACCAATTTCAGGCAGAGAAATGACTTTAAACACACTTATTTTAGTTGAAAAAGTAATAATTCACATCCAACAGTAATTTGCAGTCAAAAGATTAAATGTTAAAATTTCATCAGAATTGACCATTTTGGGAACGTTCGACAGCTCCGCGGTCATCGTTTTTCGTCCGAAAATTGATTTTTGGGACTTTACCAAAAATGATTCAAAATGTCAATTGGATCGTGCCTCATGTTGAATAACCAGTTTTTAAACCCTCACAGTGACCAAAATTGCCATTTTTACAGAGTTTTGCTTACTCAGAAGCTTCAATTTTGACCAATTTCAGGCAGAGAAATGACTTTAAACACACTTATTTTAGTTGAAAAAGTAATAATTCACATCCAACAGTAATTTGCAGTCAAAAGATTAAATGTTAAAATTTCATCAGAATTGACCATTTTGGGAACGTTCGACAGCTCCGCGGTCATCGTTTTTCGTCCGAAAATTGATTTTTTGGTCTTTACCAAAAATGATTCAAAATGTCAATTGGATCGTGCCTCATGTTGAATAACCACTTTTTAAACCCTCACAGTGACCAAAATTGCCATTTTTACAGAGTTTTGCTTACTCAGAAGCCTCAATTTTTACCAATTTCAGGCAGAGAAATGACTTTAAACACACTTATTTTAGTTGAAAAAGTAATAATTCACATCCAACAGTAATTTGCAGTCAAAAGATTAAATGTTAAAATTTCATCAGAATTGACCATTTTGGGAACGTTCGACAGCTCCGCGGTCATCGTTTTTCGTCTGAAAATTGATTTTTGGGACTTTACCAAAAATGATTCAAAATGTCAATTGGATCGTGCCTCATGTTGAATAACCAGTTTTTAAACCCTCACAGTGACCAAAATTGCCATTTTTACAGAGTTTTGCTTACTCAGAAGCTTCAATTTTGATAAATTTCAGGCAGAGAAATGACTTTAAACACACTTATTTTAGTTGAAAAAGTAATAATTCACATCCAACAGTAATTTGCAGTCAAAAGATTAAATGTTAAAATTTCATCAGAATTGACCATTTTGGGAACGTTCGACAGCTCCGCGGTCATCGTTTTTCGTCCGAAAATTGATTTTTGGGACTTTACCAAAAATGATTCAAAATGTCAATTGGATCATGCCTCATGTTGAATAACCACTTTTTAAACCCTCACAGTGACCAAAAATGCCATTTTTACAGCGTTTTGCTTACTCAGAAGCTTCAATTTTGACCAATTTCAGGCAGAGAAATGACTTTAAACACACTTATTTTAGTTGAAAAAGTAATAATTCACATCCAACAGTAATTTGCAGTCAAAAGATTAAATGTTAAAATTTCATCAGAATTGACCATTTTGGGAACGTTCGACAGCTCCGCGGTCATCGTTTTTCGTCCGAAAATTGATTTTTGGGACTTTACCAAAAATGATTCAAAATGTCAATTGGATCGTGCCTCATGTTGAATAACCAGTTTTTAAACCCTCACAGTGACCAAAATTGCCATTTTTACAGAGTTTTGCTTACTCAGAAGCTTCAATTTTGACCAATTTCAGGCAGAGAAATGACTTTAAACACACTTATTTTAGTTGAAAAAGTAATAATTCACATCCAACAGTAATTTGCAGTCAAAAGATTAAATGTTAAAATTTCATCAGAATTGACCATTTTGGGAACGTTCGACAGCTCCGCGGTCATCGTTTTTCGTCCGAAAATTGATTTTTTGGTCTTTACCAAAAATGATTCAAAATGTCAATTGGATCGTGCCTCATGTTGAATAACCACTTTTTAAACCCTCACAGTGACCAAAATTGCCATTTTTACAGAGTTTTGCTTACTCAGAAGCCTCAATTTTTACCAATTTCAGGCAGAGAAATTACTTTAAACACACTTATTTTAGTTGAAAAAGTAACAATTCACATCCAACAGTAATTTGCAGTCAAAAGATTAAATGTTAAAATTTCCTCAGAATTGACCATTTTGGGAACGTTCGACAGCTCCGCGGTCATCGTTTTTCGTCCGAAAATTGATTTTTTTGGACTTTACCAAAAATGTTTCAAAATGTCAATTGGATCGTGCCTCATGTTGAATAAACACTTTTTAAACCCTCACAGTGACCAAAATTGCCATTTTTACAGAGTTTTTCTTACTCAGAAGCTTCAATTTTGACCAATTTCAGGCAGAGAAATGACTTTAAACACACTTATTTTAGTTCAAAAAGTAATATTTCACATCCAACAGTAATTTGCAGTCAAAAGATTAAATGTTAAAATTTCCTCAGAATTGACCATTTTGGGAACGTTCGACAGCTCCGCGGTCATCGTTTTTCGTCCGAAAATTGATTTTTTGGACTTTACCAAAAATGATTCAAAATGTCAATTGGATCATGCCTCATGTTGAATAACCACTTTTTAAACCCTCACACTGACCAAAATTGCCATTTTTACAGAGTTTCGCTTACTCAGAAGCTTCAATTTTGACCAATTTCAGGCAGAGAAATGACTTTAAACACACTTATTTTAGTTGAAAAAGTAATAATTCACATCCAACAGTAATTTGCAGTCAAAAGATTAAATGTTAAAATTTCATCAGAATTGACCATTTTGGGAACGTTCGACAGCTCCGCGGTCATCGTTTTTCGTCTGAAAATTGATTTTTGGGACTTTACCAAAAATGATTCAAAATGTCAATTGGATCGTGCCTCATGTTGAATAACCAGTTTTTAAACCCTCACAGTGACCAAAATTGCCATTTTTACAGAGTTTTGCTTACTCAGAAGCTTCAATTTTGATAAATTTCAGGCAGAGAAATGACTTTAAACACACTTATTTTAGTTGAAAAAGTAATAATTCACATCCAACAGTAATTTGCAGTCAAAAGATTAAATGTTAAAATTTCATCAGAATTGACCATTTTGGGAACGTTCGACAGCTCCGCGGTCATCGTTTTTCGTCCGAAAATTGATTTTTGGGACTTTACCAAAAATGATTCAAAATGTCAATTGGATCATGCCTCATGTTGAATAACCACTTTTTAAACCCTCACAGTGACCAAAAATGCCATTTTTACAGCGTTTTGCTTACTCAGAAGCTTCAATTTTGACCAATTTCAGGCAGAGAAATTACTTTAAACACACTTATTTTAGTTGAAAAAGTAATAATTCACATCCAACTGTAATTTGCAGTCAAAAGATTAAATGTTAAAATTTCATCAGAATTGACCATTTTGGGAACGTTCGACAGCTCCGCGGTCATCGTTTTTTGTCCGAAAATTGATTTTTTTGACTTTACCAAAAATGATTCAAAATGTCAATTGGATTGTGCATCGTGTTGAATAACCAGTTTTTAAACCCTCACAGTGACCAAAATTGCCATTTTTACAGAGTTTTGCTTACTCAGAAGCTTCAATTTTGACCAATTTCAGGCACAGAAATGACTTTAAATACATTTATTTTAGTTGAAAAGGTAATAATTCACATCCAACAGTAATTTGCAGTCAAAAGATTAAATGTTAAAATTTCATCAGAATTGACCATTTTGGGAACGTTCGACAGCTCCGCGGTCATCGTTTTACGTCCGAAAATTGATTTTTTGGTCTTTACCAAAAATGATTCAAAATGTCAATTGGATCGTGCCTCATGTTGAATAACCACTTTTTAAACCCTCACAGTGACCAAAATTGCCATTTTTACAGAGTTTTGCTTACTCAGAAGCCTCAATTTTTACCAATTTCAGGCAGAGAAATGACTTTAAACACACTTATTTTAGTTGAAAAAGTAATAATTCACATCCAACAGTAATTTGCAGTCAAAAGATTAAATGTTAAAATTTCATCAGAATTGACCATTTTGGGAACGTTCGACAGCTCCGCGGTCATCGTTTTTCGTCCGAAAATTGATTTTTGGGACTTTACCAAAAATGATTCAAAATGTCAATTGGATCGTGCCTCATGTTGAATAACCAGTTTTTAAACCCTCACAGTGACCAAAATTGCCATTTTTACAGAGTTTTGCTTACTCAGAAGCTTCAATTTTGACCAATTTCAGGCAGATAAATGACTTTAAACACACTTATTTTAGTTGAAAAAGTAATAATTCACATCCAACAGTAATTTGCAGTCAAAAGATTAAATGTTAAAATTTCATCAGAATTGACCATTTTGGGAACGTTCGACAGCTCCGCGGTCATCGTTTTTCGTCCGAAAATTGATTTTTTTGGACTTTACCAAAAATGATTCAAAATGTCAATTGGATCGTGCCTCATGTTGAATAACCACTTTTTAAACCCTCACAGTGACCAAAATTGCCATTTTTACAGAGTTTTGCTTACTCAGAAGCCTCAATTTTTACCAATTTCAGGCAGAGAAATTACTTTAAACACACTTATTTTAGTTGAAAAAGTAACAATTCACATCCAACAGTAATTTGCAGTCAAAAGATTAAATGTTAAAATTTCCTCAAAATTGACCATTTTGGGAACGTTCGACAGCTCCGCGGTCATCGTTTTTCGTCCGAAAATTGATTTTTTTGGACTTTACCAAAAATGTTTCAAAATGTCAATTGGATCGTGCCTCATGCTGAATAAACACTTTTTAAACCCTCACAGTGACCAAAATTGCCATTTTTACAGAGTTTTTCGTACTCAGAAGCTTCAATTTTGACCAATTTCAGGCAGAGAAATGACTTTAAACACACTTATTTTAGTTGAAAAAGTAATAATTCACATCCAACAGTAATTTGCAGTCAAAAGATTAAATGTTAAAATTTCATCAGAATTGACCATTTTGGGAACGTTCGACAGCTCCGCGGTCATCGTTTTTCGTCTGAAAATTGATTTTTGGGACTTTACCAAAAATGATTCAAAATGTCAATTGGATCGTGCCTCATGTTGAATAACCAGTTTTTAAACCCTCACACTGACCAAAATTGCCATTTTTACAGAGTTTCGCTTACTCAGAAGCTTCAATTTTGACCAATTTCAGGCAGAGAAATGACTTTAAACACACTTATTTTAGTTGAAAAAGTAATAATTCACATCCAACAGTAATTTGCAGTCAAAAGATTAAATGTTAAAATTTCATCAGAATTGACCATTTTGGGAACGTTCGACAGCTCCGCGGTCATCGTTTTTCGTCTGAAAATTGATTTTTGGGACTTTACCAAAAATGATTCAAAATGTCAATTGGATCGTGCCTCATGTTGAATAACCAGTTTTTAAACCCTCACAGTGACCAAAATTGCCATTTTTACAGAGTTTTGCTTACTCAGAAGCTTCAATTTTGATAAATTTCAGGCAGAGAAATGACTTTAAACACACTTATTTTAGTTGAAAAAGTAATAATTCACATCCAACAGTAATTTGCAGTCAAAAGATTAAATGTTAAAATTTCATCAGAATTGACCGTTTTGGGAACGTTCGACAGCTCCGCGGTCATCGTTTTTCGTCCGAAAATTGATTTTTGGGACTTTACCAAAAATTATTCAAAATGTCAATTGGATCATGCCTCATGTTGAATAACCACTTTTTAAACCCTCACAGTGACCAAAAATGCCATTTTTACAGCGTTTTGCTTACTCAGAAGCTTCAATTTTGACCAATTTCAGGCAGAGAAATTACTTTAAACACACTTATTTTAGTTGAAAAAGTAATAATTCACATCCAACTGTAATTTGCAGTCAAAAGATTAAATGTTAAAATTTCATCAGAATTGACCATTTTGGGAACGTTCGACAGCTCCGCGGTCATCGTTTTTTGTCCAAAAATTGATTTTTTTGACTTTACCAAAAATGATTCAAAATGTCAATTGGATTGTGCATCGTGTTGAATAACCAGTTTTTAAACCCTCACAGTGACCAAAATTGCCATTTTTACAGAGTTTTGCTTACTCAGAAGCTTCAATTTTGACCAATTTCAGGCACAGAAATGACTTTAAATACATTTATTTTAGTTGAAAAGGTAATAATTCACATCCAACAGTAATTTGCAGTCAAAAGATTAAATGTTAAAATTTCATCAGAATTGACCATTTTGGGAACGTTCGACAGCTCCGCGGTCATCGTTTTTCGTCCGAAAATTGATTTTTTGGTCTTTACCAAAAATGATTCAAAATGTCAATTGGATCGTGCCTCATGTTGAATAACCACTTTTTAAACCCTCACAGTGACCAAAATTGCCATTTTTACAGAGTTTTGCTTACTCAGAAGCCTCAATTTTTACCAATTTCAGGCAGAGAAATGACTTTAAACACACTTATTTTAGTTGAAAAAGTAATAATTCACATCCAACAGTAATTTGCAGTCAAAAGATTAAATGTTAAAATTTCATCAGAATTGACCATTTTGGGAACGTTCGACAGCTCCGCGGTCATCGTTTTTCGTCCGAAAATTGATTTTTGGGACTTTACCAAAAATGATTCAAAATGTCAATTGGATCGTGCCTCATGTTGAATAACCAGTTTTTAAACCCTCACAGTGACCAAAATTGCCATTTTTACAGAGTTTTGCTTACTCAGAAGCTTCAATTTTGACCAATTTCAGGCAGATAAATGACTTTAAACACACTTATTTTAGTTGAAAAAGTAATAATTCACATCCAACAGTAATTTGCAGTCAAAAGATTAAATGTTAAAATTTCATCAGAATTGACCATTTTGGGAACGTTCGACAGCTCCGCGGTCATCGTTTTACGTCCGAAAATTGATTTTTTGGACTTTACCAAAAATGTTTCAAAATGTCAATTGGATCGTGCCTCATGTTGAATAACCACTTTTTAAACCCTCACAGTGACCAAATTTGCCATTTTTACAGAGTTTTTCTTACTCAGAAGCTTCAATTTTGACCAATTTCAGGCAGAGAAATGACTTTAAACAACCTTATTTTAGTTGAAAAAGTAATATTTCACATCCAACAGTAATTTGCAGTCAAAAGATTAAATGTTAAAATTTCCTCAGAATTGACCATTTTGGGAACGTTCGACAGCTCCGCGGTCATCGTTTTTCGTCCGAAAATTGATTTTTGGGACTTTACCAAAAATGATTCAAAATGTCAATTGGATCGTGCCTCATGTTGAATAACCAGTTTTTAAACCCTCACAGTGACCAAAATTGCCATTTTTACAGAGTTTTGCTTACTCAGAAGCTTCAATTTTGACCAATTTCAGGCAGAGAAATGACTTTAAACACACTTATTTTAGTTGAAAAAGTAATAATTCACATCCAACAGTAATTTGCAGTCAAAAGATTAAATGTTAAAATTTCATCAGAATTGACCATTTTGGGAACGTTCGACAGCTCCGCGGTCATCGTTTTTCGTCCGAAAATTGATTTTTTGGTCTTTACCAAAAATGATTCAAAATGTCAATTGGATCGTGCCTCATGTTGAATAACCACTTTTTAAACCCTCACAGTGACCAAAATTGCCATTTTTACAGAGTTTTGCTTACTCAGAAGCCTCAATTTTTACCAATTTCAGGCAGAGAAATTACTTTAAACACACTTATTTTAGTTGAAAAAGTAACAATTCACATCCAACAGTAATTTGCAGTCAAAAGATTAAATGTTAAAATTTCCTCAGAATTGACCATTTTGGGAACGTTCGACAGCTCCGCGGTCATCGTTTTTCGTCCGAAAATTGATTTTTTTGGACTTTACCAAAAATGTTTCAAAATGTCAATTGGATCGTGCCTCATGCTGAATAAACACTTTTAAAACCCTCACAGTGACCAAAATTGCCATTTTTACAGAGTTTTTCGTACTCAGAAGCTTCAATTTTGACCAATTTCAGGCAGAGAAATGACTTTAAACACACTTATTTTAGTTCAAAAAGTAATATTTCACATCCAACAGTAATTTGCAGTCAAAAGATTAAATGTTAAAATTTCCTCAGAATTGACCATTTTGGGAACGTTCGACAGCTCCGCGGTCATCGTTTTTCGTCCGAAAATTGATTTTTTGGACTTTACCAAAAATGATTCAAAATGTCAATTGGATCATGCCTCATGTTGAATAACCACTTTTTAAACCCTCACACTGACCAAAATTGCCATTTTTACAGAGTTTCGCTTACTCAGAAGCTTCAATTTTGACCAATTTCAGGCAGAGAAATGACTTTAAACACACTTATTTTAGTTGAAAAAGTAATAATTCACATCCAACAGTAATTTGCAGTCAAAAGATTAAATGTTAAAATTTCATCGAAATTGACCATTTTGGGAACGTTCGACAGCTCCGCGTTCATCGTTTTTCGTCTGAAAATTGATTTTTGGGACTTTACCAAAAATGATTCAAAATGTCAATTGGATCGTGCCTCATGTTGAATAACCAGTTTTTAAACCCTCACAGTGACCAAAATTGCCATTTTTACAGAGTTTTGCTTACTCAGAAGCTTCAATTTTGATAAATTTCAGGCAGAGAAATGACTTTAAACACACTTATTTTAGTTGAAAAAGTAATAATTCACATCCAACTGTAATTTGCAGTCAAAAGATTAAATGTTAAAATTTCATCAGAATTGACCATTTTGGGAACGTTCGACAGCTCCGCGGTCATCCTTTTTTGTCCGAAAATTGATTTTTTTGACTTTACCAAAAATGATTCAAAATGTCAATTGGATTGTGCCTCGTGTTGAATAACCAGTTTTTAAACCCTCACAGTGACCAAAATTGCCATTTTTACAGAGTTTTGCTTACTCAGAAGCTTCAATTTTGACCAATTTCAGGCACAGAAATGACTTTAAATACATTTATTTTAGTTGAAAAGGTAATAATTCACATCCAACAGTAATTTGCAGTCAAAAGATTAAATGTTAAAATTTCATCAGAATTGACCATTTTGGGAACGTTCGACAGCTCCGCGGTCATCGTTTTTCGTCCGAAAATTGATTTTTTGGTCTTTACCAAAAATGATTCAAAATGTCAATTGGATCGTGCCTCATGTTGAATAACCACTTTTTAAACCCTCACAGTGACCAAAATTGCCATTTTTACAGAGTTTTGCTTACTCAGAAGCCTCAATTTTTACCAATTTCAGGCAGAGAAATGACTTTAAACACACTTATTTTAGTTGAAAAAGTAATAATTCACATCCAACAGTAATTTGCAGTCAAAAGATTAAATGTTAAAATTTCATCAGAATTGACCATTTTGGGAACGTTCGACAGCTCCGCGGTCATCGTTTTTCGTCCGAAAATTGATTTTTGGGACTTTACCAAAAATGATTCAAAATGTCAATTGGATCGTGCCTCATGTTGAATAACCAGTTTTTAAACCCTCACAGTGACCAAAATTGCCATTTTTACAGAGTTTTGCTTACTCAGAAGCTTCAATTTTGACCAATTTCAGGCAGATAAATGACTTTAAACACACTTATTTTAGTTGAAAAAGTAATAATTCACATCCAACAGTAATTTGCAGTCAAAAGATTAAATGTTAAAATTTCATCAGAATTGACCATTTTCGGAACGTTCGACAGCTCCGCGGTCATCGTTTTTCGTCCGAAAATTGATTTTTGGGACTTTACCAAAAATGATTCAAAATGTCAATTGGATCGTGCCTCATGTTGAATAACCAGTTTTTAAACCCTCACAGTGACCAAAATTGCCATTTTTACAGAGTTTTGCTTACTCAGAAGCTTCAATTTTGACCAATTTCAGGCAGATAAATGACTTTAAACACACTTATTTTAGTTGAAAAAGTAATAATTCACATCCAACAGTAATTTGCAGTCAAAAGATTAAATGTTAAAATTTCATCAGAATTGACCATTTTGGGAACGTTCGACAGCTCCGCGGTCATCGTTTTACGTCCGAAAATTGATTTTTTGGACTTCACCAAAAATGTTTCAAAATGTCAATTGGATCGTGCCTCATGTTGAATAACCACTTTTTAAACCCTCACAGTGACCAAAATTGCCATTTTTACAGAGTTTTTCTTACTCAGAAGCTTCAATTTTGACCAATTTCAGGCAGAGAAATGACTTTAAACACACTTATTTTAGTTGAAAAAGTAATATTTCACATCCAACAGTAATTTGCAGTCAAAAGATTAAATGTTAAAATTTCCTCAGAATTGACCATTTTGGGAACGTTCGACAGCTCCGCGGTCATCGTTTTTCGTCCGAAAATTGATTTTTTGGACTTTACCAAAAATGATTCAAAATGTCAATTGGATCATGCCTCATGTTGAATAACCACTTTTTAAACCCTCACATTGACCAAAATTGCCATTTTTACAGAGTTTCGCTTACTCAGAAGCTTCAATTTTGACCAATTTCAGGCAGAGAAATGACTTTAAACACACTTATTTTAGTTGAAAAAGTAATAATTCACATCCAACAGTAATTTGCAGTCAAAAGATTAAATGTTAAAATTTCATCAGAATTGACCATTTTGGGAACGTTCGACAGCTCCGCGGTCATCGTTTTTCGTCCGAAAATTGATTTTTGGGACTTTACCAAAAATGATTCAAAATGTCAATTGGATCGTGCCTCATGTTGAATAACCAGTTTTTAAACCCTCACAGTGACCAAAAATGCAATTTTTACAGCGTTTTGCTTACTCAGAAGCTTCAATTTTGACCAATTTCAGGCAGAGAAATTACTTTAAACACACTTATTTTAGTTGAAAAAGTAATAATTCACATCCAACTGTAATTTGCAGTCAAAAGATTAAATGTTAAAATTTCATCAGAATTGACCATTTTGGGAACGTTCGACAGCTCCGTGGTCATCGTTTTTCGTCCGAAAATTGATTTTTTGGACTTTACCAAAAATAATTCAAAATGTCAATTGGATCGTGCCTCATGTTGAATAACCACTTTTTAAACCCTCACAGTGACCAAAATTGCCATTTTTACAGAGTTTCGCTTACTCAGAAGCTTCAATTTTGACCAATTTCAGGCAGAGAAATGACTTTAAACACACTTATTTTAGTTGAAAAAGTAATTATTCACATCAAACAGTAATTTGCAGTCAAAAGATTAAATGTTAAAATTTCATCAGAATTGACTATTTGGGAACGTTCGACAGCTCCGCTGTCATCGTTTTTCGTCCGAAAATTGATTTTTGGGACTTTACCAAAAATGATTCAAAATGTCAATTGGATCATGCCTCATGTTGAATAACCACTTTTTAAACCCTCACAGTGACCAAAAATGCCATTTTTACAGCGTTTTGCTTACTCAGAAGCTTCAATTTTGACCAATTTCAGGCAGAGAAATTACTTTAAACACACTTATTTTAGTTGAAAAAGTAATAATTCACATCCAACAGTAATTTGCAGTCAAAAGATTAAATGTTAAAATTTCATCAGAATTGACCATTTTGGGAACGTTCGACAGCTCCGCGGTCATCGTTTTTCGTCCGAAAATTGATTTTTTGGACTTTACCAAAAATGATTCAAAATGTCAATTGGATCATGCCTCATGTTGAATAACCACTTTTTAAACCCTCACATTGACCAAAATTCCCATTTTTACAGAGTTTTGCTTACTCAGAAGCTTCAATTTTGACCAATTTCAGGCAGAGAAATGACTTTAAACACACTTATTTTAGTTGAAAAAGTAATAATTCACATCCAACAGTAATTTGCAGTCAAAAGATTAAATGTTAAAATTTCATCAGAATTGACCATTTTGGGAACGTTCGACAGCTCCTCGGTCATCGTTTTTCGTCCGAAAATTGATTTTTGGGACTTTACCAAAAATGATTCAAAATGTCAATTGGATCGTGCCTCATGTTGAATAACCAGTTTTTAAACCCTCACAGTGACCAAAATTGCCATTTTTACAGAGTTTTGCTTACTCAGAAGCTTCAATTTTGACCAATTTCAGGCAGAGAAATGACTTTAAACACACTTATTTTAGTTGAAAAAGTAATAATTCACATCCAACAGTAATTTGCAGTCAAAAGATTAAATGTTAAAATTTCATTAGAATTGACCATTTTGGGAACGTTCGACAGCTCCGCGGTCATCGTTTTTCGTCCGAAAATTGATTTTTTGGTCTTTACCAAAAATGATTCAAAATGTCAATTGGATCGTGCCTCATGTTGAATAACCACTTTTTAAACCCTCACAGTGACCAAAATTGCCATTTTTACAGAGTTTTGCTTACTCAGAAGCCTCAATTTTTACCAATTTCAGGCAGAGAAATTACTTTAAACACACTTATTTTAGTTGAAAAAGTAACAATTCACATCCAACAGTAATTTGCAGTCAAAAGATTAAATGTTAAAATTTCCTCAGAATTGACCATTTTGGGAACGTTCGACAGCTCCGCGGTCATCGTTTTTCGTCCGAAAATTGATTTTTTTGGACTTTACCAAAAATGTTTCAAAATGTCAATTGGATCGTGCCTCATGTTGAATAAACACTTTTTAAACCCTCACAGTGACCAAAATTGCCATTTTTACAGAGTTTTTCTTACTCAGAAGCTTCAATTTTGACCAATTTCAGGCAGAGAAATGACTTTAAACACACTTATTTTAGTTCAAAAAGTAATATTTCACATCCAACAGTAATTTGCAGTCAAAAGATTAAATGTTAAAATTTCCTCAGAATTGACCATTTTGGGAACGTTCGACAGCTCCGCGGTCATCGTTTTTCGTCCGAAAATTGATTTTTTGGACTTTACCAAAAATGATTCAAAATGTCAATTGGATCATGCCTCATGTTGAATAACCACTTTTTAAACCCTCACACTGACCAAAATTGCCATTTTTACAGAGTTTCGCTTACTCAGAAGCTTCAATTTTGACCAATTTCAGGCAGAGAAATGACTTTAAACACACTTATTTTAGTTGAAAAAGTAATAATTCACATCCAACAGTAATTTGCAGTCAAAAGATTAAATGTTAAAATTTCATCAGAATTGACCATTTTGGGAACGTTCGACAGCTCCGCGGTCATCGTTTTTCGTCTGAAAATTGATTTTTGGGACTTTACCAAAAATGATTCAAAATGTCAATTGGATCGTGCCTCATGTTGAATAACCAGTTTTTAAACCCTCACAGTGACCAAAATTGCCATTTTTACAGAGTTTTGCTTACTCAGAAGCTTCAATTTTGATAAATTTCAGGCAGAGAAATGACTTTAAACACACTTATTTTAGTTGAAAAAGTAATAATTCACATCCAACAGTAATTTGCAGTCAAAAGATTAAATGTTAAAATTTCATCAGAATTGACCATTTTGGGAACGTTCGACAGCTCCGCGGTCATCGTTTTTCGTCAGAAAATTGATTTTTGGGACTTTACCAAAAATGATTCAAAATGTCAATTGGATCGTGCCTCATGTTGAATAACCAGTTTTTAAACCCTCACAGTGACCAAAATTGCCATTTTTACAGAGTTTTGCTTACTCAGAAGCTTCAATTTTGACCAATTTCAGGCAGAGAAATGACTTTAAACACACTTATTTTAGTTGAAAAAGTAATAATTCACATCCAACAGTAATTTGCAGTCAAAAGATTAAATGTTAAAATTTCATCAGAATTGACCATTTTGGGAACGTTCGACAGCTCCGCGGTCATCGTTTTTCGTCCGAAAATTGATTTTTTGGTCTTTACCAAAAATGATTCAAAATGTCAATTGGATCGTGCCTCATGTTGAATAACCACTTTTTAAACCCTCACAGTGACCAAAATTGCCATTTTTACAGAGTTTTGCTTACTCAGAAGCCTCAATTTTTACCAATTTCAGGCAGAGAAATTACTTTAAACACACTTATTTTAGTTGAAAAAGTAACAATTCACATCCAACAGTAATTTGCAGTCAAAAGATTAAATGTTAAAATTTCCTCAGAATTGACCATTTTGGGAAAGTTCGACAGCTCCGCGGTCATCGTTTTTCGTCCGAAAATTGATTTTTGGGACTTTACCAAAAATGATTCAAAATGTCAATTGGATCGTGCCTCATGTTGAATAACCAGTTTTTAAACCCTCACAGTGACCAAAATTGCCATTTTTACAGAGTTTTGCTTACTCAGAAGCTTCAATTTTGACCAATTTCAGGCAGAGAAATGACTTTAAACACACTTATTTTAGTTGAAAAAGTAATAATTCACATCCAACAGTAATTTGCAGTCAAAAGATTAAATGTTAAAATTTCATTAGAATTGACCATTTTGGGAACGTTCGACAGCTCCGCGGTCATCGTTTTTCGTCCGAAAATTGATTTTTTGGTCTTTACCAAAAATGATTCAAAATGTCAATTGGATCGTGCCTCATGTTGAATAACCACTTTTTAAACCCTCACAGTGACCAAAATTGCCATTTTTACAGAGTTTTGCTTACTCAGAAGCCTCAATTTTTACCAATTTCAGGCAGAGAAATTACTTTAAACACACTTATTTTAGTTGAAAAAGTAACAATTCACATCCAACAGTAATTTGCAGTCAAAAGATTAAATGTTAAAATTTCCTCAGAATTGACCATTTTGGGAACGTTCGACAGCTCCGCGGTCATCGTTTTTCGTCCGAAAATTGATTTTTTTGGACTTTACCAAAAATGTTTCAAAATGTCAATTGGATCGTGCCTCATGTTGAATAAACACTTTTTAAACCCTCACAGTGACCAAAATTGCCATTTTTACAGAGTTTTTCTTACTCAGAAGCTTCAATTTTGACCAATTTCAGGCAGAGAAATGAATTTAAACACACTTATTTTAGTTCAAAAAGTAATATTTCACATCCAACAGTAATTTGCAGTCAAAAGATTAAATGTTAAAATTTCCTCAGAATTGACCATTTTGGGAACGTTCGACAGCTCCGCGGTCATCGTTTTTCGTCCGAAAATTGATTTTTTGGACTTTACCAAAAATGATTCAAAATGTCAATTGGATCATGCCTCATGTTGAATAACCACTTTTTAAACCCTCACACTGACCAAAATTGCCATTTTTACAGAGTTTCGCTTACTCAGAAGCTTCAATTTTGACCAATTTCAGGCAGAGAAATGACTTTAAACACACTTATTTTAGTTGAAAAAGTAATAATTCACATCCAACAGTAATTTGCAGTCAAAAGATTAAATGTTAAAATTTCATCAGAATTGACCATTTTGGGAACGTTCGACAGCTCCGCGGTCATCGTTTTTCGTCTGAAAATTGATTTTTGGGACTTTACCAAAAATGATTCAAAATGTCAATTGGATCGTGCCTCATGTTGAATAACCAGTTTTTAAACCCTCACAGTGACCAAAATTGCCATTTTTACAGAGTTTTGCTTACTCAGAAGCTTCAATTTTGATAAATTTCAGGCAGAGAAATGACTTTAAACACACTTATTTTAGTTGAAAAAGTAATAATTCACATCCAACAGTAATTTGCAGTCAAAAGATTAAATGTTAAAATTTCATCAGAATTGACCATTTTGGGAACGTTCGACAGCTCCGCGGTCATCGTTTTTCGTCCGAAAATTGATTTTTGGGACTTTACCAAAAATGATTCAAAATGTCAATTGGATCATGCCTCATGTTGAATAACCACTTTTTAAACCCTCACAGTGACCAAAAATGCCATTTTTACAGCGTTTTGCTTACTCAGAAGCTTCAATTTTGACCAATTTCAGGCAGAGAAATGACTTTAAACACACTTATTTTAGTTGAAAAAGTAATAATTCACATCCAACAGTAATTTGCAGTCAAAAGATTAAATGTTAAAATTTCATCAGAATTGACCATTTTGGGAACGTTCGACAGCTCCGCGGTCATCGTTTTTCGTCCGAAAATTGATTTTTGGGACTTTACCAAAAATGATTCAAAATGTCAATTGGATCGTGCCTCATGTTGAATAACCAGTTTTTAAACCCTCACAGTGACCAAAATTGCCATTTTTACAGAGTTTTGCTTACTCAGAAGCTTCAATTTTGACCAATTTCAGGCAGAGAAATGACTTTAAACACACTTATTTTAGTTCAAAAAGTAATATTTCACATCCAACAGTAATTTGCAGTCAAAAGATTAAATGTTAAAATTTTCTCAGAATTGACCATTTTGGGAACGTTCGACAGCTCCGCGGTCATCGTTTTTCGTCCGAAAATTGATTTTTTGGACTTTACCAAAAATGATTCAAAATGTCAATTGGATCATGCCTCATGTTGAATAACCACTTTTTAAACCCTCACACTGACCAAAATTGCCATTTTTACAGAGTTTCGCTTACTCAGAAGCTTCAATTTTGACCAATTTCAGGCAGAGAAATGACTTTAAACACACTTATTTTAGTTGAAAAAGTAATATTTCACATCCAACAGTAATTTGCAGTCAAAAGATTAAATGTTAAAATTTCATCAGAATTGACCATTTTGGGAACGTTCGACAGCTCCGCGGTCATCGTTTTTCGTCTGAAAATTGATTTTTGGGACTTTACCAAAAATGATTCAAAATGTCAATTGGATCGTGCCTCATGTTGAATAACCAGTTTTTAAACCCTCACAGTGACCAAAATTGCCATTTTTACAGAGTTTTGCTTACTCAGAAGCTTCAATTTTGATAAATTTCAGGCAGAGAAATGACTTTAAACACACTTATTTTAGTTGAAAAAGTAATAATTCACATCCAACAGTAATTTGCAGTCAAAAGATTAAATGTTAAAATTTCATCAGAATTGACCATTTTGGGAACGTTCGACAGCTCCGCGGTCATCATTTTTCGTCCGAAAATTGATTTTTGGGACTTTACCAAAAATGATTCAAAATGTCAATTGGATCATGCCTCATGTTGAATAACCACTTTTTAAACCCTCACAGTGACCAAAAATGCCATTTTTACAGCGTTTTGCTTACTCAGAAGCTTCAATTTTGACCAATTTCAGGCAGAGAAATTACTTTAAACACACTTATTTTAGTTGAAAAAGTAATAATTCACATCCAACTGTAATTTGCAGTCAAAAGATTAAATGTTAAAATTTCATCAGAATTGACCATTTTGGGAACGTTCGACAGCTCCGCGGTCATCGTTTTTTGTCCGAAAATTGAATTTTTTGACTTTACCAAAAATGATTCAAAATGTCAATTGGATTGTGCCTCGTGTTGAATAACCAGTTTTTAAACCCTCACAGTGACCAAAATTGCCATTTTTACAGAGTTTTGCTTACTCAGAAGCTTCAATTTTGACCAATTTCAGGCACAGAAATGACTTTAAATACATTTATTTTAGTTGAAAAGGTAATAATTCACATCCAACAGTAATTTGCAGTCAAAAGATTAAATGTTAAAATTTCATCAGAATTGACCATTTTGGGAACGTTCGACAGCTCCGCGGTCATCGTTTTTCGTCCGAAAATTGATTTTTTGGTCTTTACCAAAAATGATTCAAAATGTCAATTGGATCGTGCCTCATGTTGAATAACCACTTTTTAAACCCTCACAGTGACCAAAATTGCCATTTTTACAGAGTTTTGCTTACTCAGAAGCCTCAATTTTTACCAATTTCAGGCAGAGAAATGACTTTAAACACACTTATTTTAGTTGAAAAAGTAATAATTCACATCCAACAGTAATTTGCAGTCAAAAGATTAAATGTTAAAATTTCATCAGAATTGACCATTTTGGGAACGTTCGACAGCTCCGCGGTCATCGTTTTTCGTCCGAAAATTGATTTTTGGGACTTTACCAAAAATGATTCAAAATGTCAATTGGATCGTGCCTCATGTTGAATAACCAGTTTTTAAACCCTCACAGTGACCAAAATTGCCATTTTTACAGAGTTTTGCTTACTCAGAAGCTTCAATTTTGACCAATTTCAGGCAGATAAATGACTTTAAACACACTTATTTTAGTTGAAAAAGTAATAATTCACATCCAACAGTAATTTGCAGTCAAAAGATTAAATGTTAAAATTTCATCAGAATTGACCATTTTGGGAACGTTCGACAGCTCCGCGGTCATCGTTTTACGTCCGAAAATTGATTTTTTGGACTTTACCAAAAATGTTTCAAAATGTCAATTGGATCGTGCCTCATGTTGAATAACCACTTTTTAAACCCTCACAGTGACCAAATTTGCCATTTTTACAGAGTTTTTCTTACTCAGAAGCTTCAATTTTGACCAATTTCAGGCAGAGAAATGACTTTAAACAACCTTATTTTAGTTGAAAAAGTAATATTTCACATCCAACAGTAATTTGCAGTCAAAAGATTAAATGTTAAAATTTCCTCAGAATTGACCATTTTGGGAACGTTCGACAGCTCCGCGGTCATCGTTTTTCGTCCGAAAATTGATTTTTTTGGACTTTACCAAAAATGATTCAAAATGTCAATTGGATCATGCCTCATGTTGAATAACCACTTTTTAAACCCTCACATTGACCAAAATTGCCATTTTTACAGAGTTTCGCTTACTCAGAAGCTTCAATTTTGACCAATTTCAGGCAGAGAAATTACTTTAAACACACTTATTTTAGTTGAAAAAGTAATAATTCACATCCAACTGTAATTTGCAGTCAAAAGATTAAATGTTAAAATTTCATCAGAATTGACCATTTTGGGGACGTTCGACAGCTCCGCGGTCATCGTTTTTTGTCCGAAAATTGATTTTTTTTACTTTACCAAAAATGAATCAAAATGTCAATTGGATCGTGCCTCGTGTTGAATAACCAGTTTTTAAACCCTCACAGTGACCAAAATTGCCATTTTTACAGAGTTTCGCTTACTCAGAAGCTTCAATATTGACCAATTTCAGGCAGAGAAATGACTTTAAACACACTTATTTTAGTTGAAAAAGTAATAATTCACATCCAACAGTAATTTGCAGTCAAAAGATTAAATGTTAAAATTTCATCAGAATTGACCATTTTGGGAACGTTCGACAGCTCCGTGGTCATCGTTTTTCGTCCGAAAATTGATTTTTTGGACTTTACCAAAAATAATTCAAAATGTCAATTGGATCGTGCCTCATGTTGAATAACCACTTTTTAAACCCTCACAGTGACCAAAATTGCCATTTTTACAGAGTTTCGCTTACTCAGAAGCTTCAATTTTGACCAATTTCAGGCAGAGAAATGACTTTAAACACACTTATTTTAGTTGAAAAAGTAATTATTCACATCCAACAGTAATTTGCAGTCAAAAGATTAAATGTTAAAATTTCATCAGAATTGACTATTTGGGAACGTTCGACAGCTCCGCTGTCATCGTTTTTCGTCCGAAAATTGATTTTTGGGACTTTACCAAAAATGATTCAAAATGTCAATTGGATCATGCCTCATGTTGAATAACCACTTTTTAAACCCTCACAGTGACCAAAAATGCCATTTTTACAGCGTTTTGCTTACTCAGAAGCTTCAATTTTGACCAATTTCAGGCAGAGAAATTACTTTAAACACACTTATTTTAGTTGAAAAAGTAATAATTCACATCCAACTGTAATTTGCAGTCAAAAGATTAAATGTTAAAATTTCATCAGAATTGACCATTTTGGGAACGTTCGACAGCTCCGCGGTCATCGTTTTTCGTCCGAAAATTGATTTTTTTGGACTTTACCAAAAATGATTCAAAATATCAATTGGATCATGCCTCATGTTGAATAACCACTTTTTAAACCCTCACAGTGACCAAAATTGCCATTTTTACAGAGTTTTGCTTACTCAGAAGCTTCAATTTGGACCAATTTCAGGCACAGAAATTACTTTAAGCACAATTATTTTAGTTGAAAAAGTAATAATTCACATCCAACAGTAATTTGCAGTCAAAAGATTAAATGTTAAAATTTCATCAGAATTGACCATTTTGGGAACGTTCGACACCTCCGCGGTCATCGTTTTTCGTCCGAAAATTGATTTTTTGGTCTTTACCAAAAATGATTCAAAATGTCAATTGGATCGTGCCTCATGTTGAATAACCACTTTTTAAACCCTCACAGTGACCAAAATTGCCATTCTTACAGAGTTTTGCTTACTCAGAAGCCTCAATTTTTACCAATTTCAGGCAGAGAAATTACTTTAAACACACTTATTTTAGTTGAAAAAGTAATAATTCACATCCAACAGTAATTTGCAGTCAAAAGATTAAATGTTAAAATTTCATCAGAATTGACCATTTTGGGAACGTTCGACAGCTCCGCGGTCATCGTTTTTCGTCCGAAAATTGATTTTTGGGACTTTACCAAAAATGATTCAAAATGTCAATTGGATCGTGCCTCATGTTGAATAACCAGTTTTTAAACCCTCACAGTGACCAAAATTGCCATTTTTACAGAGTTTTGCTTACTCAGAAGCTTCAATTTTGACCAATTTCAGGCAGATAAATGACTTTAAACACACTTATTTTAGTTGAAAAAGTAATAATTCACATCCAACAGTAATTTGCAGTCAAAAGATTAAATGTTAAAATTTCATCAGAATTGACCATTTTGGGAACGTTCGACAGCTCCGCGGTCATTGTTTTACGTCCGAAAATTGATTTTTTGGACTTTACCAAAAATGTTTCAAAATGTCAATTGGATCGTGCCTCATGTTGAATAACCACTTTTTAAACCCTCACAGTGACCAAATTTGCCATTTTTACAGAGTTTTTCTTACTCAGAAGCTTCAATTTTGACCAATTTCAGGCAGAGAAATGACTTTAAACAACCTTATTTTAGTTGAAAAAGTAATATTTCACATCCAACAGTAATTTGCAGTCAAAAGATTAAATGTTAAAATTTCCTCAGAATTGACCATTTTGGGAACGTTCGACAGCTCTGCGGTCATCGTTTTTCGTCCGAAAATTGATTTTTTGGACTTTACCAAAAATGATTCAAAATGTCAATTGGATCATGCCTCATGTTGAATAACCACTTTTTAAACCCTCACACTGACCAAAATTGCCATTTTTACAGAGTTTCGCTTACTCAGAAGCTTCAATTTTGACCAATTTCAGGCAGAGAAATGACTTTAAACACACTTATTTTAGTTGAAAAAGTAATAATTCACATCCAACAGTAATTTGCAGTCAAAAGATTAAATGTTAAAATTTCATCAGAATTGACCATTTTGGGAACGTTCGACAGCTCCGCGGTCATCGTTTTTCGTCTGAAAATTGATTTTTGGGACTTTACCAAAAATGATTCAAAATGTCAATTGGATCGTGCCTCATGTTGAATAACCAGTTTTTAAACCCTCACAGTGACCAAAATTGCCATTTTTACAGAGTTTTGCTTACTCAGAAGCTTCAATTTTGATAAATTTCAGGCAGAGAAATGACTTTAAACACACTTATTTTAGTTGAAAAAGTAATAATTCACATCCAACAGTAATTTGCAGTCAAAAGATTAAATGTTAAAATTTCATCAGAATTGACCATTTTGGGAACGTTCGACAGCTCCGCGGTCATCGTTTTTCGTCCGAAAATTGATTTTTGGGACTTTACCAAAAATGATTCAAAATGTCAATTGGATCATGCCTCATGTTGAATAACCACTTTTTAAACCCTCACAGTGACCAAAAATGCCATTTTTACAGCGTTTTGCTTACTCAGAAGCTTCAATTTTGACCAATTTCAGGCAGAGAAATTACTTTAAACACACTTATTTTAGTTGAAAAAGTAATAATTCACATCCAACTGTAATTTGCAGTCAAAAGATTAAATGTTAAAATTTCATCAGAATTGACCATTTTGGGAACGTTCGACAGCTCCGCGGTCATCGTTTTTTGTCCGAAAATTGATTTTTTTGACTTTACCAAAAATGATTCAAAATGTCAATTGGATTGTGCCTCGTGTTGAATAACCAGTTTTTAAACCCTCACAGTGACCAAAATTGCCATTTTTACAGAGTTTTGCTTACTCAGAAGCTTCAATTTTGACCAATTTCAGGCACAGAAATGACTTTAAATACATTTATTTTAGTTGAAAAGGTAATAATTCACATCCAACAGTAATTTGCAGTCAAAAGATTAAATGTTAAAATTTCATCAGAATTGACCATTTTGGGAACGTTCGACAGCTCCGCGGTCATCGTTTTTCGTCCGAAAATTGATTTTTTGGTCTTTACCAAAAATGATTCAAAATGTCAATTGGATCGTGCCTCATGTTGAATAACCACTTTTTAAACCCTCACAGTGACCAAAATTGCCATTTTTACAGAGTTTTGCTTACTCAGAAGCCTCAATTTTTACCAATTTCAGGCAGAGAAATGACTTTAAACACACTTATTTTAGTTGAAAAAGTAATAATTCACATCCAACAGTAATTTGCAGTCAAAAGATTAAATGTTAAAATTTCATCAGAATTGACCATTTTGGGAACGTTCGACAGCTCCGCGGTCATCGTTTTTCGTCCGAAAATTGATTTTTGGGACTTTACCAAAAATGATTCAAAATGTCAATTGGATCGTGCCTCATGTTGAATAACCAGTTTTTAAACCCTCACAGTGACCAAAATTGCCATTTTTACAGAGTTTTGCTTACTCAGAAGCTTCAATTTTGACCAATTTCAGGCAGATAAATGACTTTAAACACACTTATTTTAGTTGAAAAAGTAATAATTCACATCCAACAGTAATTTGCAGTCAAAAGATTAAATGTTAAAATTTCATCAGAATTGACCATTTTGGGAACGTTCGACAGCTCCGCGGTCATCGTTTTACGTCCGAAAATTGATTTTTTGGACTTTACCAAAAATGTTTCAAAATGTCAATTGGATCGTGCCTCATGTTGAATAACCACTTTTTAAACCCTCACAGTGACCAAATTTGCCATTTTTACAGAGTTTTTCTTACTCAGAAGCTTCAATTTTGACCAATTTCAGGCAGAGAAATGACTTTAAACAACCTTATTTTAGTTGAAAAAGTAATATTTCACATCCAACAGTAATTTGCAGTCAAAAGATTAAATGTTAAAATTTCCTCAGAATTGACCATTTTGGGAACGTTCGACAGCTCCGCGGTCATCGTTTTTCGTCCGAAAATTGATTTTTTGGGACTTTACCAAAAATGATTCAAAATGTCAATTGGATCATGCCTCATGTTGAATAACCACTTTTTAAACCCTCACATTGACCAAAATTGCCATTTTTACAGAGTTTCGCTTACTCAGAAGCTTCAATTTTGACCAATTTCAGGCAGAGAAATTACTTTAAACACACTTATTTTAGTTGAAAAAGTAATAATTCACATCCAACTGTAATTTGCAGTCAAAAGATTAAATGTTAAAATTTCATCAGAATTGACCATTTTGGGGACGTTCGACAGCTCCGCGGTCATCGTTTTTTGTCCGAAAATTGATTTTTTTTACTTTACCAAAAATGAATCAAAATGTCAATTGGATCGTGCCTCGTGTTGAATAACCAGTTTTTAAACCCTCACAGTGACCAAAATTGCCATTTTTACAGAGTTTCGCTTACTCAGAAGCTTCAATTTTGACCAATTTCAGGCAGAGAAATGACTTTAAACACACTTATTTTAGTTGAAAAAGTAATAATTCACATCCAACAGTAATTTGCAGTCAAAAGATTAAATGTTAAAATTTCATCAGAATTGACCATTTTGGGAACGTTCGACAGCTCCGCGGTCATCGTTTTTCGTCCGAAAATTGATTTTTGGGACTTTACCAAAAATGATTCAAAATGTCAATTGGATCGTGCCTCATGTTGAATAACCAGTTTTTAAACCCTCACAGTGACCAAAATTGCCATTTTTACAGAGTTTTGCTTACTCAGAAGCTTCAATTTTGACCAATTTCAGGCAGATAAATGACTTTAAACACACTTATTTTAGTTGAAAAAGTAATAATTCACATCCAACAGTAATTTGCAGTCAAAAGATTAAATGTTAAAATTTCATCAGAATTGACCATTTTGGGAACGTTCGACAGCTCCGCGGTCATCGTTTTACGTCCGAAAATTGATTTTTTGGACTTCACCAAAAATGTTTCAAAATGTCAATTGGATCGTGCCTCATGTTGAATAACCACTTTTTAAACCCTCACAGTGACCAAAATTGCCATTTTTACAGAGTTTTTCTTACTCAGAAGCTTTAATTTTGACCAATTTCAGGCAGAGAAATGACTTTAAACACACTTATTTTAGTTGAAAAAGTAATATTTCACATCCAACAGTAATTTGCAGTCAAAAGATTAAATGTTAAAATTTCCTCAGAATTGACCATTTTGGGAACGTTCGACAGCTCCGCGGTCATCGTTTTTCGTCCGAAAATTGATTTTTTGGACTTTACCAAAAATGATTCAAAATGTCAATTGGATCATGCCTCATGTTGAATAACCACTTTTTAAACCCTCACATTGACCAAAATTGCCATTTTTACAGAGTTTCGCTTACTCAGAAGCTTCAATTTTGACCAATTTCAGGCAGAGAAATGACTTTAAACACACTTATTTTAGTTGAAAAAGTAATAATTCACATCCAACAGTAATTTGCAGTCAAAAGATTAAATGTTAAAATTTCATCAGAATTGACCATTTTGGGAACGTTCGACAGCTCCGTGGTCATCGTTTTTCGTCCGAAAATTGATTTTTTGGACTTTACCAAAAATAATTCAAAATGTCAATTGGATCGTGCCTCATGTTGAATAACCACTTTTTAAACCCTCACAGTGACCAAAATTGCCATTTTTACAGAGTTTCGCTTACTCAGAAGCTTCAATTTTGACCAATTTCAGGCAGAGAAATGACTTTAAACACACTTATTTTAGTTGAAAAAGTAATTATTCACATCCAACAGTAATTTGCAGTCAAAAGATTAAATGTTAAAATTTCATCAGAATTGACTATTTGGGAACGTTCGACAGCTCCGCTGTCATCGTTTTTCGTCCGAAAATAGATTTTTGGGACTTTACCAAAAATGATTCAAAATGTCAATTGGATCATGCCTCATGTTGAATAACCACTTTTTAAACCCTCACAGTGACCAAAAATGCCATTTTTACAGCGTTTTGCTTACTCAGAAGCTTCAATTTTGACCAATTTCAGGCAGAGAAATTACTTTAAACACACTTATTTTAGTTGAAAAAGTAATAATTCACATCCAACTGTAATTTGCAGTCAAAAGATTAAATGTTAAAATTTCATCAGAATTGACCATTTTGGGAACGTTCGACAGCTCCGCGGTCATCGTTTTTCGTCTGAAAATTGATTTTTTTGGACTTTACCAAAAATGATTCAAAATATCAATTGGATCATGCCTCATGTTGAATAACCACTTTTTAAACCCTCACAGTGACCAAAATTGCCATTTTTACAGAGTTTTGCTTACTCAGAAGCTTCAATTTGGACCAATTTCAGGCACAGAAATTACTTTAAGCACAATTATTTTAGTTGAAAATGTAATAATTCACATCCAACAGTAATTTGCAGTCAAAAGATTAAATGTTAAAATTTCATCAGAATTGACCATTTTGGGAACGTTCGACACCTCCGCGGTCATCGTTTTTCGTCCGAAAACTGATTTTTTGGTCTTTACCAAAAATGATTCAAAATGTCAATTGGATCGTGCCTCATGTTGAATAACCACTTTTTAAACCCTCACAGTGACCAAAATTGCCATTCTTACAGAGTTTTGCTTACTCAGAAGCCTCAATTTTTACCAATTTCAGGCAGAGAAATTACTTTAAACACACTTATTTTAGTTGAAAAAGTAATAATTCACATCCAACAGTAATTTGCAGTCAAAAGATTAAATGTTAAAATTTCATCAGAATTGACCATTTTGGGATCGTTCGACAGCTCCGCGGTCATCGTTTTTCGTCCGAAAATTGATTTTTGGGACTTTACCAAAAATGATTCAAAATGTCAATTGGATCGTGCCTCATGTTGAATAACCAGTTTTTAAACCCTCACAGTGACCAAAATTGCCATTTTTACAGAGTTTTGCTTACTCAGAAGCTTCAATTTTGACCAATTTCAGGCAGATAAATGACTTTAAACACACTTATTTTAGTTGAAAAAGTAATAATTCACATCCAACAGTAATTTGCAGTCAAAAGATTAAATGTTAAAATTTCATCAGAATTGACCATTTTGGGAACGTTCGACAGCTCCGCGGTCATTGTTTTACGTCCGAAAATTGATTTTTTGGACTTTACCAAAAATGTTTCAAAATGTCAATTGGATCGTGCCTCATGTTGAATAACCACTTTTTAAACCCTCACAGTGACCAAATTTGCCATTTTTACAGAGTTTTTCTTACTCAGAAGCTTCAATTTTGACCAATTTCAGGCAGAGAAATGACTTTAAACAACCTTATTTTAGTTGAAAAAGTAATATTTCACATCCAACAGTAATTTGCAGTCAAAAGATTAAATGTTAAAATTTCCTCAGAATTGACCATTTTGGGAACGTTCGACAGCTCCGCGGTCATCGTTTTTCGTCCGAAAATTGATTTTTTTGGACTTTACCAAAAATGATTCAAAATGTCAATTGGATCGTGCCTCATGTTGAATAACCACTTTTTAAACCCTCACAGTGACCAAAATTGCCATTTTTACAGAGTTTTTCTTACTCAGAAGCTTCAATTTTGACCAATTTCAGGCAGAGAAATGACTTTAAACACACTTATTTTAGTTGAAAAAGTAATATTTCACATCCAACAGTAATTTGCAGTCAAAAGATTAAATGTTAAAATTTCCTCAGAATTGACCATTTTGGGAACGTTCGACAGCTCTGCGGTCATCGTTTTTCGTCCGAAAATTGATTTTTTGGACTTTACCAAAAATGATTCAAAATGTCAATTGGATCATGCCTCATGTTGAATAACCACTTTTTAAACCCTCACACTGACCAAAATTGCCATTTTTACAGAGTTTCGCTTACTCAGAAGCTTCAATTTTGACCAATTTCAGGCAGAGAAATGACTTTAAACACACTTATTTTAGTTGAAAAAGTAATAATTCACATCCAACAGTAATTTGCAGTCAAAAGATCAAATGTTAAAATTTCATCAGAATTGACCATTTTGGGAACGTTCGACAGCTCCGCGGTCATCGTTTTTCGTCTGAAAATTGATTTTTGGGACTTTACCAAAAATGATTCAAAATGTCAATTGGATCGTGCCTCATGTTGAATAACCAGTTTTTAAACCCTCACAGTGACCAAAATTGCCATTTTTACAGAGTTTTGCTTACTCAGAAGCTTCAATTTTGATAAATTTCAGGCAGAGAAATGACTTTAAACACACTTATTTTAGTTGAAAAAGTAATAATTCACATCCAACAGTAATTTGCAGTCAAAAGATTAAATGTTAAAATTTCATCAGAATTGACCATTTTGGGAACGTTCGACAGCTCCGCGGTCATCGTTTTTCGTCCGAAAATTGATTTTTGGGACTTTACCAAAAATGATTCAAAATGTCAATTGGATCATGCCTCATGTTGAATAACCACTTTTTAAACCCTCACAGTGACCAAAAATGCCATTTTTACAGCGTTTTGCTTACTCAGAAGCTTCAATTTTGACCAATTTCAGGCAGAGAAATTACTTTAAACACACTTATTTTAGTTGAAAAAGTAATAATTCACATCCAACTGTAATTTGCAGTCAAAAGATTAAATGTTAAAATTTCATCAGAATTGACCATTTTGGGAACGTTCGACAGCTCCGCGGTCATCGTTTTTTGTCCGAAAATTGATTTTTTTGACTTTACCAAAAATGATTCAAAATGTCAATTGGATTGTGCCTCGTGTTGAATAACCAGTTTTTAAACCCTCACAGTGACCAAAATTGCCATTTTTACAGAGTTTTGCTTACTCAGAAGCTTCAATTTTGACCAATTTCAGGCACAGAAATGACTTTAAATACATTTATTTTAGTTGAAAAGGTAATAATTCACATCCAACAGTAATTTGCAGTCAAAAGATTAAATGTTAAAATTTCATCAGAATTGACCATTTTGGGAACGTTCGACAGCTCCGCGGTCATCGTTTTTCGTCCGAAAATTGATTTTTTGGTCTTTACCAAAAATGATTCAAAATGTCAATTGGATCGTGCCTCATGTTGAATAACCACTTTTTAAACCCTCACAGTGACCAAAATTGCCATTTTTACAGAGTTTTGCTTACTCAGAAGCCTCAATTTTTACCAATTTCAGGCAGAGAAATGACTTTAAACACACTTATTTTAGTTGAAAAAGTAATAATTCACATCCAACAGTAATTTGCAGTCAAAAGATTAAATGTTAAAATTTCATCAGAATTGACCATTTTGGGAACGTTCGACAGCTCCGCGGTCATCGTTTTTCGTCCGAAAATTGATTTTTGGGACTTTACCAAAAATGATTCAAAATGTCAATTGGATCGTGCCTCATGTTGAATAACCAGTTTTTAAACCCTCACAGTGACCAAAATTGCCATTTTTACAGAGTTTTGCTTACTCAGAAGCTTCAATTTTGACCAATTTCAGGCAGATAAATGACTTTAAACACACTTATTTTAGTTGAAAAAGTAATAATTCACATCCAACAGTAATTTGCAGTCAAAAGATTAAATGTTAAAATTTCATCAGAATTGACCATTTTGGGAACGTTCGACAGCTCCGCGGTCATCGTTTTACGTCCGAAAATTGATTTTTTGGACTTTACCAAAAATGTTTCAAAATGTCAATTGGATCGTGCCTCATGTTGAATAACCACTTTTTAAACCCTCACAGTGACCAAATTTGCCATTTTTACAGAGTTTTTCTTACTCAGAAGCTTCAATTTTGACCAATTTCAGGCAGAGAAATGACTTTAAACAACCTTATTTTAGTTGAAAAAGTAATATTTCACATCCAACAGTAATTTGCAGTCAAAAGATTAAATGTTAAAATTTCCTCAGAATTGACCATTTTGGGAACGTTCGACAGCTCCGCGGTCATCGTTTTTCGTCCGAAAATTGATTTTTTTGGACTTTACCAAAAATGATTCAAAATGTCAATTGGATCATGCCTCATGTTGAATAACCACTTTTTAAACCCTCACATTGACCAAAATTGCCATTTTTACAGAGTTTCGCTTACTCAGAAGCTTCAATTTTGACCAATTTCAGGCAGAGAAATTACTTTAAACACACTTATTTTAGTTGAAAAAGTAATAATTCACATCCAACTGTAATTTGCAGTCAAAAGATTAAATGTTAAAATTTCATCAGAATTGACCATTTTGGGGACGTTCGACAGCTCCGCGGTCATCGTTTTTTGTCCGAAAATTGATTTTTTTTACTTTCCAAAAAATGAATCAAAATGTCAATTGGATCGTGCCTCGTGTTGAATAACCAGTTTTTAAACCCTCACAGTGACCAAAATTGCCATTTTTACAGAGTTTCGCTTACTCAGAAGCTTCAATTTTGACCAATTTCAGGCAGAGAAATGACTTTAAACACACTTATTTTAGTTGAAAAAGTAATAATTCACATCCAACAGTAATTTGCAGTCAAAAGATTAAATGTTAAAATTTCATCAGAATTGACCATTTTGGGAACGTTCGACAGCTCCGCGGTCATCGTTTTTCGTCCGAAAATTGATTTTTGGGACTTTACCAAAAATGATTCAAAATGTCAATTGGATCGTGCCTCATGTTGAATAACCAGTTTTTAAACCCTCACAGTGACCAAAATTGCCATTTTTACAGAGTTTTGCTTACTCAGAAGCTTCAATTTTGACCAATTTCAGGCAGATAAATGACTTTAAACACACTTATTTTAGTTGAAAAAGTAATAATTCACATCCAACAGTAATTTGCAGTCAAAAGATTAAATGTTAAAATTTCATCAGAATTGACCATTTTGGGAACGTTCGACAGCTCCGCGGTCATCGTTTTACGTCCGAAAATTGATTTTTTGGACTTCACCAAAAATGTTTCAAAATGTCAATTGGATCGTGCCTCATGTTGAATAACCACTTTTTAAACCCTCACAGTGACCAAAATTGCCATTTTTACAGAGTTTTTCTTACTCAGAAGCTTTAATTTTGACCAATTTCAGGCAGAGAAATGACTTTAAACACACTTATTTTAGTTGAAAAAGTAATAATTCACATCCAACAGTAATTTGCAGTCAAAAGATTAAATGTTAAAATTTCATCAGAATTGACCATTTTGGGAACGTTCGACAGCTCCGTGGTCATCGTTTTTCGTCCGAAAATTGATTTTTTGGACTTTACCAAAAATAATTCAAAATGTCAATTGGATCGTGCCTCATGTTGAATAACCACTTTTTAAACCCTCACAGTGACCAAAATTGCCATTTTTACAGAGTTTCGCTTACTCAGAAGCTTCAATTTTGACCAATTTCAGGCAGAGAAATGACTTTAAACACACTTATTTTAGTTGAAAAAGTAATTATTCACATCCAACAGTAATTTGCAGTCAAAAGATTAAATGTTAAAATTTCATCAGAATTGACTATTTGGGAACGTTCGACAGCTCCGCTGTCATCGTTTTTCGTCCGAAAATTGATTTTTGGGACTTTACCAAAAATGATTCAAAATGTCAATTGGATCATGCCTCATGTTGAATAACCACTTTTTAAACCCTCACAGTGACCAAAAATGCCATTTTTACAGCGTTTTGCTTACTCAGAAGCTTCAATTTTGACCAATTTCAGGCAGAGAAATTACTTTAAACACACTTATTTTAGTTGAAAAAGTAATAATTCACATCCAACTGTAATTTGCAGTCAAAAGATTAAATGTTAAAATTTCATCAGAATTGACCATTTTGGGAACGTTCGACAGCTCCGCGGTCATCGTTTTTCGTCCGAAAATTGATTTTTTTGGACTTTACCAAAAATGATTCAAAATATCAATTGGATCATGCCTCATGTTGAATAACCACTTTTTAAACCCTCACAGTGACCAAAATTGCCATTTTTACAGAGTTTTGCTTACTCAGAAGCTTCAATTTGGACCAATTTCAGGCACAGAAATTACTTTAAGCACAATTATTTTAGTTGAAAAAGTAATAATTCACATCCAACAGTAATTTGCAGTCAAAAGATTAAATGTTAAAATTTCATCAGAATTGACCATTTTGGGAACGTTCGACACCTCCGCGGTCATCGTTTTTCGTCCGAAAATTGATTTTTTGGTCTTTACCAAAAATGATTCAAAATGTCAATTGGATCGTGCCTCATGTTGAATAACCACTTTTTAAACCCTCACAGTGACCAAAATTGCCATTCTTACAGAGTTTTGCTTACTCAGAAGCCTCAATTTTTACCAATTTCAGGCAGAGAAATTACTTTAAACACACTTATTTTAGTTGAAAAAGTAATAATTCACATCCAACAGTAATTTGCAGTCAAAAGATTAAATGTTAAAATTTCATCAGAATTGACCATTTTGGGAACGTTCGACAGCTCCGCGGTCATCGTTTTTCGTCCGAAAATTGATTTTTGGGACTTTACCAAAAATGATTCAAAATGTCAATTGGATCGTGCCTCATGTTGAATAACCAGTTTTTAAACCCTCACAGTGACCAAAATTGCCATTTTTACAGAGTTTTGCTTACTCAGAAGCTTCAATTTTGACCAATTTCAGGCAGATAAATGACTTTAAACACACTTATTTTAGTTGAAAAAGTAATAATTCACATCCAACAGTAATTTGCAGTCAAAAGATTAAATGTTAAAATTTCATCAGAATTGACCATTTTGGGAACGTTCGACAGCTCCGCGGTCATTGTTTTACGTCCGAAAATTGATTTTTTGGACTTTACCAAAAATGTTTCAAAATGTCAATTGGATCGTGCCTCATGTTGAATAACCACTTTTTAAACCCTCACAGTGACCAAATTTGCCATTTTTACAGAGTTTTTCTTACTCAGAAGCTTCAATTTTGACCAATTTCAGGCAGAGAAATGACTTTAAACAACCTTATTTTAGTTGAAAAAGTAATATTTCACATCCAACAGTAATTTGCAGTCAAAAGATTAAATGTTAAAATTTCCTCAGAATTGACCATTTTGGGAACGTTCGACAGCTCCGCGGTCATCGTTTTTCGTCCGAAAATTGATTTTTTTGGACTTTACCAAAAATGATTCAAAATGTCAATTGGATCGTGCCTCATGTTGAATAACCACTTTTTAAACCCTCACAGTGACCAAAATTGCCATTTTTACAGAGTTTTTCTTACTCAGAAGCTTCAATTTCGACCAATTTCAGGCAGAGAAATGACTTTAAACACACTTATTTTAGTTGAAAAAGTAATATTTCACATCCAACAGTAATTTGCAGTCAAAAGATTAAATGTTAAAATTTCCTCAGAATTGACCATTTTGGGAACGTTCGACAGCTCTGCGGTCATCGTTTTTCGTCCGAAAATTGATTTTTTGGACTTTACCAAAAATAATTCAAAATGTCAATTGGATCATGCCTCATGTTGAATAACCACTTTTTAAACCCTCACATTGACCAAAATTGCCATTTTTACAGAGTTTCGCTTACTCAGAAGCTTCAATTTTGACCAATTTCAGGCAGAGAAATGACTTTAAACACACTTATTTTAGTTGAAAAAGTAATAATTCACATCCAACAGTAATTTGCAGTCAAAAGATTAAATGTTAAAATTTCATCAGAATTGACCATTTTGGGAACGTTCGACAGCTCCGCGGTCATCGTTTTTCGTCCGAAAATTGATTTTTGGGACTTTACCAAAAATGATTCAAAATGTCAATTGGATCGTGCCTCATGTTGAATAACCAGTTTTTAAACCCTCACAGTGACCAAAAATGCCATTTTTACAGCGTTTTGCTTACTCAGAAGCTTCAATTTTGACCAATTTCAGGCAGAGAAATTACTTTAAACACACTTATTTTAGTTGAAAAAGTAATAAATCACATCCAACTGTAATTTGCAGTCAAAAGATTAAATGTTAAAATTTCATCAGAATTGACCATTTTGGGAACGTTCGACAGCTCCGCGGTCATCGTTTTTCGTCCGAAAATTGATTTTTGGGACTTTACCAAAAATGATTCAAAATGTCAATTGGATCGTGCCTCATGTTGAATAACCAGTTTTTAAACCCTCACAGTGACCAAAATTGCCATTTTTACAGAGTTTTGCTTACTCAGAAGCTTCAATTTTGACCAATTTCAGGCAGATAAATGACTTTAAACACACTTATTTTAGTTGAAAAAGTAATAATTCACATCCAACAGTAATTTGCAGTCAAAAGATTAAATGTTAAAATTTCATCAGAATTGACCATTTTGGGAACGTTCGACAGCTCCGCGGTCATTGTTTTACGTCCGAAAATTGATTTTTTGGACTTTACCAAAAATGTTTCAAAATGTCAATTGGATCGTGCCTCATGTTGAATAACCACTTTTTAAACCCTCACAGTGACCAAATTTGCCATTTTTACAGAGTTTTTCTTACTCAGAAGCTTCAATTTTGACCAATTTCAGGCAGAGAAATGACTTTAAACAACCTTATTTTAGTTGAAAAAGTAATATTTCACATCCAACAGTAATTTGCAGTCAAAAGATTAAATGTTAAAATTTCCTCAGAATTGACCATTTTGGGAACGTTCGACAGCTCCGCGGTCATCGTTTTTCGTCCGAAAATTGATTTTTTTGGACTTTACCAAAAATGATTCAAAATGTCAATTGGATCGTGCCTCATGTTGAATAACCACTTTTTAAACCCTCACAGTGACCAAAATTGCCATTTTTACAGAGTTTTTCTTACTCAGAAGCTTCAATTTCGACCAATTTCAGGCAGAGAAATGACTTTAAACACACTTATTTTAGTTGAAAAAGTAATATTTCACATCCAACAGTAATTTGCAGTCAAAAGATTAAATGTTAAAATTTCCTCAGAATTGACCATTTTGGGAACGTTCGACAGCTCTGCGGTCATCGTTTTTCGTCCGAAAATTGATTTTTTGGACTTTACCAAAAATGATTCAAAATGTCAATTGGATCATGCCTCATGTTGAATAACCACTTTTTAAACCCTCACATTGACCAAAATTGCCATTTTTACAGAGTTTCGCTTACTCAGAAGCTTCAATTTTGACCAATTTCAGGCAGAGAAATGACTTTAAACACACTTATTTTAGTTGAAAAAGTAATAATTCACATCCAACAGTAATTTGCAGTCAAAAGATTAAATGTTAAAATTTCATCAGAATTGACCATTTTGGGAACGTTCGACAGCTCCGTGGTCATTGTTTTTCGTCCGAAAATTGATTTTTTGGACTTTACCAAAAATAATTCAAAATGTCAATTGGATCGTGCCTCATGTTGAATAACCACTTTTTAAACCCTCACAGTGACCAAAATTGCCATTTTTACAGAGTTTCGCTTACTCAGAAGCTTCAATTTTGACCAATTTCAGGCAGAGAAATGACTTTAAACACACTTATTTTAGTTGAAAAAGTAATTATTCACATCCAACAGTAATTTGCAGTCAAAAGATTAAATGTTAAAATTTCATCAGAATTGACTATTTGGGAACGTTCGACAGCTCCGCTGTCATCGTTTTTCGTCCGAAAATTGATTTTTGGGACTTTACCAAAAATGATTCAAAATGTCAATTGGATCATGCCTCATGTTGAATAACCACTTTTTAAACCCTCACAGTGACCAAAAATGCCATTTTTACAGCGTTTTGCTTACTCAGAAGCTTCAATTTTGACCAATTTCAGGCAGAGAAATTACTTTAAACACACTTATTTTAGTTGAAAAAGTAATAATTCACATCCAACTGTAATTTGCAGTCAAAAGATTAAATGTTAAAATTTCATCAGAATTGACCATTTTGGGAACGTTCGACAGCTCCGCGGTCATCGTTTTTCGTCCGAAAATTGATTTTTTTGGACTTTACCAAAAATGATTCAAAATATCAATTGGATCATGCCTCATGTTGAATAACCACTTTTTAAACCCTCACAGTGACCAAAATTGCCATTTTTACAGAGTTTTGCTTACTCAGAAGCTTCAATTTGGACCAATTTCAGGCACAGAAATTACTTTAAGCACAATTATTTTAGTTGAAAAAGTAATAATTCACATCCAACAGTAATTTGCAGTCAAAAGATTAAATGTTAAAATTTCATCAGAATTGACCATTTTGGGAACGTTCGACACCTCCGCGGTCATCGTTTTTCATCCGAAAATTGATTTTTTGGTCTTTACCAATAATGATTCAAAATGTCAATTGGATCGTGCCTCATGTTGAATAACCACTTTTTAAACCCTCACAGTGACCAAAATTGCCATTCTTACAGAGTTTTGCTTACTCAGAAGCCTCAATTTTTACCAATTTCAGGCAGAGAAATTACTTTAAACACACTTATTTTAGTTGAAAAAGTAATAATTCACATCCAACAGTAATTTGCAGTCAAAAGATTAAATGTTAAAATTTCATCAGAATTGACCATTTTGGGAACGTTCGACAGCTCCGCGGTCATCGTTTTTCGTCCGAAAATTGATTTTTGGGACTTTACCAAAAATGATTCAAAATGTCAATTGGATCGTGCCTCATGTTGAATAACCAGTTTTTAAACCCTCACAGTGACCAAAATTGCCATTTTTACAGAGTTTTGCTTACTCAGAAGCTTCAATTTTGACCAATTTCAGGCAGATAAATGACTTTAAACACACTTATTTTAGTTGAAAAAGTAATAATTCACATCCAACAGTAATTTGCAGTCAAAAGATTAAATGTTAAAATTTCATCAGAATTGACCATTTTGGGAACGTTCGACAGCTCCGCGGTCATTGTTTTACGTCCGAAAATTGATTTTTTGGACTTTACCAAAAATGTTTAAAAATGTCAATTGGATCGTGCCTCATGTTGAATAACCACTTTTTAAACCCTCACAGTGACCAAATTTGCCGTTTTTACAGAGTTTTTCTTACTCAGAAGCTTCAATTTTGACCAATTTCAGGCAGAGAAATGACTTTAAACAACCTTATTTTAGTTGAAAAAGTAATATTTCACATCCAACAGTAATTTGCAGTCAAAAGATTAAATGTTAAAATTTCCTCAGAATTGACCATTTTGGGAACGTTCGACAGCTCCGCGGTCATCGTTTTTCGTCCGAAAATTGATTTTTTTGGACTTTACCAAAAATGATTCAAAATGTCAATTGGATCATGCCTCATGTTGAATAACCACTTTTTAAACCCTCACATTGACCAAAATTGCCATTTTTACAGAGTTTCGCTTACTCAGAAGCTTCAATTTTGACCAATTTCAGGCAGAGAAATTACTTTAAACACACTTATTTTAGTTGAAAAAGTAATATTTCACATCCAACTGTAATTTGCAGTCAAAAGATTAAATGTTAAAATTTCATCAGAATTGACCATTTTGGGAACGTTCGACAGCTCCGCGGTCATCGTTTTTCGTCCGAAAATTGATTTTTTGGACTTTACCAAAAATAATTCAAAATGTCAATTGGATCGTGCCTCATGTTGAATAACCACTTTTTAAACCCTCATAGTGACCAAAATTGCCATTTTTACAGAGTTTTGCTTACTCAGAAGCTTCAATTTTGACCAATTTCAGGCACAGAAATTACTTTAAGCACACTTATTTTAGTTGAAAAAGTAATAATTCACATCCAACAGTAATTTGCAGTCAAAAGATTAAATGTTAAAATTTCATCAGAATTGACCATTTTGGGAACGTTCGACAGCTCCGCGGTCATCGTTTTACGTCCGAAAATTGATTTTTTGGACTTTACAAAAATGTTTCAAAATGTCAATTGGATCGTGCCTCATGTTGAATAACCACTTTTTAAACCCTCACAGTGACCAAATTTGCCATTTTTACAGAGTTTTTCTTACTCAGAAGCTTCAATTTTGACCAATTTCAGGCAGAGAAATGACTTTAAACAACCTTATTTTAGTTGAAAAAGTAATATTTCACATCCAACAGTAATTTGCAGTCAAAAGATTAAATGTTAAAATTTCCTCAGAATTGACCATTTTGGGAACGTTCGACAGCTCCGCGGTCATCGTTTTTCGTCCGAAAATTGATTTTTTTGGACTTTACCAAAAATGATTCAAAATGTCAATTGGATCATGCCTCATGTTGAATAACCACTTTTTAAACCCTCACATTGACCAAAATTGCCATTTTTACAGAGTTTCGCTTACTCAGAAGCTTCAATTTTGACCAATTTCAGGCAGAGAAATTACTTTAAACACACTTATTTTAGTTGAAAAAGTAATAATTCACATCCAACTGTAATTTGCAGTCAAAAGATTAAATGTTAAAATTTCATCAGAATTGACCATTTTGGGGACGTTCGACAGCTCCGCGGTCATCGTTTTTTGTCCGAAAATTGATTTTTTTTACTTTACCAAAAATGAATCAAAATATCAATTGGATCGTGCCTCGTGTTGAATAACCAGTTTTTAAACCCTCACAGTGACCAAAATTGCCATTTTTACAGAGTTTCGCTTACTCAGAAGCTTCAATTTTGACCAATTTCAGGCACCGAAATTACTTTAAGCACACTTATTTTAGTTGAAAAAGTAATAATTCACATCCAACAGTAATTTGCAGTCAAAAGATTAAATGTTAAAATTTCATCAGAATTGACCATTTTGGGAACGTTCGACAGCTCCGCGGTCATCGTTTTACGTCCGAAAATTGATTTTTTGGACTTTACCAAAAATGTTTCAAAATGTCAATTGGATCATGCCTCATGTTGAATAACCACTTTTTAAACCCTCACATTGACCAAAATTGCCATTTTTACAGAGTTTCGCTTACTCAGAAGCTTCAATTTTGACCAATTTCAGGCAGAGAAATTACTTTAAACACACTTATTTTAGTTGAAAAAGTAATAATTCACATCCAACAGTAATTTGCAGTCAAAAGATTAAATGTTAAAATTTCATCAGAATTGACCATTTTGGGAACGTTCGACAGCTCCGCGGTCATCGTTTTTCGTCCGAAAATTGATTTTTGGGACTTTACCAAAAATGATTCAAAATGTCAATTGGATCGTGCCTCATGTTGAATAACCACTTTTTAAACCCTCACAGTGACCAAATTTGCCATTTTTACAGAGTTTTTCTTACTCAGAAGCTTCAATTTTGACCAATTTCAGGCAGAGAAATGACTTTAAACAACCTTATTTTAGTTGAAAAAGTAATATTTCACATCCAACAGTAATTTGCAGTCAAAAGATTAAATGTTAAAATTTCCTCAGAATTGACCATTTTGGGAACGTTCGACAGCTCCGCGGTCATCGTTTTTCGTCCGAAAATTGATTTTTTTGGACTTTACCAAAAATGATTCAAAATGTCAATTGGATCATGCCTCATGTTGAATAACCACTTTTTAAACCCTCACATTGACCAAAATTGCCATTTTTACAGAGTTTCGCTTACTCAGAAGCTTCAATTTTGACCAATTTCAGGCAGAGAAATGACTTTAAACACACTTATTTTAGTTGAAAAAGTAATAATTCACATCCAACAGTAATTTGCAGTCAAAAGATTAAATGTTAAAATTTCATCAGAATTGACCATTTTGGGAACGTTCGACAGCTCCGCGGTCATCGTTTTTCGTCCGAAAATTGATTTTTGGGACTTTACCAAAAATGATTCAAAATGTCAATTGGATCGTGCCTCATGTTGAATAACCACTTTTTAAACCCTCACAGTGACCAAAATTGCCATTTTTACAGAGTTTTGCTTACTCAGAAGCTTCAATTTTGACCAATTTCAGGCAGATAAATGACTTTAAACACACTTATTTTAGTTGAAAAAGTAATAATTCACATCCAACAGTAATTTGCAGTCAAAAGATTAAATGTTAAAATTTCATCAGAATTGACCATTTTGGGAACATTCGACAGCTCCGCGGTCATCGTTTTACGTCCGAAAATTGATTTTTTGGACTTCACCAAAAATGTTTCAAAATGTCAATTGGATCGTGCCTCATGTTGAATAACCACTTTTTAAACCCTCACAGTGACCAAAATTGCCATTTTTACAGAGTTTTTCTTACTCAGAAGCTTCAATTTTGACCAATTTCAGGCAGAGAAATGACTTTAAACACACTTATTTTAGTTGAAAAAGTAATATTTCACATCCAACAGTAATTTGCAGTCAAAAGATTAAATGTTAAAATTTCCTCAGAATTGACCATTTTGGGAACGTTCGACAGCTCCGCGGTCATCGTTTTTCGTCCGAAAATTGATTTTTTGGACTTTACCAAAAATGATTCAAAATGTCAATTGGATCATGCCTCATGTTGAATAACCACTTTTTAAACCCTCACATTGACCAAAATTGCCATTTTTACAGAGTTTTGCTTACTCAGAAGCTTCAATTTTGACCAATTTCAGGCAGAGAAATGACTTTAAACACACTTATTTTAGTTGAAAAAGCAATAATTCACATCCAACAGTAATTTGCAGTCAAAAGATTAAATGTTAAAATTTCATCAGAATTGAACATTTTGGGAACGTTCGACAGCTCCGCGGTCATCGTTTTTCGTCCGAAAATTGATTTTTGGGACTTTACCAAAAATGATTCAAAATGTCAATTGGATCGTGCCTCATGTTGAATAAACAGTTTTTAAACCCTCACAGTGACCAAAAATGCCATTTTTACAGCGTTTTGCTTCCTCAGAAGCTTCAATTTTGACCAATTTCAGGCAGAGAAATGACTTTAAACACACTTATTTTAGTTGAAAAAGTAATAATTCACATCCAACAGTAATTTGCAGTCAAAAGATTAAATGTTAAAATTTCATCAGAATTGACTATTTGGGAACGTTCGACAGCTCCGCTGTCATCGTTTTTCGTCCGAAAATTGATTTTTGGGACTTTACCAAAAATGATTCAAAATGTCAATTGGATCATGCCTCATGTTGAATAACCACTTTTTAAACCCTCACAGTGACCAAAAATGCAATTTTTACAGCGTTTTGCTTACTCAGAAGCTTCAATTTTGACCAATTTCAGGCAGAGAAATTACTTTAAACACACTTATTTTAGTTGAAAAAGTAATAATTCACATCCAACTGTAATTTGCAGTCAAAAGATTAAATGTTAAAATTTCATCAGAATTGACCATTTAGGGAACGTTCGACAGCTCCGCGGTCATCGTTTTTCGTCCGAAAATTGATTTTTTTGGACTTTACCAAAAATGATTCAAAATATCAATTGGATCATGCCTCATGTTGAATAACCACTTTTTAAACCCTCACAGTGACCAAAATTGCCATTTTTACAGAGTTTTGCTTACTCAGAAGCTTCAATTTGGACCAATTTCAGGCACAGAAATTACTTTAAGCACAATTATTTTAGTTGAAAAAGTGATAATTCACATCCAACAGTAATTTGCAGTCAAAAGATTAAATGTTAAAATTTCATCAGAATTGACCATTTTGGGAACGTTCGACACCTCCGCGGTCATCGTTTTTCGTCCGAAAATTGATTTTTTGGTCTTTACCAAAAATGATTCAAAATGTCAATTGGATCGTGCCTCATGTTGAATAACCACTTTTTAAACCCTCACAGTGACCAAAATTGCCATTCTTACAGAGTTTTGCTTACTCAGAAGCCTCAATTTTTACCAATTTCAGGCAGAGAAATTACTTTAAACACACTTATTTTAGTTGAAAAAGTAATAATTCACATCCAACAGTAATTTGCAGTCAAAAGATTAAATGTTAAAATTTCATCAGAATTGACCATTTTGGGAACGTTCGACAGCTCCGCGGTCATCGTTTTTCGTCCGAAAATTGATTTTTGGGACTTTACCAAAAATGATTCAAAATGTCAATTGGATCGTGCCTCATGTTGAATAACCAGTTTTTAAACCCTCACAGTGACCAAAATTGCCATTTTTACAGAGTTTTGCTTACTCAGAAGCTTCAATTTTGACCAATTTCAGGCAGATAAATGACTTTAAACACACTTATTTTAGTTGAAAAAGTAATAATTCACATCCAACAGTAATTTGCAGTCAAAAGATTAAATGTTAAAATTTCATCAGAATTGACCATTTTGGGAACGTTCGACAGCTCCGCGGTCATTGTTTTACGTCCGAAAATTGATTTTTTGGCCTTTACCAAAAATGTTTCAAAATGTCAATTGGATCGTGCCTCATGTTGAATAACCACTTTTTAAACCCTCACAGTGACCAAATTTGCCATTTTTACAGAGTTTTTCTTACTCAGAAGCTTCAATTTTGACCAATTTCAGGCAGAGAAATGACTTTAAACAACCTTATTTTAGTTGAAAAAGTAATATTTCACATCCAACAGTAATTTGCAGTCAAAAGATTAAATGTTAAAATTTCCTCAGAATTGACCATTTTGGGAACGTTCGACAGCTCCGCGGTCATCGTTTTTCGTCCGAAAATTGATTTTTTTGGACTTTACCAAAAATGATTCAAAATGTCAATTGGATCATGCCTCATGTTGAATAACCACTTTTTAAACCCTCACATTGACCAAAATTGCCATTTTTACAGAGTTTCGCTTACTCAGAAGCTTCAATTTTGACCAATTTCAGGCAGAGAAATTACTTTAAACACACTTATTTTAGTTGAAAAAGTAATAATTCACATCCAACTGTAATTTGCAGTCAAAAGATTAAATGTTAAAATTTCATCAGAATTGACCATTTTGGGAACGTTCGACAGCTCCGCGGTCATCGTTTTTCGTCCGAAAATTGATTTTTTGGACTTTACCAAAAATAATTCAAAATGTCAATTGGATCGTGCCTCATGTTGAATAACCACTTTTTAAACCCTCATAGTGACCAAAATTGCCATTTTTACAGAGTTTTGCTTACTCAGAAGCTTCAATTTTGACCAATTTCAGGCACAGAAATTACTTTAAGCACACTTATTTTAGTTGAAAAAGTAATAATTCACATCCAACAGTAATTTGCAGTCAAAAGATTAAATGTTAAAATTTCATCAGAATTGACCATTTTGGGGACGTTCGACAGCTCCGCGGTCATCGTTTTTTGTCCGAAAATTGATTTTTTTGACTTTACCAAAAATGAATCAAAATGTCAATTGGATCGTGCCTCGTGTTGAATAACCAGTTTTTAAACCCTCACAGTGACCAAAATTGCCATTTTTACAGAGTTTCGCTTACTCAGAAGCTTCAATTTTGACCAATTTCAGGCAGAGAAATGACTTTAAACACACTTATTTTAGTTGAAAAAGTAATAATTCACATCCAACAGTAATTTGCAGTCAAAAGATTAAATGTTAAAATTTCATCAGAATTGACCATTTTGGGAACGTTCGACAGCTCCGCGGTCATCGTTTTTCGTCCGAAAATTGATTTTTGGGACTTTACCAAAAATTATTCAAAATGTCAATTGGATCGTGCCTCATGTTGAATAACCAGTTTTTAAACCCTCACAGTGACCAAAATTGCCATTTTTACAGAGTTTTGCTTACTCAGAAGCTTCAATTTTGACCAATTTCAGGCAGATAAATGACTTTAAACACACTTATTTTAGTTAAAAAAAGTAATAATTCACATCCAACAGTAATTTGCAGTCAAAAGATTAAATGTTAAAATTTCATCAGAATTGACCATTTTGGGAACGTTCGACAGCTCCGCGGTCATCGTTTTACGTCCGAAAATTGATTTTTTGGACTTCACCAAAAATGTTTCAAAATGTCAATTGGATCGTGCCTCATGTTGAATAACCACTTTTTAAACCCTCACAGTGACCAAAATTGCCATTTTTACAGAGTTTTTCTTACTCAGAAGCTTCAATTTTGACCAATTTCAGGCAGAGAAATGACTTTAAACACACTTATTTTAGTTGAAAAAGTAATATTTCACATCCAACAGTAATTTGCAGTCAAAAGATTAAATGTTAAAATTTCCTCAGAATTGACCATTTTGGGAACGTTCGACAGCTCCGCGGTCATCGTTTTTCGTCCGAAAATTGATTTTTTGGACTTTACCAAAAATGATTCAAAATGTCAATTGGATCATGCCTCATGTTGAATAACCACTTTTTAAACCCTCACATTGACCAAAATTGCCATTTTTACAGAGTTTCGCTTACTCAGAAGCTTCAATTTTGACCAATTTCAGGCAGAGAAATGACTTTAAACACACTTATTTTAGTTGAAAAAGTAATAATTCACATACAACAGTAATTTGCAGTCAAAAGATTAAATGTTAAAATTTCATCAGAATTGACCATTTTGGGAACGTTCGACAGCTCCGCGGTCATCGTTTTTCGTCCGAAAATTGATTTTTGGGACTTTACCAAAAATGATTCAAAATATCAATTGGATCATGCCTCATGTTGAATAACCACTTTTTAAACCCTCACAGTGACCAAAAATGCCATTTTTACAGCGTTTTGCTTACTCAGAAGCTTCAATTTTGACCAATTTCAGGCAGAGAAATTACTTTAAACACACTTATTTTAGTTGAAAAAGTAATAATTCACATCCAACTGTAATTTGCAGTCAAAAGATTAAGGGGCCGATTAGGATGGCGGACGGACTTGCGTCCGTCCGCCACCCTTGAGGAGGAGGGAACGTCCGCAGGGGCTGCGGCGTTCCCTCCGTGCTGATTAGGATGTGACCGCCAGGGTGGCGGTCACATCCTCTATATTTAACATTGCGGCGGGTGCAGCTTCAAGCTGCACCCGCCGCAATGTTAAAAAAGCATGTTTTACATTTACATGCACAAAGCGGCCGGCACCGCACGGTGCCTGCTGCTTTGTGCACGCAAATGCAGGGGGGTACCATAGGTACCCCCCATGTGCACCCCCCACCCCCCATTCACCCAGGGGGCCCGCAACGGGCCCCCAAAGTGAATGTCCGTATGCTTTTCCATGGCGGAAAAGCCGCCGTGGAAAAGCATGTATTTACGAACATCCTAATATGGCGGACGGTGTCTCATAGACACCGCCTGCCATGTTATAGCTTTTCCGCCGCGGTCGGAAGCCGACCGCGGCGGAAAAGCGGCGGACGGAATTCCAGACCCACCAGCCATCCTAATTTGGCGGTGGGTCTTTGGAGGCTCCGCAGCGGTTTTTCCGCATCCTCCAGGCCGGCGGACACTTCCGCCGGCCCGGAGGATGCGGAAAAACCGCCATCCTAATCGGCCCCTAAATGTTAAAATTTCATCAGAATTGACCATTTTGGGAACGTTCGACAGCTCCGTGGTCATCGTTTTTCGTCCGAAAATTGATTTTTGGGACTTTACCAAAAATGATTCAAAATGTCAATTGGATCGTGCCTCATGTTGAATAACCACTTTTTAAACCCTCACAGTGACCAAATTTGCCATTTTTACAGAGTTTTTCTTACTCAGAAGCTTCAATTTTGACCAATTTCAGGCAGAGAAATGACTTTAAACAACCTTATTTTAGTTGAAAAAGTAATATTTCACATCCAACAGTAATTTGCAGTCAAAAGATTAAATGTTAAAATTTCCTCAGAATTGACCATTTTGGGAACGTTCGACAGCTCCGCGGTCATCGTTTTTCGTCCGAAAATTGATTTTTTTGGACTTTACCAAAAATGATTCAAAATGTCAATTGGATCATGCCTCATGTTGAATAACCACTTTTTAAACCCTCACATTGACCAAAATTGCCATTTTTACAGAGTTTCGCTTACTCAGAAGCTTCAATTTTGACCAATTTCAGGCAGAGAAATTACTTTAAACACACTTATTTTAGTTGAAAAAGTAATAATTCACATCCAACTGTAATTTGCAGTCAAAAGATTAAATGTTAAAATTTCATCAGAATTGACCATTTTGGGAACGTTCGACAGCTCCGCGGTCATCGTTTTTCGTCCGAAAATTGATTTTTTGGACTTTACCAAAAATAATTCAAAATGTCAATTGGATCGTGCCTCATGTTGAATAACCACTTTTTAAACCCTCATAGTGACCAAAATTGCCATTTTTACAGAGTTTTGCTTACTCAGAAGCTTCAATTTTGACCAATTTCAGGCACAGAAATTACTTTAAGCACACTTATTTTAGTTGAAAAAGTAATAATTCACATCCAACAGTAATTTGCAGTCAAAAGATTAAATGTTAAAATTTCATCAGAATTGACCATTTTGGGGACGTTCGACAGCTCCGCGGTCATCGTTTTTTGTCCGAAAATTGATTTTTTTGACTTTACCAAAAATGAATCAAAATGTCAATTGGATCGTGCCTCGTGTTGAATAACCAGTTTTTAAACCCTCACAGTGACCAAAATTGCCATTTTTACAGAGTTTCGCTTACTCAGAAGCTTCAATTTTGACCAATTGCAGGCAGAGAAATGACTTTAAACACACTTATTTTAGTTGAAAAAGTAATAATTCACATCCAACAGTAATTTGCAGTCAAAAGATTAAATGTTAAAATTTCATCAGAATTGACCATTTTGGGAACGTTCGACAGCTCCGCGGTCATCGTTTTTCGTCCGAAAATTGATTTTTGGGACTTTACCAAAAATTATTCAAAATGTCAATTGGATCGTGCCTCATGTTGAATAACCAGTTTTTAAACCCTCACAGTGACCAAAATTGCCATTTTTACAGAGTTTTGCTTACTCAGAAGCTTCAATTTTGACCAATTTCAGGCAGATAAATGACTTTAAACACACTTATTTTAGTTAAAAAAAGTAATAATTCACATCCAACAGTAATTTGCAGTCAAAAGATTAAATGTTAAAATTTCATCAGAATTGACCATTTTGGGAACGTTCGACAGCTCCGCGGTCATCGTTTTACGTCCGAAAATTGATTTTTTGGACTTCACCAAAAATGTTTCAAAATGTCAATTGGATCGTGCCTCATGTTGAATAACCACTTTTTAAACCCTCACAGTGACCAAAATTGCCATTTTTACAGAGTTTTTCTTACTCAGAAGCTTCAATTTTGACCAATTTCAGGCAGAGAAATGACTTTAAACACACTTATTTTAGTTGAAAAAGTAATATTTCACATCCAACAGTAATTTGCAGTCAAAAGATTAAATGTTAAAATTTCCTCAGAATTGACCATTTTGGGAACGTTCGACAGCTCCGCGGTCATCGTTTTTCGTCCGAAAATTGATTTTTTGGACTTTACCAAAAATGATTCAAAATGTCAATTGGATCATGCCTCATGTTGAATAACCACTTTTTAAACCCTCACATTGACCAAAATTGCCATTTTTACAGAGTTTCGCTTACTCAGAAGCTTCAATTTTGACCAATTTCAGGCAGAGAAATGACTTTAAACACACTTATTTTAGTTGAAAAAGTAATAATTCACATACAACAGTAATTTGCAGTCAAAAGATTAAATGTTAAAATTTCATCAGAATTGACCATTTTGGGAACGTTCGACAGCTCCGCGGTCATCGTTTTTCGTCCGAAAATTGATTTTTGGGACTTTACCAAAAATGATTCAAAATATCAATTGGATCATGCCTCATGTTGAATAACCACTTTTTAAACCCTCACAGTGACCAAAAATGCCATTTTTACAGCGTTTTGCTTACTCAGAAGCTTCAATTTTGACCAATTTCAGGCAGAGAAATTACTTTAAACACACTTATTTTAGTTGAAAAAGTAATAATTCACATCCAACTGTAATTTGCAGTCAAAAGATTAAGGGGCCGATTAGGATGGCGGACGGACTTGCGTCCGTCCGCCACCCTTGAGGAGGAGGGAACGTCCGCAGGGGCTGCGGCGTTCCCTCCGTGCTGATTAGGATGTGACCGCCAGGGTGGCGGTCACATCCTCTATATTTAACATTGCGGCGGGTGCAGCTTCAAGCTGCACCCGCCGCAATGTTAAAAAAGCATGTTTTACATTTACATGCACAAAGCGGCCGGCACCGCACGGTGCCTGCTGCTTTGTGCACGCAAATGCAGGGGGGTACCATAGGTACCCCCCATGTGCACCCCCCACCCCCCATTCACCCAGGGGGCCCGCAACGGGCCCCCAAAGTGAATGTCCGTATGCTTTTCCATGGCGGAAAAGCCGCCGTGGAAAAGCATGTATTTACGAACATCCTAATATGGCGGACGGTGTCTCATAGACACCGCCTGCCATGTTATAGCTTTTCCGCCGCGGTCGGAAGCCGACCGCGGCGGAAAAGCGGCGGACGGAATTCCAGACCCACCAGCCATCCTAATTTGGCGGTGGGTCTTTGGAGGCTCCGCAGCGGTTTTTCCGCATCCTCCAGGCCGGCGGACACTTCCGCCGGCCCGGAGGATGCGGAAAAACCGCCATCCTAATCGGCCCCTAAATGTTAAAATTTCATCAGAATTGACCATTTTGGGAACGTTCGACAGCTCCGTGGTCATCGTTTTTCGTCAGAAAATTGATTTTTGGGACTTTACCAAAAATGATTCAAAATGTCAATTGGATCGTGCCTCATGTTGAATAACCAGTTTTTAAACCCTCACAGTGACCAAAATTGCTATTTTTACAGAGTTTTGCTTACTCAGAAGCTTCAATTTTGACCAATTTCAGGCAGAGAAATTACTTTAAACACACTTATTTTAGTTGAAAAAGTAATAATTCACATCCAACTGTAATTTGCAGTCAAAAGATTAAATGTTAAAATTTCATCAGAATTGACCATTTTGGGGACGTTCGACAGCTCCGCGGTCATCGTTTTTTGTCCGAAAATTGATTTTTGGGACTTTACCAAAAATGATTCAAAATGTCAATAGGATCGTGCCTCATGTTGAATAACCACTTTTTACACCCTCACAGTGACCAAAATTGCCATTTTTACAGAGTTTTGCTTACTCAGAAGCTTCAATTTTGACCAATTTCAGGCACAGAAATTACTTTAAACACACTTATTTTAGTTGAAAAAGTAATAATTCATATCCAACAGTAATTTGCAGTCAAAAGATTAAATGTTAAAATTTCATCAGAATTTACCATTTTGGGGACGTTCGACAGCTCCGCGGTCATCGTTTTTTGTCCGAAAATTGATTTTTGGGACTTTACCAAAAATGATTCAAAATGTCAATTGGATCGTGCCTCATGTTGAATAACCACTTTTTACACCCTCACAGTGACCAAAATTGCCATTTTTACAGAGTTTTGCTTACTCAGTAGCTTCAATTTTGACCAATTTCAGGCAGAGAAATGACTTTAAACACACTCATTTTAGTTGAAAAAGTAATTATTCACATCCAACAGTAATTTGCAGTCAAAAGATTAAATGTTAAAATTTCATCAGAATTGACTATTTTGGGAACGTTCGACAGCTCCGCGGTCATCGTTTTTCGTCCGAAAATTGATTTTTGGGACTTTACCAAAAATGATTCAAAATGTCAATTGGATCATGCCTCATGTTGAATAACCACTTTTTAAACCCTCACAGTGACCAAAAATGCCATTTTTACAGCGTTTTGCTTACTCAGAAGCTTCAATTTTGACCAATTTCAGGCAGAGAAATTACTTTAAACACACTTATTTTAGTTGAAAAAGTAATAATTCACATCCAACTGTAATTTGCAGTCAAAAGATTAAATGTTAAAATTTCATCAGAATTGACCATTTTGGGAACGTTCGACAGCTCCGCGGTCATCGTTTTTCGTCCGAAAATTGATTTTTTTGGACTTTACCAAAAATGATTCAAAATATCAATTGGATCATGCCTCATGTTGAATAACCACTTTTTAAACCCTCACAGTGACCAAAATTGCCATTTTTACAGAGTTTTGCTTACTCAGAAGCTTCAATTTGGACCAATTTCAGGCACAGAAATTACTTTAAGCACAATTATTTTAGTTGAAAAAGTAATAATTCACATCCAACAGTAATTTGCAGTCAAAAGATTAAATGTTAAAATTTCATCAGAATTGACCATTTTGGGAACGTTCGACACCTCCGCGGTCATCGTTTTTCGTCCGCAAATTGATTTTTTGGTCTTCACCAAAAATGATTCAAAATGTCAATTGGATCGTGCCTCATGTTGAATAACCACTTTTTAAACCCTCACAGTGACCAAAATTGCCATTTTTACAGAGTTTTGCTTACTCAGAAGCCTCAATTTTTACCAATTTCAGGCAGAGAAATTACTTTAAACACACTTATTTTAGTTGAAAAAGTAATAATTCACATCCAACAGTAATTTGCAGTCAAAAGATTAAATGTTAAAATTTCATCAGAATTGACCATTTTGGGAACGTTCGACAGCTCCGCGGTCATCGTTTTTCGTCTGAAAATTGATTTTTGGGACTTTACCAAAAATGATTCAAAATGTCAATTGGATCGTGCCTCATGTTGAATAACCAGTTTTTAAACCCTCACAGTGACCAAAATTGCCATTTTTACAGAGTTTTGCTTACTCAGAAGCTTCAATTTTGACCAATTTCAGGCAGAGAAATGACTTTAAACAACCTTATTTTAGTTGAAAAAGTAATATTTCACATCCAACAGTAATTTGCAGTCAAAAGATTAAATGTTAAAATTTCATCAGAATTGACAATTTTGGGAACGTTCGACAGCTCCGCGGTCATCGTTTTTCGTCCGAAAATTGATTTTTTTGGACTTTACCAAAAATGATTCAAAATGTCAATTGGATCATGCCTCATGTTGAATAACCACTTTTTAAACCCTCACATTGACCAAAATTGCCATTTTTACAGAGTTTCGCTTACTCAGAAGCTTCAATTTTGACCAATTTCAGGCAGAGAAATTACTTTAAACACACTTATTTTAGTTGAAAAAGTAATAATTCACATCCAACTGTAATTTGCAGTCAAAAGATTAAATGTTAAAATTTCATCAGAATTGACCATTTTGGGAACGTTCGACAGCTCCGCGGTCATCGTTTTTCGTCCGAAAATTGATTTTTTGGACTTTACCAAAAATAATTCAAAATGTCAATTGGATCGTGCCTCATGTTGAATAACCACTTTTTAAACCCTCACAGTGACCAAAAATGCCATTTTTACAGCGTTTTGCTTACTCAGAAGCTTCAATTTTGACCAATTTCAGGCAGAGAAATTACTTTAAACACACTTATTTTAGTTGAAAAAGTAATAATTCACATCCAACTGTAATTTGCAGTCAAAAGATTAAATGTTAAAATTTCATCAGAATTGACCATTTTGGGAACGTTCGACAGCTCCGTGGTCATCGTTTTTCGTCCGAAAATTGATTTTTTGGACTTTACCAAAAATAATTCAAAATGTCAATTGGATCGTGCCTCATGTTGAATAACCACTTTTTAAACCCTCACAGTGACCAAAATTGCCATTTTTACAGTTTCGCTTACTCAGAAGCTTCAATTTTGACCAATTTCAGGCAGAGAAATGACTTTAAACACACTTATTTTAGTTGAAAAAGTAATAATTCACATCCAACAGTAATTTGCAGTCAAAAGATTAAATGTTAAAATTTCATCAGAATTGACCATTTTGGGAACGTTCGACAGCTCCGCGGTCATCGTTTTTCGTCCGAAAATTGATTTTTGGGACTTTACCAAAAATGATTCAAAATGTCAATTGGATCGTGCCTCATGTTGAATAACCAGTTTTTAAACCCTCACAGTGACCAAAATTGCTATTTTTACAGAGTTTTGCTTACTCAGAAGCTTCAATTTTGACCAATTTCAGGCAGAGAAATGACTTTAAACACACTTATTTTAGTTGAAAAAGTAACAATTCACATCCAACAGTAATTTGCAGTCAAAAGATTAAATGTTAAAATTTCATCAGAATTGACCATTTTGGGAACGTTCGACAGCTCCGCGGTCATCGTTTTTCGTCCTAAAATTGATTTTTGGGACTTTACCAAAAATGATTCAAAATATCAATTGGATCATGCCTCATGTTGAATAACCACTTTTTAAACCCTCACAGTGACCAAAAATGCCATTTTTACAGCGTTTTGCTTACTCAGAAGCTTCAATTTTGACCAATTTCAGGCAGAGAAATTACTTTAAACACACTTATTTTAGTTGAAAAAGTAATAATTCACATCCAACTGTAATTTGCAGTCAAAAGATTAAATGTTAAAATTTCATCAGAATTGACCATTTTGGGAACGTTCGACAGCTCCGTGGTCATCGTTTTTCGTCCGAAAATTGATTTTTTGGACTTTACCAAAAATAATTCAAAATGTCAATTGGATCGTGCCTCATGTTGAATAACCACTTTTTAAACCCTCACAGTGACCAAAATTGCCATTTTTACAGAGTTTCGCTTACTCAGAAGCTTCAATTTTGACCAATTTCAGGCAGAGAAATGACTTTAAACACACTTATTTTAGTTGAAAAAGTAATAATTCACATCCAACAGTAATTTGCAGTCAAAAGATTAAATGTTAAAATTTCATCAGAATTGACCATTTTGGGAACGTTCGACAGCTCCGCGGTCATCGTTTTTCGTCCTAAAATTGATTTTTGGGACTTTACCAAAAATGATTCAAAATATCAATTGGATCATGCCTCATGTTGAATAACCACTTTTTAAACCCTCACAGTGACCAAAAATGCCATTTTTACAGCGTTTTGCTTACTCAGAAGCTTCAATTTTGACCAATTTCAGGCAGAGAAATTACTTTAAACACACTTATTTTAGTTGAAAAAGTAATAATTCACATCCAACTGTAATTTGCAGTCAAAAGATTAAATGTTAAAATTTCATCAGAATTGACCATTTTGGGAACGTTCGACAGCTCCGCGGTCATCGTTTTTCGTCCGAAAATTGATTTTTTGGACTTTACCAAAAATAATTCAAAATGTCAATTGGATCGTGCCTCATGTTGAATAACCACTTTTTAAACCCTCATAGTGACCAAAATTGCCATTTTTACAGAGTTTTGCTTACTCAGAAGCTTCAATTTTGACCAATTTCAGGCACAGAAATTACTTTAAGCACACTTATTTTAGTTGAAAAAGTAATTATTCACATCCAACAGTAATTTGCAGTCAAAAGATTAAATGTTAAAATTTCATCAGAATTGACCATTTTGGGAACGTTCGACAGCTCCGCGGTCATCGTTTTTCGTCCGAAAATTGATTTTTGGGACTTTACCAAAAATGATTCAAAATGTCAATTGGATCGTGCCTCATGTTGAATAACCAGTTTTTAAACCCTCACAGTGACCAAAATTGCCATTTTTACAGAGTTTTGCTTACTCAGAAGCTTCAATTTTGACCAATTTCAGGCAGATAAATGACTTTAAACACACTTATTTTAGTTAAAAAAGTAATAATTCACATCCAACAGTAATTTGCAGTCAAAAGATTAAATGTTAAAATTTCATCAGAATTGACCATTTTGGGAACGTTCGACAGCTCCGCGGTCATCGTTTTACGTCCGAAAATTGATTTTTTGGACTTCACCAAAAATGTTTCAAAATGTCAATTGGATCGTGCCTCATGTTGAATAACCACTTTTTAAACCCTCACAGTGACCAAATTTGCCATTTTTACAGAGTTTTTCTTACTCAGAAGCTTCAATTTTGACCAATTTCAGGCAGAGAAATGACTTTAAACAACCTTATTTTAGTTGAAAAAGTAATATTTCACATCCAACAGTAATTTGCAGTCAAAAGATTAAATGTTAAAATTTCCTCAGAATTGACCATTTTGGGAACGTTCGACAGCTCAGCGGTCATCGTTTTTCGTCCGAAAATTGATTTTTTTGGACTTTACCAAAAATGATTCAAAATGTCAATTGGATCATGCCTCATGTTGAATAACCACTTTTTAAACCCTCACATTGACCAAAATTGCCATTTTTACAGAGTTTCGCTTACTCAGAAGCTTCAATTTTGACCAATTTCAGGCAGAGAAATTACTTTAAACACACTTATTTTAGTTGAAAAAGTAATAATTCACATCCAACTGTAATTTGCAGTCAAAAGATTAAATGTTAAAATTTCATCAGAATTGACCATTTTGGGAACGTTCGACAGCTCCGCGGTCATCGTTTTTCGTCCGAAAATTGATTTTTTGGACTTTACCAAAAATAATTCAAAATGTCAATTGGATCGTGCCTCATGTTGAATAACCACTTTTTAAACCCTCATAGTGACCAAAATTGCCATTTTTACAGAGTTTTGCTCACTCAGAAGCTTCAATTTTGACCAATTTCAGGCACAGAAATTACTTTAAGCACACTTATTTTAGTTGAAAAAGTAATAATTCACATCCAACAGTAATTTGCAGTCAAAAGATTAAATGTTAAAATTTCATCAGAATTGACCATTTTGGGGACGTTCGACAGCTCCGCGGTCATAGTTTTTTGTCCGAAAATTGATTTTTTTGACTTTACCAAAAATGAATCAAAATGTCAATTGGATCGTGCCTCGTGTTGAATAACCAGTTTTTAAACCCTCACAGTGACCAAAATTGCCATTTTTACAGAGTTTCGCTTACTCAGAAGCTTCAATTTTGACCAATTTCAGGCAGAGAAATGACTTTAAACACACTTATTTTAGTTGAAAAAGTAATAATTCACATCCAACAGTAATTTGCAGTCAAAAGATTAAATGTTAAAATTTCATCAGAATTGACCATTTTGGGAACGTTCGACAGCTCCGCGGTCATCGTTTTTCGTCCGAAAATTGATTTTTGGGACTTTACCAAAAATGATTCAAAATGTCAATTGGATCGTGCCTCATGTTGAATAACCAGTTTTTAAACCCTCACAGTGACCAAAATTGCCATTTTTACAGAGTTTTGCTTACTCAGAAGCTTCACTTTTGACCAATTTCAGGCAGAGAAATGACTTTAAACACACTTATTTTAGTTGAAAAAGTAATAATTCACATCCAACAGTAATTTGCAGTCAAAAGATTAAATGTTAAAATTTCATCAGAATTGACCATTTTGGGAACGTTCGACAGCTCCGCGGTCATCGTTTTTCGTCCGAAAATTGATTTTTGGGACTTTACCAAAAATGATTCAAAATGTCAATTGGATCGTGCCTCATGTTGAATAACCAGTTTTTAAACCCTCACAGTGACCAAAATTGCTATTTTTACAGAGTTTTGCTTACTCAGAAGCTTCAATTTTGACCAATTTCAGGCAGAGAAATGACTTTAAACACACTTATTTTAGTTGAAAAAGTAATAATTCACATCCAACAGTAATTTGCAGTCAAAAGATTAAATGTTAAAATTTCATCAGAATTGACCATTTTGGGAACGTTCGACAGCTCCGCGGTCATCGTTTTTCGTCCTAAAATTGATTTTTGGGACTTTACCAAAAATGATTCAAAATATCAATTGGATCATGCCTCATGTTGAATAACCACTTTTTAAACCCTCACAGTGACCAAAAATGCCATTTTTACAGCGTTTTGCTTACTCAGAAGCTTCAATTTTGACCAATTTCAGGCAGAGAAATTACTTTAAACACACTTATTTTAGTTGAAAAAGTAATAATTCACATCCAACTGTAATTTGCAGTCAAAAGATTAAATGTTAAAATTTCATCAGAATTGACCATTTTGGGAACGTTCGACAGCTCCGTGGTCATCGTTTTTCGTCCGAAAATTGATTTTTTGGACTTTACCAAAAATAATTCAAAATGTCAATTGGATCGTGCCTCATGTTGAATAACCACTTTTTAAACCCTCACAGTGACCAAAATTGCCATTTTTACAGTTTCGCTTACTCAGAAGCTTCAATTTTGACCAATTTCAGGCAGAGAAATGACTTTAAACACACTTATTTTAGTTGAAAAAGTAATAATTCACATCCAACAGTAATTTGCAGTCAAAAGATTAAATGTTAAAATTTCATCAGAATTGACCATTTTGGGAACGTTCGACAGCTCCGCGGTCATCGTTTTTCGTCCGAAAATTGATTTTTGGGACTTTACCAAAAATGATTCAAAATGTCAATTGGATCGTGCCTCATGTTGAATAACCAGTTTTTAAACCCTCACAGTGACCAAAATTGCTATTTTTACAGAGTTTTGCTTACTCAGAAGCTTCAATTTTGACCAATTTCAGGCACAGAAATTACTTTAAGCACACTTATTTTAGTTGAAAAAGTAATAATTCACATCCAACAGTAATTTGCAGTCAAAAGATTAAATGTTAAAATTTCATCAGAATTGACCATTTTGGGAACGTTCGACAGCTCCGCGGTCATCGTTTTTCGTCCGAAAATTGATTTTTGGGACTTTACCAAAAATGATTCAAAATGTCAATTGGATCGTGCCTCATGTTGAATAACCAGTTTTTAAACCCTCACAGTGACCAAAATTGCCATTTTTACAGAGTTTTGCTTACTCAGAAGCTTCAATTTTGACCAATTTCAGGCAGATAAATGACTTTAAACACACTTATTTTAGTTAAAAAAGTAATAATTCACATCCAACAGTAATTTGCAGTCAAAAGATTAAATGTTAAAATTTCATCAGAATTGACCATTTTGGGAACGTTCGACAGCTCCGCGGTCATCGTTTTACGTCCGAAAATTGATTTTTTGGACTTCACCAAAAATGTTTCAAAATGTCAATTGGATCGTGCCTCATGTTGAATAACCACTTTTTAAACCCTCACAGTGACCAAATTTGCCATTTTTACAGAGTTTTTCTTACTCAGAAGCTTCAATTTTGACCAATTTCAGGCAGAGAAATGACTTTAAACAACCTTATTTTAGTTGAAAAAGTAATATTTCACATCCAACAGTAATTTGCAGTCAAAAGATTAAATGTTAAAATTTCCTCAGAATTGACCATTTTGGGAACGTTCGACAGCTCAGCGGTCATCGTTTTTCGTCCGAAAATTGATTTTTTTGGACTTTACCAAAAATGATTCAAAATGTCAATTGGATCATGCCTCATGTTGAATAACCACTTTTTAAACCCTCACATTGACCAAAATTGCCATTTTTACAGAGTTTCGCTTACTCAGAAGCTTCAATTTTGACCAATTTCAGGCAGAGAAATTACTTTAAACACACTTATTTTAGTTGAAAAAGTAATAATTCACATCCAACTGTAATTTGCAGTCAAAAGATTAAATGTTAAAATTTCATCAGAATTGACCATTTTGGGAACGTTCGACAGCTCCGCGGTCATCGTTTTTCGTCCGAAAATTGATTTTTTGGACTTTACCAAAAATAATTCAAAATGTCAATTGGATCGTGCCTCATGTTGAATAACCACTTTTTAAACCCTCATAGTGACCAAAATTGCCATTTTTACAGAGTTTTGCTCACTCAGAAGCTTCAATTTTGACCAATTTCAGGCACAGAAATTACTTTAAGCACACTTATTTTAGTTGAAAAAGTAATAATTCACATCCAACAGTAATTTGCAGTCAAAAGATTAAATGTTAAAATTTCATCAGAATTGACCATTTTGGGGACGTTCGACAGCTCCGCGGTCATCGTTTTTTGTCCGAAAATTGATTTTTTTGACTTTACCAAAAATGAATCAAAATGTCAATTGGATCGTGCCTCGTGTTGAATAACCAGTTTTTAAACCCTCACAGTGACCAAAATTGCCATTTTTACAGAGTTTCGCTTACTCAGAAGCTTCAATTTTGACCAATTTCAGGCAGAGAAATGACTTTAAACACACTTATTTTAGTTGAAAAAGTAATAATTCACATCCAACAGTAATTTGCAGTCAAAAGATTAAATGTTAAAATTTCATCAGAATTGACCATTTTGGGAACGTTCGACAGCTCCGCGGTCATCGTTTTTCGTCCGAAAATTGATTTTTGGGACTTTACCAAAAATGATTCAAAATGTCAATTGGATCGTGCCTCATGTTGAATAACCAGTTTTTAAACCCTCACAGTGACCAAAATTGCCATTTTTACAGAGTTTTGCTTACTCAGAAGCTTCACTTTTGACCAATTTCAGGCAGAGAAATGACTTTAAACACACTTATTTTAGTTGAAAAAGTAATAATTCACATCCAACAGTAATTTGCAGTCAAAAGATTAAATGTTAAAATTTCATCAGAATTGACCATTTTGGGAACGTTCGACAGCTCCGCGGTCATCGTTTTTCGTCCGAAAATTGATTTTTGGGACTTTACCAAAAATGATTCAAAATGTCAATTGGATCGTGCCTCATGTTGAATAACCAGTTTTTAAACCCTCACAGTGACCAAAATTGCTATTTTTACAGAGTTTTGCTTACTCAGAAGCTTCAATTTTGACCAATTTCAGGCAGAGAAATGACTTTAAACACACTTATTTTAGTTGAAAAAGTAATAATTCACATCCAACAGTAATTTGCAGTCAAAAGATTAAATGTTAAAATTTCATCAGAATTGACCATTTTGGGAACGTTCGACAGCTCCGCGGTCATCGTTTTTCGTCCTAAAATTGATTTTTGGGACTTTACCAAAAATGATTCAAAATATCAATTGGATCATGCCTCATGTTGAATAACCACTTTTTAAACCCTCACAGTGACCAAAAATGCCATTTTTACAGCGTTTTGCTTACTCAGAAGCTTCAATTTTGACCAATTTCAGGCAGAGAAATTACTTTAAACACACTTATTTTAGTTGAAAAAGTAATAATTCACATCCAACTGTAATTTGCAGTCAAAAGATTAAATGTTAAAATTTCATCAGAATTGACCATTTTGGGAACGTTCGACAGCTCCGTGGTCATCGTTTTTCGTCCGAAAATTGATTTTTTGGACTTTACCAAAAATAATTCAAAATGTCAATTGGATCGTGCCTCATGTTGAATAACCACTTTTTAAACCCTCACAGTGACCAAAATTGCCATTTTTACAGTTTCGCTTACTCAGAAGCTTCAATTTTGACCAATTTCAGGCAGAGAAATGACTTTAAACACACTTATTTTAGTTGAAAAAGTAATAATTCACATCCAACAGTAATTTGCAGTCAAAAGATTAAATGTTAAAATTTCATCAGAATTGACCATTTTGGGAACGTTCGACAGCTCCGCGGTCATCGTTTTTCGTCCGAAAATTGATTTTTGGGACTTTACCAAAAATGATTCAAAATGTCAATTGGATCGTGCCTCATGTTGAATAACCAGTTTTTAAACCCTCACAGTGACCAAAATTGCTATTTTTACAGAGTTTTGCTTACTCAGAAGCTTCAATTTTGACCAATTTCAGGCAGAGAAATGACTTTAAACACACTTATTTTAGTTGAAAAAGTAACAATTCACATCCAACAGTAATTTGCAGTCAAAAGATTAAATGTTAAAATTTCATCAGAATTGACCATTTTGGGAACGTTCGACAGCTCCGCGGTCATCGTTTTTCGTCCTAAAATTGATTTTTGGGACTTTACCAAAAATGATTCAAAATATCAATTGGATCATGCCTCATGTTGAATAACCACTTTTTAAACCCTCACAGTGACCAAAAATGCCATTTTTACAGCGTTTTGCTTACTCAGAAGCTTCAATTTTGACCAATTTCAGGCAGAGAAATTACTTTAAACACACTTATTTTAGTTGAAAAAGTAATAATTCACATCCAACTGTAATTTGCAGTCAAAAGATTAAATGTTAAAATTTCATCAGAATTGACCATTTTGGGAACGTTCGACAGCTCCGTGGTCATCGTTTTTCGTCCGAAAATTGATTTTTTGGACTTTACCAAAAATAATTCAAAATGTCAATTGGATCGTGCCTCATGTTGAATAACCACTTTTTAAACCCTCACAGTGACCAAAATTGCCATTTTTACAGAGTTTCGCTTACTCAGAAGCTTCAATTTTGACCAATTTCAGGCAGAGAAATGACTTTAAACACACTTATTTTAGTTGAAAAAGTAATAATTCACATCCAACAGTAATTTGCAGTCAAAAGATTAAATGTTAAAATTTCATCAGAATTGACCATTTTGGGAACGTTCGACAGCTCCGCGGTCATCGTTTTTCGTCCTAAAATTGATTTTTGGGACTTTACCAAAAATGATTCAAAATATCAATTGGATCATGCCTCATGTTGAATAACCACTTTTTAAACCCTCACAGTGACCAAAAATGCCATTTTTACAGCGTTTTGCTTACTCAGAAGCTTCAATTTTGACCAATTTCAGGCAGAGAAATTACTTTAAACACACTTATTTTAGTTGAAAAAGTAATAATTCACATCCAACTGTAATTTGCAGTCAAAAGATTAAATGTTAAAATTTCATCAGAATTGACCATTTTGGGAACGTTCCACAGCTCCGTGGTCATCGTTTTTTGTCCGGAAATTGATTTTTTGGACTTTACCAAAAATAATTCAAAATGTCAATTGGATCGTGCCTCATGTTGAATAACCACTTTTTAAACCCTCACAGTGACCAAAATTGCCATTTTTACAGAGTTTTGCTTACTCAGAAGCTTCAATTTTGACCAATTTCAGGCACAGAAATTACTTTAAACACACTTATTTTAGTTGAAAAAGTAATAATTCATATCCAACAGTAATTTGCAGTCAAAAGATTAAATGTTAAAATTTCATCAGAATTTACCATTTTGGGGACGTTCGACAGCTCCGCGGTCATCGTTTTTTGTCCGAAAATTGATTTTTGGGACTTTACCAAAAATGATTCAAAATGTCAATTGGATCGTGCCTCATGTTGAATAACCACTTTTTACACCCTCACAGTGACCAAAATTGCCATTTTTACAGAGTTTTGCTTACTCAGTAGCTTCAATTTTGACCAATTTCAGGCAGAGATATGACTTTAAACACACTCATTTTAGTTGAAAAAGTAATTATTCACATCCAACAGTAATTTGCAGTCAAAAGATTAAATGTTAAAATTTCATCAGAATTGACTATTTTGGGAACGTTCGACAGCTCCGCGGTCATCGTTTTTTGTCTGAAAATTGATTTTTTTGACTTTACCAAAAATGAATCAAAATGTCAATTGGATCGTGCCTCGTGTTGAATAACCAGTTTTTAAACCCTCACAGTGACCAAAATTGCCATTTTTACAGAGTTTTGCTTACTCAGAAGCTTCAATTTTGACCAATTTCAGGCAGATAAATGACTTTAAACACACTTATTTTAGTTGAAAAAGTAATAATTCACATCCAACAGTAATTTGCAGTCAAAAGATTAAATGTTAAAATTTCATCAGAATTGACCATTTTGGGAACGTTCGACAGCTCCGCGGTCATCGTTTTACGTCCGAAAATTGATTTTTTGGACTTTACCAAAAATGTTTCAAAATGTCAATTGGATCATGCCTCATGTTGAATAACCACTTTTTAAACCCTCACAGTGACCAAAATTGCCATTTTTACAGAGTTTTTCTTACTCAGAAGCTTCAATTTTGACCAATTTCAGGCAGAGAAATGACTTTAAACACACTTATTTTAGTTGAAAAAGTAATATTTCACATCCAACAGTAATTTGCAGTCAAAAGATTAAATGTTAAAATTTCCTCAGAATTGACCATTTTGGGAACGTTCGACAGCTCCGCGGTCATCGTTTTTCGTCCGAAAATTGATTTTTGGGACTTTACCAAAAATGATTCAAAATGTCAATTGGATCGTGCCTCATGTTGAATAACCAGTTTTAAAACCCTCACAGTGACCAAAATTGCTATTTTTACAGAGTTTTGCTTACTCAGAAGCTTCAATTTTGACCAATTTCAGGCAGAGAAATGACTTTAAACACACTTATTTTAGTTGAAAAAGTAATAATTCACATCCAACAGTAATTTGCAGTCAAAAGATTAAATGTTAAAATTTCATCAGAATTGACCATTTTGGGAACGTTCGACAGCTCCGCGGTCATCGTTTTTCGTCCTAAAATTGATTTTTGGGACTTTACCAAAAATGATTCAAAATATCAATTGGATCATGCCTCATGTTGAATAACCACTTTTTAAACCCTCACAGTGACCAAAAATGCCATTTTTACAGCGTTTTGCTTACTCAGAAGCTTCAATTTTGACCAATTTCAGGCAGAGAAATTACTTTAAACACACTTATTTTAGTTGAAAAAGTAATAATTCACATCCAACTGTAATTTGCAGTCAAAAGATTAAATGTTAAAATTTCATCAGAATTGACCATTTTGGGAACGTTCGACAGCTCCGCGGTCATCGTTTTTCGTCCGAAAATTGATTTTTTGGACTTTACCAAAAATAATTCAAAATGTCAATTGGATCGTGCCTCATGTTGAATAACCACTTTTTAAACCCTCATAGTGACCAAAATTGCCATTTTTACAGAGTTTTGCTTACTCAGAAGCTTCAATTTTGACCAATTTCAGGCACAGAAATTACTTTAAGCACACTTATTTTAGTTGAAAAAGTAATTATTCACATCCAACAGTAATTTGCAGTCAAAAGATTAAATGTTAAAATTTCATCAGAATTGACCATTTTGGGAACGTTCGACAGCTCCGCGGTCATCGTTTTTCGTCCGAAAATTGATTTTTGGGACTTTACCAAAAATGATTCAAAATGTCAATTGGATCGTGCCTCATGTTGAATAACCAGTTTTTAAACCCTCACAGTGACCAAAATTGCCATTTTTACAGAGTTTTGCTTACTCAGAAGCTTCAATTTTGACCAATTTCAGGCAGATAAATGACTTTAAACACACTTATTTTAGTTAAAAAAGTAATAATTCACATCCAACAGTAATTTGCAGTCAAAAGATTAAATGTTAAAATTTCATCAGAATTGACCATTTTGGGAACGTTCGACAGCTCCGCGGTCATCGTTTTACGTCCGAAAATTGATTTTTTGGACTTCACCAAAAATGTTTCAAAATGTCAATTGGATCGTGCCTCATGTTGAATAACCACTTTTTAAACCCTCACAGTGACCAAATTTGCCATTTTTACAGAGTTTTTCTTACTCAGAAGCTTCAATTTTGACCAATTTCAGGCAGAGAAATGACTTTAAACAACCTTATTTTAGTTGAAAAAGTAATATTTCACATCCAACAGTAATTTGCAGTCAAAAGATTAAATGTTAAAATTTCCTCAGAATTGACCATTTTGGGAACGTTCGACAGCTCAGCGGTCATCGTTTTTCGTCCGAAAATTGATTTTTTTGGACTTTACCAAAAATGATTCAAAATGTCAATTGGATCATGCCTCATGTTGAATAACCACTTTTTAAACCCTCACATTGACCAAAATTGCCATTTTTACAGAGTTTCGCTTACTCAGAAGCTTCAATTTTGACCAATTTCAGGCAGAGAAATTACTTTAAACACACTTATTTTAGTTGAAAAAGTAATAATTCACATCCAACTGTAATTTGCAGTCAAAAGATTAAATGTTAAAATTTCATCAGAATTGACCATTTTGGGAACGTTCGACAGCTCCGCGGTCATCGTTTTTCGTCCGAAAATTGATTTTTTGGACTTTACCAAAAATAATTCAAAATGTCAATTGGATCGTGCCTCATGTTGAATAACCACTTTTTAAACCCTCATAGTGACCAAAATTGCCATTTTTACAGAGTTTTGCTCACTCAGAAGCTTCAATTTTGACCAATTTCAGGCACAGAAATTACTTTAAGCACACTTATTTTAGTTGAAAAAGTAATAATTCACATCCAACAGTAATTTGCAGTCAAAAGATTAAATGTTAAAATTTCATCAGAATTGACCATTTTGGGGACGTTCGACAGCTCCGCGGTCATCGTTTTTTGTCCGAAAATTGATTTTTTTGACTTTACCAAAAATGAATCAAAATGTCAATTGGATCGTGCCTCGTGTTGAATAACCAGTTTTTAAACCCTCACAGTGACCAAAATTGCCATTTTTACAGAGTTTCGCTTACTCAGAAGCTTCAATTTTGACCAATTTCAGGCAGAGAAATGACTTTAAACACACTTATTTTAGTTGAAAAAGTAATAATTCACATCCAACAGTAATTTGCAGTCAAAAGATTAAATGTTAAAATTTCATCAGAATTGACCATTTTGGGAACGTTCGACAGCTCCGCGGTCATCGTTTTTCGTCCGAAAATTGATTTTTGGGACTTTACCAAAAATGATTCAAAATGTCAATTGGATCGTGCCTCATGTTGAATAACCAGTTTTTAAACCCTCACAGTGACCAAAATTGCCATTTTTACAGAGTTTTGCTTACTCAGAAGCTTCACTTTTGACCAATTTCAGGCAGAGAAATGACTTTAAACACACTTATTTTAGTTGAAAAAGTAATAATTCACATCCAACAGTAATTTGCAGTCAAAAGATTAAATGTTAAAATTTCATCAGAATTGACCATTTTGGGAACGTTCGACAGCTCCGCGGTCATCGTTTTTCGTCCGAAAATTGATTTTTGGGACTTACCAAAAATGATTCAAAATGTCAATTGGATCGTGCCTCATGTTGAATAACCAGTTTTTAAACCCTCACAGTGACCAAAATTGCTATTTTTACAGAGTTTTGCTTACTCAGAAGCTTCAATTTTGACCAATTTCAGGCAGAGAAATGACTTTAAACACACTTATTTTAGTTGAAAAAGTAATAATTCACATCCAACAGTAATTTGCAGTCAAAAGATTAAATGTTAAAATTTCATCAGAATTGACCATTTTGGGAACGTTCGACAGCTCCGCGGTCATCGTTTTTCGTCCTAAAATTGATTTTTGGACTTTACCAAAAATGATTCAAAATATCAATTGGATCATGCCTCATGTTGAATAACCACTTTTTAAACCCTCACAGTGACCAAAAATGCCATTTTTACAGCGTTTTGCTTACTCAGAAGCTTCAATTTTGACCAATTTCAGGCAGAGAAATTACTTTAAACACACTTATTTTAGTTGAAAAAGTAATAATTCACATCCAACTGTAATTTGCAGTCAAAAGATTAAATGTTAAAATTTCATCAGAATTGACCATTTTGGGAACGTTCGACAGCTCCGTGGTCATCGTTTTTCGTCCGAAAATTGATTTTTTGGACTTTACCAAAAATAATTCAAAATGTCAATTGGATCGTGCCTCATGTTGAATAACCACTTTTTAAACCCTCACAGTGACCAAAATTGCCATTTTTACAGTTTCGCTTACTCAGAAGCTTCAATTTTGACCAATTTCAGGCAGAGAAATGACTTTAAACACACTTATTTTAGTTGAAAAAGTAATAATTCACATCCAACAGTAATTTGCAGTCAAAAGATTAAATGTTAAAATTTCATCAGAATTGGACCATTTTGGGGAACGTTCGACAGCTCCGCGGTCATCGTTTTTCGTCCGAAAAATTGATTTTTGGGACTTTACCAAAATGATTCAAAATGTCAATTGGATCGTGCCTCATGTTGAATAACCAGTTTTTAAACCCTCACAGTGACCAAAATTGCCATTTTTACAGAGTTTTGCTTACTCAGAAGCTTCAATTTTGACCAATTTCAGGCAGATAAATGACTTTAAACACACTTATTTTAGTTAAAAAAGTAATAATTCACATCCAACAGTAATTTGCAGTCAAAAGATTAAATGTTAAAATTTCATCAGAATTGACCATTTGGGGAACGTTCGACAGCTCCGCGGTCATCGTTTTACGTCCGAAAATTGATTTTTTGGACTTCACCAAAAATGTTTCAAAATGTCAATTGGATCGTGCCTCATGTTGAATAACCACTTTTTAAACCCTCACAGTGACCAAATTTGCCATTTTTACAGAGTTTTTCTTACTCAGAAGCTTCAATTTTGACCAATTTCAGGCAGAGAAATGACTTTAAACAACCTTATTTTAGTTGAAAAAGTAATATTTCACATCCAACAGTAATTTGCAGTCAAAAGATTAAATGTTAAAATTTCCTCAGAATTGACCATTTTGGGAACGTTCGACAGCTCCGCGGTCATCGTTTTTTGTCCGAAAATTGATTTTTTTGACTTTACCAAAAATGAATCAAAATGTCAATTGGATCGTGCCTCGTGTTGAATAACCAGTTTTTAAACCCTCACAGTGACCAAAATTGCCATTTTTACAGAGTTTCGCTTACTCAGAAGCTTCAATTTGAACCAATTTCAGGCAGAGAAATGACTTTAAACACACTTATTTTAGTTGAAAAAGTAATAATTCACATCCAACAGTAATTTGCAGTCAAAAGATTAAATGTTAAAATTTCATCAGGAATTGACCATTTTGGGAACGTTCGACAGCTCCGCGGTCATCGTTTTTCGTCCGAAAATTGATTTTGGGACTTTACCAAAAATGATTCAAAATGTCAATTGGATCGTGCCTCATGTTGAATAACCAGTTTTTAAACCCTCACAGTGACCAAAATTGCCATTTTTACAGAGTTTTGCTTACTCAGAAGCTTCACTTTTGACCAATTTCAGGCAGAGAAATGACTTTAAACACACTTATTTTAGTTGAAAAAGTAATAATTCACATCCAACAGTAATTTGCAGTCAAAAGATTAAAATGTTAAAATTTCATCAGAATTGACCATTTTGGGAACGTTCGACAGCTCCGCGGTCATCGTTTTTCGTCCGAAAATTGATTTTTGGGACTTTACCAAAAATGATTCAAAATGTCAATTGGATCGTGCCTCATGTTGAATAACCAGTTTTTAAACCCTCACAGTGACCAAAATTGCTATTTTTACAGAGTTTTGCTTACTCAGAAGCTTCAATTTTGACCAATTTCAGGCAGAGAAATGACTTTAAACACACTTATTTTAGTTGAAAAAGTAATAATTCACATCCAACAGTAATTTGCAGTCAAAAGATTAAATGTTAAAATTTCATCAGAATTGACCATTTTGGGAACGTTCGACAGCTCCGCGGTCATCGTTTTTCGTCCTAAAATTGATTTTTGGGACTTTACCAAAAATGATTCAAAATATCAATTGGATCATGCCTCATGTTGAATAACCACTTTTTAAACCCTCACAGTGACCAAAAATGCCATTTTTACAGCGTTTTGCTTACTCAGAAGCTTCAATTTTGACCAATTTCAGGCAGAGAAATTACTTTAAACACACTTATTTTAGTTGAAAAAGTAATAATTCACATCCAACTGTAATTTGCAGTCAAAAGATTAAATGTTAAAATTTCATCAGAATTGACCATTTTGGGAACGTTCGACAGCTCCGTGGTCATCGTTTTTCGTCCGAAAATTGATTTTTTGGACTTTACCAAAAATAATTCAAAATGTCAATTGGATCGTGCCTCATGTTGAATAACCACTTTTTAAACCCTCACAGTGACCAAAATTGCCATTTTTACAGTTTCGCTTACTCAGAAGCTTCAATTTTGACCAATTTCAGGCAGAGAAATGACTTTAAACACACTTATTTTAGTTGAAAAAGTAATAATTCACATCCAACAGTAATTTGCAGTCAAAAGATTAAATGTTAAAATTTCATCAGAATTGACCATTTTGGGAACGTTCGACAGCTCCGCGGTCATCGTTTTTCGTCCGAAAATTGATTTTTGGGACTTTACCAAAAATGATTCAAAATGTCAATTGGATCGTGCCTCATGTTGAATAACCAGTTTTTAAACCCTCACAGTGACCAAAATTGCTATTTTTACAGAGTTTTGCTTACTCAGAAGCTTCAATTTTGACCAATTTCAGGCAGAGAAATGACTTTAAACACACTTATTTTAGTTGAAAAAGTAACAATTCACATCCAACAGTAATTTGCAGTCAAAAGATTAAATGTTAAAATTTCATCAGAATTGACCATTTTGGGAACGTTCGACAGCTCCGCGGTCATCGTTTTTCGTCCTAAAATTGATTTTTGGGACTTTACCAAAAATGATTCAAAATATCAATTGGATCATGCCTCATGTTGAATAACCACTTTTTAAACCCTCACAGTGACCAAAAATGCCATTTTTACAGCGTTTTGCTTACTCAGAAGCTTCAATTTTGACCAATTTCAGGCAGAGAAATTACTTTAAACACACTTATTTTAGTTGAAAAAGTAATAATTCACATCCAACTGTAATTTGCAGTCAAAAGATTAAATGTTAAAATTTCATCAGAATTGACCATTTTGGGAACGTTCGACAGCTCCGTGGTCATCGTTTTTCGTCCGAAAATTGATTTTTTGGACTTTACCAAAAATAATTCAAAATGTCAATTGGATCGTGCCTCATGTTGAATAACCACTTTTTAAACCCTCACAGTGACCAAAATTGCCATTTTTACAGAGTTTCGCTTACTCAGAAGCTTCAATTTTGACCAATTTCAGGCAGAGAAATGACTTTAAACACACTTATTTTAGTTGAAAAAGTAATAATTCACATCCAACAGTAATTTGCAGTCAAAAGATTAAATGTTAAAATTTCATCAGAATTGACCATTTTGGGAACGTTCGACAGCTCCGCGGTCATCGTTTTTCGTCCTAAAATTGATTTTTGGGACTTTACCAAAAATGATTCAAAATATCAATTGGATCATGCCTCATGTTGAATAACCACTTTTTAAACCCTCACAGTGACCAAAAATGCCATTTTTACAGCGTTTTGCTTACTCAGAAGCTTCAATTTTGACCAATTTCAGGCAGAGAAATTACTTTAAACACACTTATTTTAGTTGAAAAAGTAATAATTCACATCCAACTGTAATTTGCAGTCAAAAGATTAAATGTTAAAATTTCATCAGAATTGACCATTTTGGGAACGTTCCACAGCTCCGTGGTCATCGTTTTTTGTCCGGAAATTGATTTTTTGGACTTTACCAAAAATAATTCAAAATGTCAATTGGATCGTGCCTCATGTTGAATAACCACTTTTTAAACCCTCACAGTGACCAAAATTGCCATTTTTACAGAGTTTTGCTTACTCAGAAGCTTCAATTTTGACCAATTTCAGGCACAGAAATTACTTTAAACACACTTATTTTAGTTGAAAAAGTAATAATTCATATCCAACAGTAATTTGCAGTCAAAAGATTAAATGTTAAAATTTCATCAGAATTTACCATTTTGGGGACGTTCGACAGCTCCGCGGTCATCGTTTTTTGTCCGAAAATTGATTTTTGGGACTTTACCAAAAATGATTCAAAATGTCAATTGGATCGTGCCTCATGTTGAATAACCACTTTTTACACCCTCACAGTGACCAAAATTGCCATTTTTACAGAGTTTTGCTTACTCAGTAGCTTCAATTTTGACCAATTTCAGGCAGAGATATGACTTTAAACACACTCATTTTAGTTGAAAAAGTAATTATTCACATCCAACAGTAATTTGCAGTCAAAAGATTAAATGTTAAAATTTCATCAGAATTGACTATTTTGGGAACGTTCGACAGCTCCGCGGTCATCGTTTTTTGTCTGAAAATTGATTTTTTTGACTTTACCAAAAATGAATCAAAATGTCAATTGGATCGTGCCTCGTGTTGAATAACCAGTTTTTAAACCCTCACAGTGACCAAAATTGCCATTTTTACAGAGTTTTGCTTACTCAGAAGCTTCAATTTTGACCAATTTCAGGCAGATAAATGACTTTAAACACACTTATTTTAGTTGAAAAAGTAATAATTCACATCCAACAGTAATTTGCAGTCAAAAGATTAAATGTTAAAATTTCATCAGAATTGACCATTTTGGGAACGTTCGACAGCTCCGCGGTCATCGTTTTACGTCCGAAAATTGATTTTTTGGACTTTACCAAAAATGTTTCAAAATGTCAATTGGATCATGCCTCATGTTGAATAACCACTTTTTAAACCCTCACAGTGACCAAAATTGCCATTTTTACAGAGTTTTTCTTACTCAGAAGCTTCAATTTTGACCAATTTCAGGCAGAGAAATGACTTTAAACACACTTATTTTAGTTGAAAAAGTAATATTTCACATCCAACAGTAATTTGCAGTCAAAAGATTAAATGTTAAAATTTCCTCAGAATTGACCATTTTGGGAACGTTCGACAGCTCCGCGGTCATCGTTTTTCGTCCGAAAATTGATTTTTGGGACTTTACCAAAAATGATTCAAAATGTCAATTGGATCGTGCCTCATGTTGAATAACCAGTTTTAAAACCCTCACAGTGACCAAAATTGCTATTTTTACAGAGTTTTGCTTACTCAGAAGCTTCAATTTTGACCAATTTCAGGCAGAGAAATGACTTTAAACACACTTATTTTAGTTGAAAAAGTAATAATTCACATCCAACAGTAATTTGCAGTCAAAAGATTAAATGTTAAAATTTCATCAGAATTGACCATTTTGGGAACGTTCGACAGCTCCGCGGTCATCGTTTTTCGTCCTAAAATTGATTTTTGGGACTTTATCAAAAATGATTCAAAATATCAATTGGATCATGCCTCATGTTGAATAACCACTTTTTAAACCCTCACAGTGACCAAAAATGCCATTTTTACAGCGTTTTGCTTACTCAGAAGCTTCAATTTTGACCAATTTCAGGCAGAGAAATTACTTTAAACACACTTATTTTAGTTGAAAAAGTAATAATTCACATCCAACTGTAATTTGCAGTCAAAAGATTAAATGTTAAAATTTCATCAGAATTGACCATTTTGGGAACGTTCGACAGCTCCGTGGTCATCGTTTTTCGTCCGAAAATTGATTTTTTGGACTTTACCAAAAATAATTCAAAATGTCAATTGGATCGTGCCTCATGTTGAATAACCACTTTTTAAACCCTCACAGTGACCAAAATTGCCATTTTTACAGATTTTCGCTTACTCAGAAGCTTCAATTTTGACCAATTTCAGGCACAGAAATGACTTTAAACACACTTATTTTAGTTGAAAAAGTAATAATTCACATCCAACAGTAATTTGCAGTCAAAAGATTAAATGTTAAAATTTCATCAGAATTGACCATTTTGGGAACGTTCGACAGCTCCGCGGTCATCGTTTTTCGTCCGAAAATTGATTTTTGGGACTTTACCAAAAATGATTCAAAATGTCAATTGGATCGTGCCTCATGTTGAATAACCAGTTTTTAAACCCTCACAGTGACCAAAATTGCTATTTTTACAGAGGTTTGCTTACTCAGAAGCTTCAATTTTGACCAATTTCAGGCAGAGAAATGACTTTAAACACACTTATTTTAGTTGAAAAAGTAATAATTCACATCCAACAGTAATTTGCAGTCAAAAGATTAAATGTTAAAATTTCATCAGAATTGACCATTTTGGGAACGTTCGACAGCTCCGCGGTCATCATTTTTCGTCCTAAAATTGATTTTTGGGACTTTACCAAAAATGATTCAAAATATCAATTGGATCATGCCTCATGTTGAATAACCACTTTTTAAACCCTCACAGTGACCAAAAATGCCATTTTTACAGCGTTTTGCTTACTCAGAAGCTTCAATTTTGACCAATTTCAGGCAGAGAAATTACTTTAAACACACTTATTTTAGTTGAAAAAGTAATAATTCATATCCAACTGTAATTTGCAGTCAAAAGATTAAATGTTAAAATTTCATCAGAATTGACCATTTTGGGAACGTTCGACAGCTCCGTGGTCATCGTTTTTTGTCCGAAAATTGATTTTTTGGACTTTACCAAAAATAATTCAAAATGTCAATTGGATCGTGCCTCATGTTGAATAACCACTTTTTAAACCCTCACAGTGACCAAAATTGCCATTTTTACAGAGTTTTGATTACTCAGAAGCTTCAATTTTGACCAATTTCAGGCACAGAAATTACTTTAAACACACTTATTTTAGTTGAAAAAGTAATAATTCATATCCAACAGTAATTTGCAGTCAAAAGATTAAATGTTAAAATTTCATCAGAATTGACCATTTTGGGGACGTTCGACAGCTCCGCGGTCATCGTTTTTTGTCCGAAAATTGATTTTTGGGACTTTACCAAAAATGATTCAAAATGTCAATTGGATCGTGCCTCATGTTGAATAACCACTTTTTAAACCCTCACAGTGACCAAAATTGCCATTTTTACAGAGTTTTGCTTACTCAGAAGCCTCAATTTTTACCAATTTCAGGCAGAGAAATTACTTTAAACACACTTATTTTAGTTGAAAAAGTAATAATTCACATCCAACAGTAATTTGCAGTCAAAAGATTAAATGTTAAAATTTCATCAGAATTGACCATTTTGGGAACGTTCGACAGCTCCGCGGTCATCGTTTTTCGTCCTAAAATTGATTTTTGGGACTTTACCAAAAATGATTCAAAATATCAATTGGATCATGCCTCATGTTGAATAACCACTTTTTAAACCCTCACAGTGACCAAAAATGCCATTTTTACAGCGTTTTGCTTACTCAGAAGCTTCAATTTTGACCAATTTCAGGCAGAGAAATTACTTTAAACACACTTATTTTAGTTGAAAAAGTAATAATTCACATCCAACTGTAATTTGCAGTCAAAAGATTAAATGTTAAAATTTCATCAGAATTGACCATTTTGGGAACGTTCCACAGCTCCGTGGTCATCGTTTTTTGTCCGGAAATTGATTTTTTGGACTTTACCAAAAATAATTCAAAATGTCAATTGGATCGTGCCTCATGTTGAATAACCACTTTTTAAACCCTCACAGTGACCAAAATTGCCATTTTTACAGAGTTTTGCTTACTCAGAAGCTTCAATTTTGACCAATTTCAGGCACAGAAATTACTTTAAACACACTTATTTTAGTTGAAAAAGTAATAATTCATATCCAACAGTAATTTGCAGTCAAAAGATTAAATGTTAAAATTTCATCAGAATTTACCATTTTGGGGACGTTCGACAGCTCCGCGGTCATCGTTTTTTGTCCGAAAATTTGATTTTTGGGGACTTTACCAAAAATGATTCAAAATGTCAATTGGATCGTTGCCTCATGTTGAATAACCACTTTTTACACCCTCACAGTGACCAAAATTGCCATTTTTACAGATTGCTTACTCAGTAGCTTCAATTTTGACCAATTTCAGGCAGAGATATGACTTTAAACACACTCATTTTAGTTGAAAAAGTAATTATTCACATCCAACAGTAATTTGCAGTCAAAAGATTAAATGTTAAAATTTCATCAGAATTGACTATTTTGGGAACGTTCGACAGCTCCGCGGTCATCGTTTTTTGTCTGAAAATTGATTTTTTTGACTTTACCAAAAATGAATCAAAATGTCAATTGGATCGTGCCTCGTGTTGAATAACCAGTTTTTAAACCCTCACAGTGACCAAAATTGCCATTTTTACAGAGTTTTGCTTACTCAGAAGCTTCAATTTTGACCAATTTCAGGCAGATAAATGACTTTAAACACACTTATTTTAGTTGAAAAAGTAATAATTCACATCCAACAGTAATTTGCAGTCAAAAGATTAAATGTTAAAATTTCATCAGAATTGACCATTTTGGGAACGTTCGACAGCTCCGCGGTCATCGTTTTACGTCCGAAAATTGATTTTTTGGACTTTACCAAAAATGTTTCAAAATGTCAATTGGATCATGCCTCATGTTGAATAACCACTTTTTAAACCCTCACAGTGACCAAAATTGCCATTTTTACAGAGTTTTTCTTACTCAGAAGCTTCAATTTTGACCAATTTCAGGCAGAGAAATGACTTTAAACACACTTATTTTAGTTGAAAAAGTAATATTTCACATCCAACAGTAATTTGCAGTCAAAAGATTAAATGTTAAAATTTCCTCAGAATTGACCATTTTGGGAACGTTCGACAGCTCCGCGGTCATCGTTTTTCGTCCGAAAATTGATTTTTGGGACTTTACCAAAAATGATTCAAAATGTCAATTGGATCGTGCCTCATGTTGAATAACCAGTTTTAAAACCCTCACAGTGACCAAAATTGCTATTTTTACAGAGTTTTGCTTACTCAGAAGCTTCAATTTTGACCAATTTCAGGCAGAGAAATGACTTTAAACACACTTATTTTAGTTGAAAAAGTAATAATTCACATCCAACAGTAATTTGCAGTCAAAAGATTAAATGTTAAAATTTCATCAGAATTGACCATTTTGGGAACGTTCGACAGCTCCGCGGTCATCGTTTTTCGTCCTAAAATTGATTTTTGGGACTTTATCAAAAATGATTCAAAATATCAATTGGATCATGCCTCATGTTGAATAACCACTTTTTAAACCCTCACAGTGACCAAAAATGCCATTTTTACAGCGTTTTGCTTACTCAGAAGCTTCAATTTTGACCAATTTCAGGCAGAGAAATTACTTTAAACACACTTATTTTAGTTGAAAAAGTAATAATTCACATCCAACTGTAATTTGCAGTCAAAAGATTAAATGTTAAAATTTCATCAGAATTGACCATTTTGGGAACGTTCGACAGCTCCGTGGTCATCGTTTTTCGTCCGAAAATTGATTTTTTGGACTTTACCAAAAATAATTCAAAATGTCAATTGGATCGTGCCTCATGTTGAATAACCACTTTTTAAACCCTCACAGTGACCAAAATTGCCATTTTTACAGATTTTCGCTTACTCAGAAGCTTCAATTTTGACCAATTTCAGGCACAGAAATGACTTTAAACACACTTATTTTAGTTGAAAAAGTAATAATTCACATCCAACAGTAATTTGCAGTCAAAAGATTAAATGTTAAAATTTCATCAGAATTGACCATTTTGGGAACGTTCGACAGCTCCGCGGTCATCGTTTTTCGTCCGAAAATTGATTTTTGGGACTTTACCAAAAATGATTCAAAATGTCAATTGGATCGTGCCTCATGTTGAATAACCAGTTTTTAAACCCTCACAGTGACCAAAATTGCTATTTTTACAGAGGTTTGCTTACTCAGAAGCTTCAATTTTGACCAATTTCAGGCAGAGAAATGACTTTAAACACACTTATTTTAGTTGAAAAAGTAATAATTCACATCCAACAGTAATTTGCAGTCAAAAGATTAAATGTTAAAATTTCATCAGAATTGACCATTTTGGGAACGTTCGACAGCTCCGCGGTCATCATTTTTCGTCCTAAAATTGATTTTTGGGACTTTACCAAAAATGATTCAAAATATCAATTGGATCATGCCTCATGTTGAATAACCACTTTTTAAACCCTCACAGTGACCAAAAATGCCATTTTTACAGCGTTTTGCTTACTCAGAAGCTTCAATTTTGACCAATTTCAGGCAGAGAAATTACTTTAAACACACTTATTTTAGTTGAAAAAGTAATAATTCATATCCAACTGTAATTTGCAGTCAAAAGATTAAATGTTAAAATTTCATCAGAATTGACCATTTTGGAACGTTCGACAGCTCCGTGGTCATCGTTTTTTGTCCGAAAATTGATTTTTTGGACTTTACCAAAAATAATTCAAAATGTCAATTGGATCGTGCCTCATGTTGAATAACCACTTTTTAAACCCTCACAGTGACCAAAATTGCCATTTTTACAGAGTTTTGATTACTCAGAAGCTTCAATTTTGACCAATTTCAGGCACAGAAATTACTTTAAACACACTTATTTTAGTTGAAAAAGTAATAATTCATATCCAACAGTAATTTGCAGTCAAAAGATTAAATGTTAAAATTTCATCAGAATTGACCATTTTGGGGACGTTCGACAGCTCCGCGGTCATCGTTTTTTGTCCGAAAATTGATTTTTGGGACTTTACCAAAAATGATTCAAAATGTCAATTGGATCGTGCCTCATGTTGAATAACCACTTTTTAAACCCTCACAGTGACCAAAATTGCCATTTTTACAGAGTTTTGCTTACTCAGAAGCCTCAATTTTTACCAATTTCAGGCAGAGAAATTACTTTAAACACACTTATTTTAGTTGAAAAAGTAATAATTCACATCCAACAGTAATTTGCAGTCAAAAGATTAAATGTTAAAATTTCATCAGAATTGACCATTTTGGGAACGTTCGACAGCTCCGCGGTCATCGTTTTTCGTCCGAAAATTGATTTTTGGGACTTTACCAAAAATGATTCAAAATGTCAATTGGATCGTGCCTCATGTTGAATAACCAGTTTTTAAACCCTCACAGTGACCAAAATTGCCATTTTTACAGAGTTTTGCTTACTCAGAAGCTTCAATTTTGACCAATTTCAGGCAGATAAATGACTTTAAACACACTTATTTTAGTTGAAAAAGTAATAATTCACATCCAACAGTAATTTGCAGTCAAAAGATTAAATGTTAAAATTTCATCAGAATTGACCATTTTGGGAACGTTCGACAGCTCCGCGGTCATCGTTTTACGTCCGAAAATTGATTTTTTGGACTTTACCAAAAATGATTCAAAATGTCAATTGGATCGTGCCTCATGTTGAATAACCAGTTTGTAAACCCTCACAGTGACCAAAATTGCTATTTTTACAGAGTTTTGCTTACTCAGAAGCTTCAATTTTGACCAATTTCAGGCAGAGAAATGACTTTAAACACACTTATTTTAGTTGAAAAAGTAACAATTCACATCCAACAGTAATTTGCAGTCAAAAGATTAAATGTTAAAATTTCATCAGAATTGACCATTTTGGGAACGTTCGAAAGCTCCGCGGTCATCGTTTTTCGTCCTAAAATTGATTTTTGGGACTTTACCAAAAATGATTCAAAATATCAATTGGATCATGCCTCATGTTGAATAACCACTTTTTAAACCCTCACAGTGACCAAAAATGCCATTTTTACAGCGTTTTGCTTACTCAGAAGCTTCAATTTTGACCAATTTCAGGCAGAGAAATTACTTTAAACACACTTATTTTAGTTGAAAAAGTAATAATTCACATCCAACTGTAATTTGCAGTCAAAAGATTAAATGTTAAAATTTCATCAGAATTGACCATTTTGGGAACGTTCCACAGCTCCGTGGTCATCGTTTTTTGTCCGGAAATTGATTTTTTGGACTTTACCAAAAATAATTCAAAATGTCAATTGGATCGTGCCTCATGTTGAATAACCACTTTTTAAACCCTCACAGTGACCAAAATTGCCATTTTTACAGAGTTTTGCTTACTCAGAAGCTTCAATTTTGACCAATTTCAGGCACAGAAATTACTTTAAACACACTTATTTTAGTTGAAAAAGTAATAATTCATATCCAACAGTAATTTGCAGTCAAAAGATTAAATGTTAAAATTTCATCAGAATTTACCATTTTGGGGACGTTCGACAGCTCCGCGGTCATCGTTTTTTGTCCGAAAATTGATTTTTGGGACTTTACCAAAAATGATTCAAAATGTCAATTGGATCGTGCCTCATGTTGAATAACCACTTTTTACACCCTCACAGTGACCAAAATTGCCATTTTTACAGAGTTTTGCTTACTCAGTAGCTTCAATTTTGACCAATTTCAGGCAGAGATATGACTTTAAACACACTCATTTTAGTTGAAAAAGTAATTATTCACATCCAACAGTAATTTGCAGTCAAAAGATTAAATGTTAAAATTTCATCAGAATTGACTATTTTGGGAACGTTCGACAGCTCCGCGGTCATCGTTTTTTGTCCGAAAATTGATTTTTTTGACTTTACCAAAAATGAATCAAAATGTCAATTGGATCGTGCCTCGTGTTGAATAACCAGTTTTTAAACCCTCACAGTGACCAAAATTGCCATTTTTACAGAGTTTTGCTTACTCAGAAGCTTCAATTTTGACCAATTTCAGGCAGATAAATGACTTTAAACACACTTATTTTAGTTGAAAAAGTAATAATTCACATCCAACAGTAATTTGCAGTCAAAAGATTAAATGTTAAAATTTCATCAGAATTGACCATTTTGGGAACGTTCGACAGCTCCGCGGTCATCGTTTTTCGTCCGAAAATTGATTTTTGGGACTTTACCAAAAATGATTCAAAATGTCAATTGGATCGTGCCTCATGTTGAATAACCAGTTTTTAAACCCTCACAGTGACCAAAATTGCTATTTTTACAGAGTTTTGCTTACTCAGAAGCTTCAATTTTGACCAATTTCAGGCAGAGAAATGACTTTAAACACACTTATTTTAGTTGAAAAAGTAACAATTCACATCCAACAGTAATTTGCAGTCAAAGGATTAAATGTTAAAATTTCATCAGAATTGACCATTTTGGGAACGGTCGACAGCTCCGCGGTCATCGTTTTTCGTCCTAAAATTGATTTTTGGGACTTTACCAAAAATGATTCAAAATATCAATTGGATCATGCCTCATGTTGAATAACCACTTTTTAAACCCTCACAGTGACCAAAAATGCCATTTTTACAGCGTTTTGCTTACTCAGAAGCTTCAATTTTGACCAATTTCAGGCAGAGAAATTACTTTAAACACACTTATTTTAGTTGAAAAAGTAATAATTCACATCCAACTGTAATTTGCAGTCAAAAGATTAAATGTTAAAATTTCATCAGAATTGACCATTTTGGGAACGTTCCACAGCTCCGTGGTCATCGTTTTTTGTCCGGAAATTGATTTTTTGGACTTTACCAAAAATAATTCAAAATGTCAATTGGATCGTGCCTCATGTTGAATAACCACTTTTTAAACCCTCACAGTGACCAAAATTGCCATTTTTACAGAGTTTTGCTTACTCAGAAGCTTCAATTTTGACCAATTTCAGGCACAGAAATTACTTTAAACACACTTATTTTAGTTGAAAAAGTAATAATTCATATCCAACAGTAATTTGCAGTCAAAAGATTAAATGTTAAAATTTCATCAGAATTTACCATTTTGGGGACGTTCGACAGCTCCGCGGTCATCGTTTTTTGTCCGAAAATTGATTTTTGGGACTTTACCAAAAATGATTCAAAATGTCAATTGGATCGTGCCTCATGTTGAATAACCACTTTTTACACCCTCACAGTGACCAAAATTGCCATTTTTACAGAGTTTTGCTTACTCAGTAGCTTCAATTTTGACCAATTTCAGGCAGAGATATGACTTTAAACACACTCATTTTAGTTGAAAAAGTAATTATTCACATTCAACAGTAATTTGCAGTCAAAAGATTAAATGTTAAAATTTCATCAGAATTGACTATTTTGGGAACGTTCGACAGCTCCGCGGTCATCGTTTTTTGTCTGAAAATTGATTTTTTTGACTTTACCAAAAATGAATCAAAATGTCAATTGGATCGTGCCTCGTGTTGAATAACCAGTTTTTAAACCCTCACAGTGACCAAAATTGCCATTTTTACAGAGTTTTGCTTACTCAGAAGCTTCAATTTTGACCAATTTCAGGCAGATAAATGACTTTAAACACACTTATTTTAGTTGAAAAAGTAATAATTCACATCCAACAGTAATTTGCAGTCAAAAGATTAAATGTTAAAATTTCATCAGAATTGACCATTTTGGGAACGTTCGACAGCTCCGCGGTCATCGTTTTACGTCCGAAAATTGATTTTTTGGACTTCACCAAAAATGTTTCAAAATGTCAATTGGATCATGCCTCATGTTGAATAACCACTTTTTAAACCCTCACAGTGACCAAAATTGCCATTTTTACAGAGTTTTTCTTACTCAGAAGCTTCAATTTTGACCAATTTCAGGCAGAGAAATGACTTTAAACACACTTATTTTAGTTGAAAAAGTAATATTTCACATCCAACAGTAATTTGCAGTCAAAAGATTAAATGTTAAAATTTCCTCAGAATTGACCATTTTGGGAACGTTCGACAGCTCCGCGGTCATCGTTTTTCGTCCGAAAATTGATTTTTGGGACTTTACCAAAAATGATTCAAAATGTCAATTGGATCGTGCCTCATGTTGAATAACCAGTTTTAAAACCCTCACAGTGACCAAAATTGCTATTTTTACAGAGTTTTGCTTACTCAGAAGCTTCAATTTTGACCAATTTCAGGCAGAGAAATGACTTTAAACACACTTATTTTAGTTGAAAAAGTAATAATTCACATCCAACAGTAATTTGCAGTCAAAAGATTAAATGTTAAAATTTCATCAGAATTGACCATTTTGGGAACGTTCGACAGCTCCGCGGTCATCGTTTTTCGTCCTAAAATTGATTTTTGGGACTTTATCAAAAATGATTCAAAATATCAATTGGATCATGCCTCATGTTGAATAACCACTTTTTAAACCCTCACAGTGACCAAAAATGCCATTTTTACAGCGTTTTGCTTACTCAGAAGCTTCAATTTTGACCAATTTCAGGCAGAGAAATTACTTTAAACACACTTATTTTAGTTGAAAAAGTAATAATTCACATCCAACTGTAATTTGCAGTCAAAAGATGAAATGTTAAAATTTCATCAGAATTGACCATTTTGGGAACGTTCGACAGCTCCGTGGTCATCGTTTTTCGTCCGAAAATTGATTTTTTGGACTTTACCAAAAATAATTCAAAATGTCAATTGGATCGTGCCTCATGTTGAATAACCACTTTTTAAACCCTCACAGTGACCAAAATTGCCATTTTTACAAATTTTCGCTTACTCAGAAGCTTCAATTTTGACCAATTTCAGGCAGAGAAATGACTTTAAACACACTTATTTTAGTTGAAAAAGTAATAATTCACATCCAACAGTAATTTGCAGTCAAAAGATTAAATGTTAAAATTTCATCAGAATTGACCATTTTGGGAACGTTTGACAGCTCCGCGGTCATCGTTTTTCGTCCGAAAATTGATTTTTGGGACTTTACCAAAAATGATTCAAAATGTCAATTGGATCGTGCCTCATGTTGAATAACCAGTTTTTAAACCCTCACAGTGACCAAAATTGCTATTTTTACAGAGGTTTGCTTACTCAGAAGCTTCAATTTAGACCAATTTCAGGCAGAGAAATGACTTTAAACACACTTATTTTAGTTGAAAAAGTAATAATTCACATCCAACAGTAATTTGCAGTCAAAAGATTAAATGTTAAAATTTCATCAGAATTGACCATTTTGGGAACGTTCGACAGCTCCGCGGTCATCATTTTTCGTCCTAAAATTGATTTTTGGGACTTTACCAAAAATGATTCAAAATATCAATTGGATCATGCCTCATGTTGAATAACCACTTTTTAAACCCTCACAGTGACCAAAAATGCCATTTTTACAGCGTTTTGCTTACTCAGAAGCTTCAATTTTGACCAATTTCAGGCAGAGAAATTACTTTAAACACACTTATTTTAGTTGAAAAAGTAATAATTCATATCCAACTGTAATTTGCAGTCAAAAGATTAAATGTTAAAATTTCATCAGAATTGACCATTTTGGGAACGTTCGACAGCTCCGTGGTCATCGTTTTTTGTCCGAAAATTGATTTTTTGGACTTTACCAAAAATAATTCAAAATGTCAATTGGATCGTGCCTCATGTTGAATAACCACTTTTTAAACCCTCACAGTGACCAAAATTGCCATTTTTACAGAGTTTTGATTACTCAGAAGCTTCAATTTTGACCAATTTCAGGCACAGAAATTACTTTAAACACACTTATTTTAGTTGAAAAAGTAATAATTCATATCCAACAGTAATTTGCAGTCAAAAGATTAAATGTTAAAATTTCATCAGAATTTACCATTTTGGGGACGTTCGACAGCTCCGCGGTCATCGTTTTTTGTCCGAAAATTGATTTTTGGGACTTTACCAAAAATGATTCAAAATGTCAATTGGATCGTGCCTCATGTTGAATAACCACTTTTTACACCCTCACAGTGACCAAAATTGCCATTTTTACAGAGTTTTGCTTACTCAGTAGCTTCAATGTTGACCAATTTCAGGCAGAGAAATGACTTTAAACACACTCATTTTAGTTGAAAAAGTAATTATTCACATCCAACAGTAATTTGCAGTCAAAAGATTAAATGTTAAAATTTCATCAGAATTGACTATTTTGGGAACGTTCGACAGCTCCGCGGTCATCGTTTTTCGTCCGAAAATTGATTTTTGGGACTTTACCAAAAATGATTCAAAATGTCAATTGGATCATGCCTCATGTTGAATAACCACTTTTTAAACCCTCACAGTGACCAAAATTGCCATTTTTACAGAGTTTTTCTTACTCAGAAGCTTCAATTTTGACCAATTTCAGGCAGAGAAATGACTTTAAACACACTTATTTTAGTTGAAAAAGTAATATTTCACATCCAACAGTAATTTGCAGTCAAAAGATTAAATGTTAAAATTTCCTCAGAATTGACCATTTTGGGAACGTTCGACAGCTCCGCGGTCATCGTTTTTCGTCCGAAAATTGATTTTTGGGACTTTACCAAAAATGATTCAAAATGTCAATTGGATCGTGCCTCATGTTGAATAACCAGTTTTAAAACCCTCACAGTGACCAAAATTGCTATTTTTACAGAGTTTTGCTTACTCAGAAGCTTCAATTTTGACCAATTTCAGGCAGAGAAATGACTTTAAACACACTTATTTTAGTTGAAAAAGTAATAATTCACATCCAACAGTAATTTGCAGTCAAAAGATTAAATGTTAAAATTTCATCAGAATTGACCATTTTGGGAACGTTCGACAGCTCCGCGGTCATCGTTTTTCGTCCTAAAATTGATTTTTGGGACTTTATCAAAAATGATTCAAAATATCAATTGGATCATGCCTCATGTTGAATAACCACTTTTTAAACCCTCACAGTGACCAAAAATGCCATTTTTACAGCGTTTTGCTTACTCAGAAGCTTCAATTTTGACCAATTTCAGGCAGAGAAATTACTTTAAACACACTTATTTTAGTTGAAAAAGTAATAATTCACATCCAACTGTAATTTGCAGTCAAAAGATGAAATGTTAAAATTTCATCAGAATTGACCATTTTGGGAACGTTCGACAGCTCCGTGGTCATCGTTTTTCGTCCGAAAATTGATTTTTTGGACTTTACCAAAAATAATTCAAAATGTCAATTGGATCGTGCCTCATGTTGAATAACCACTTTTTAAACCCTCACAGTGACCAAAATTGCCATTTTTACAAATTTTCGCTTACTCAGAAGCTTCAATTTTGACCAATTTCAGGCAGAGAAATGACTTTAAACACACTTATTTTAGTTGAAAAAGTAATAATTCACATCCAACAGTAATTTGCAGTCAAAAGATTAAATGTTAAAATTTCATCAGAATTGACCATTTTGGGAACGTTTGACAGCTCCGCGGTCATCGTTTTTCGTCCGAAAATTGATTTTTGGGACTTTACCAAAAATGATTCAAAATGTCAATTGGATCGTGCCTCATGTTGAATAACCAGTTTTTAAACCCTCACAGTGACCAAAATTGCTATTTTTACAGAGGTTTGCTTACTCAGAAGCTTCAATTTAGACCAATTTCAGGCAGAGAAATGACTTTAAACACACTTATTTTAGTTGAAAAAGTAATAATTCACATCCAACAGTAATTTGCAGTCAAAAGATTAAATGTTAAAATTTCATCAGAATTGACCATTTTGGGAACGTTCGACAGCTCCGCGGTCATCATTTTTCGTCCTAAAATTGATTTTTGGGACTTTACCAAAAATGATTCAAAATATCAATTGGATCATGCCTCATGTTGAATAACCACTTTTTAAACCCTCACAGTGACCAAAAATGCCATTTTTACAGCGTTTTGCTTACTCAGAAGCTTCAATTTTGACCAATTTCAGGCAGAGAAATTACTTTAAACACACTTATTTTAGTTGAAAAAGTAATAATTCATATCCAACTGTAATTTGCAGTCAAAAGATTAAATGTTAAAATTTCATCAGAATTGACCATTTTGGGAACGTTCGACAGCTCCGTGGTCATCGTTTTTTGTCCGAAAATTGATTTTTTGGACTTTACCAAAAATAATTCAAAATGTCAATTGGATCGTGCCTCATGTTGAATAACCACTTTTTAAACCCTCACAGTGACCAAAATTGCCATTTTTACAGAGTTTTGATTACTCAGAAGCTTCAATTTTGACCAATTTCAGGCACAGAAATTACTTTAAACACACTTATTTTAGTTGAAAAAGTAATAATTCATATCCAACAGTAATTTGCAGTCAAAAGATTAAATGTTAAAATTTCATCAGAATTTACCATTTTGGGGACGTTCGACAGCTCCGCGGTCATCGTTTTTTGTCCGAAAATTGATTTTTGGGACTTTACCAAAAATGATTCAAAATGTCAATTGGATCGTGCCTCATGTTGAATAACCACTTTTTACACCCTCACAGTGACCAAAATTGCCATTTTTACAGAGTTTTGCTTACTCAGTAGCTTCAATGTTGACCAATTTCAGGCAGAGAAATGACTTTAAACACACTCATTTTAGTTGAAAAAGTAATTATTCACATCCAACAGTAATTTGCAGTCAAAAGATTAAATGTTAAAATTTCATCAGAATTGACTATTTTGGGAACGTTCGACAGCTCCGCGGTCATCGTTTTTCGTCCGAAAATTGATTTTTGGGACTTTACCAAAAATGATTCAAAATGTCAATTGGATCATGCCTCATGTTGAATAACCACTTTTTAAACCCTCACAGTGACCAAAAATGCCATTTTTACAGCGTTTTGCTTACTCAGAAGCTTCAATTTTGACCAATTTCAGGCAGAGAAATTACTTTAAACACACTTATTTTAGTTGAAAAAGTAATAATTCACATCCAACTGTAATTTGCAGTCAAAAGATTAAATGTTAAAATTTCATCAGAATTGACCATTTTGGGAACGTTCGACAGCTCCGCGGTCATCGTTTTTCGTCCGAAAATCGATTTTTTTGGACTTTACCAAAAATGATTCAAAATATCAATTGGATCATGCCTCATGTTGAATAACCACTTTTTAAACCCTCACAGTGACCAAAATTGCAATTTTTACAGAGTTTTGCTTACTCAGAAGCTTCAATTTGGACCAATTTCAGGCACAGAAATTACTTTAAGCACCATTATTTTAGTTGAAAAAGTAATAATTCACATCCAACAGTAATTTGCAGTCAAAAGATTAAATGTTAAAATTTCATCAGAATTGACCATTTTGGGAACGTTCGACACCTCCGCGGTCATCGTTTTTTGTCCGAAAATTGATTTTTTGGTCTTTACCAAAAATGATTCAAAATGTCAATTGGATCGTGCCTCATGTTGAATAACCACTTTTTAAACCCTCACAGTGACCAAAATTGCCATTTTTACAGAGTTTTGCTTACTCAGAAGCCTCAATTTTTACCAATTTCAGGCAGAGAAATTACTTTAAACACACTTATTTTAGTTGAAAAAGTAATAATTCACATCCAACAGTAATTTGCAGTCAAAAGATTAAATGTTAAAATTTCATCAGAATTGACCATTTTGGGAACGTTCGACAGCTCCGCGGTCATCGTTTTTCGTCCGAAAATTGATTTTTGGGACTTTACCAAAAATGATTCAAAATGTCAATTGGATCGTGCCTCATGTTGAATAACCAGTTTTTAAACCCTCACAGTGACCAAAATTGCCATTTTTACAGAGTTTTGCTTACTCAGAAGCTTCAATTTTGACCAATTTCAGGCAGATAAATGACTTTAAACACACTTATTTTAGTTGAAAAAGTAATAATTCACATCCAACAGTAATTTGCAGTCAAAAGATTAAATGTTAAAATTTCATCAGAATTGACCATTTTGGGAACGTTCGACAGCTCCGCGGTCATCGTTTTACGTCCGAAAATTGATTTTTTGGACTTTACCAAAAATGATTCAAAATGTCAATTGGATCGTGCCTCATGTTGAATAACCAGTTTGTAAACCCTCACAGTGACCAAAATTGCTATTTTTACAGAGTTTTGCTTACTCAGAAGCTTCAATTTTGACCAATTTCAGGCAGAGAAATGACTTTAAACACACTTATTTTAGTTGAAAAAGTAACAATTCACATCCAACAGTAATTTGCAGTCAAAAGATTAAATGTTAAAATTTCATCAGAATTGACCATTTTGGGAACGTTCGAAAGCTCCGCGGTCATCGTTTTTCGTCCTAAAATTGATTTTTGGGACTTTACCAAAAATGATTCAAAATATCAATTGGATCATGCCTCATGTTGAATAACCACTTTTTAAACCCTCACAGTGACCAAAAATGCCATTTTTACAGCGTTTTGCTTACTCAGAAGCTTCAATTTTGACCAATTTCAGGCAGAGAAATTACTTTAAACACACTTATTTTAGTTGAAAAAGTAATAATTCACATCCAACTGTAATTTGCAGTCAAAAGATTAAATGTTAAAATTTCATCAGAATTGACCATTTTGGGAACGTTCCACAGCTCCGTGGTCATCGTTTTTTGTCCGGAAATTGATTTTTTGGACTTTACCAAAAATAATTCAAAATGTCAATTGGATCGTGCCTCATGTTGAATAACCACTTTTTAAACCCTCACAGTGACCAAAATTGCCATTTTTACAGAGTTTTGCTTACTCAGAAGCTTCAATTTTGACCAATTTCAGGCACAGAAATTACTTTAAACACACTTATTTTAGTTGAAAAAGTAATAATTCATATCCAACAGTAATTTGCAGTCAAAAGATTAAATGTTAAAATTTCATCAGAATTTACCATTTTGGGGACGTTCGACAGCTCCGCGGTCATCGTTTTTTGTCCGAAAATTGATTTTTGGGACTTTACCAAAAATGATTCAAAATGTCAATTGGATCGTGCCTCATGTTGAATAACCACTTTTTACACCCTCACAGTGACCAAAATTGCCATTTTTACAGAGTTTTGCTTACTCAGTAGCTTCAATTTTGACCAATTTCAGGCAGAGATATGACTTTAAACACACTCATTTTAGTTGAAAAAGTAATTATTCACATCCAACAGTAATTTGCAGTCAAAAGATTAAATGTTAAAATTTCATCAGAATTGACTATTTTGGGAACGTTCGACAGCTCCGCGGTCATCGTTTTTTGTCCGGAAATTGATTTTTTGGACTTTACCAAAAATAATTCAAAATGTCAATTGGATCGTGCCTCATGTTGAATAACCACTTTTTAAACCCTCACAGTGACCAAAATTGCCATTTTTACAGAGTTTTGCTTACTCAGAAGCTTCAATTTTGACCAATTTCAGGCACAGAAATTACTTTAAACACACTTATTTTAGTTGAAAAAGTAATAATTCATATCCAACAGTAATTTGCAGTCAAAAGATTAAATGTTAAAATTTCATCAGAATTTACCATTTTGGGGACGTTCGACAGCTCCGCGGTCATCGTTTTTTGTCCGAAAATTGATTTTTGGGACTTTACCAAAAATGATTCAAAATGTCAATTGGATCGTGCCTCATGTTGAATAACCACTTTTTACACCCTCACAGTGACCAAAATTGCCATTTTTACAGAGTTTTGCTTACTCAGTAGCTTCAATTTTGACCAATTTCAGGCAGAGAAATGACTTTAAACACACTTATTTTAGTTGAAAAAGTAACAATTCACATCCAACAGTAATTTGCAGTCAAAGGATTAAATGTTAAAATTTCATCAGAATTGACCATTTTGGGAACGGTCGACAGCTCCGCGGTCATCGTTTTTCGTCCTAAAATTGATTTTTGGGACTTTACCAAAAATGATTCAAAATATCAATTGGATCATGCCTCATGTTGAATAACCACTTTTTAAACCCTCACAGTGACCAAAAATGCCATTTTTACAGCGTTTTGCTTACTCAGAAGCTTCAATTTTGACCAATTTCAGGCAGAGAAATTACTTTAAACACACTTATTTTAGTTGAAAAAGTAATAATTCATATCCAACTGTAATTTGCAGTCAAAAGATTAAATGTTAAAATTTCATCAGAATTGACCATTTTGGGAACGTTCGACAGCTCCGTGGTCATCGTTTTTTGTCCGAAAATTGATTTTTTGGACTTTACCAAAAATAATTCAAAATGTCAATTGGATCGTGCCTCATGTTGAATAACCACTTTTTAAACCCTCACAGTGACCAAAATTGCCATTTTTACAGAGTTTTGCTTACTCAGAAGCTTCAATTTTGACCAATTTCAGGCACAGAAATTACTTTAAACACACTTATTTTAGTTGAAAAAGTAATAATTCATATCCAACAGTAATTTGCAGTCAAAAGATTAAATGTTAAAATTTCATCAGAATTTACCATTTTGGGGACGTTCGACAGCTCCGCGGTCATCGTTTTTTGTCCGAAAATTGATTTTTGGGACTTTACCAAAAATGATTCAAAATGTCAATTGGATCGTGCCTCATGTTGAATAACCACTTTTTACACCCTCACAGTGACCAAAATTGCCATTTTTACAGAGTTTTGCTTACTCAGTAGCTTCAATGTTGACCAATTTCAGGCAGAGAAATGACTTTAAACACACTCATTTTAGTTGAAAAAGTAATTATTCACATCCAACAGTAATTTGCAGTCAAAAGATTAAATGTTAAAATTTCATCAGAATTGACTATTTTGGGAACGTTCGACAGCTCCGCGGTCATCGTTTTTCGTCCGAAAATTGATTTTTGGGACTTTACCAAAAATGATTCAAAATGTCAATTGGATCATGCCTCATGTTGAATAACCACTTTTTAAACCCTCACAGTGACCAAAAATGCCATTTTTACAGCGTTTTGCTTACTCAGAAGCTTCAATTTTGATCAATTTCAGGCAGAGAAATTACTTTAAACACACTTATTTTAGTTGAAAAAGTAATAATTCACATCCAACTGTAATTTGCAGTCAAAAGATTAAATGTTAAAATTTCATCAGAATTGACCATTTTGGGAACGTTCGACAGCTCCGCGGTCATCGTTTTTCGTCCGAAAATCGATTTTTTTGGACTTTACCAAAAATGATTCAAAATATCAATTGGATCATGCCTCATGTTGAATAACCACTTTTTAAACCCTCACAGTGACCAAAATTGCCATTTTTACAGAGTTTTGCTTACTCAGAAGCTTCAATTTGGACCAATTTCAGGCACAGAAATTACTTTAAGCACAATTTTTTTAGTTGAAAAAGTAATAATTCACATCCAACAGTAATTTGCAGTCAAAAGATTAAATGTTAAAATTTCATCAGAATTGACCATTTTGGGAACGTTCGACACCTCCGCGGTCATCGTTTTTTGGCCGAAAATTGATTTTTTGGTCTTTACCAAAAATGATTCAAAATGTCAATTGGATCGTGCCTCATGTTGAATAACCACTTTTTAAACCCTCACAGTGACCAAAATTGCCATTTTTACAGAGTTTTGCTTACTCAGAAGCCTCAATTTTTACCAATTTCAGGCAGAGAAATTACTTTAAACACACTTATTTTAGTTGAAAAAGTAATAATTCACATCCAACAGTAATTTGCAGTCAAAAGATTAAATGTTAAAATTTCATCAGAATTGACCATTTTGGGAACATTCGACAGCTCCGCGGTCATCGTTTTTCGTCCGAAAATTGATTTTTGGGACTTTACCAAAAATGATTCAAAATGTCAATTGGATCGTGCCTCATGTTGAATAACCAGTTTTTAAACCCTCACAGTGACCAAAATTGCCATTTTTACAGAGTTTTGCTTACTCAGAAGCTTCAATTTTGACCAATTTCAGGCAGATAAATGACTTTAAACACACTTATTTTAGTTGAAAAAGTAATAATTCACATCCAACAGTAATTTGCAGTCAAAAGATTAAATGTTAAAATTTCATCAGAATTGACCATTTTGGGAACGTTCGACAGCTCCGCGGTCATCGTTTTACGTCCGAAAATTGATTTTTTGGACTTTACCAAAAATGATTCAAAATGTCAATTGGATCGTGCCTCATGTTGAATAACCAGTTTGTAAACCCTCACAGTGACCAAAATTGCTATTTTTACAGAGTTTTGCTTACTCAGAAGCTTCAATTTTGACCAATTTCAGGCAGAGAAATGACTTTAAACACACTTATTTTAGTTGAAAAAGTAACAATTCACATCCAACAGTAATTTGCAGTCAAAAGATTAAATGTTAAAATTTCATCAGAATTGACCATTTTGGGAACGTTCGACAGCTCCGCGGTCATCGTTTTTCGTCCTAAAATTGATTTTTGGGACTTTACCAAAAATGATTCAAAATATCAATTGGATCATGCCTCATGTTGAATAACCACTTTTTAAACCCTCACAGTGACCAAAAATGCCATTTTTACAGCGTTTTGCTTACTCAGAAGCTTCAATTTTGACCAATTTCAGGCAGAGAAATTACTTTAAACACACTTATTTTAGTTGAAAAAGTAATAATTCACATCCAACTGTAATTTGCAGTCAAAAGATTAAATGTTAAAATTTCATCAGAATTGACCATTTTGGGAACGTTCCACAGCTCCGTGGTCATCGTTTTTTGTCCGGAAATTGATTTTTTGGACTTTACCAAAAATAATTCAAAATGTCAATTGGATCGTGCCTCATGTTGAATAACCACTTTTTAAACCCTCACAGTGACCAAAATTGCCATTTTTACAGAGTTTTGCTTACTCAGAAGCTTCAATTTTGACCAATTTCAGGCACAGAAATTACTTTAAACACACTTATTTTAGTTGAAAAAGTAATAATTCATATCCAACAGTAATTTGCAGTCAAAAGATTAAATGTTAAAATTTCATCAGAATTTACCATTTTGGGGACGTTCGACAGCTCCGCGGTCATCGTTTTTTGTCCGAAAATTGATTTTTGGGACTTTACCAAAAATGATTCAAAATGTCAATTGGATCGTGCCTCATGTTGAATAACCACTTTTTACACCCTCACAGTGACCAAAATTGCCATTTTTACAGAGTTTTGCTTACTCAGTAGCTTCAATTTTGACCAATTTCAGGCAGAGATATGACTTTAAACACACTCATTTTAGTTGAAAAAGTAATTATTCACATCCAACAGTAATTTGCAGTCAAAAGATTAAATGTTAAAATTTCATCAGAATTGACTATTTTGGGAACGTTCGACAGCTCCGCGGTCATCGTTTTTTGTCCGAAAATTGATTTTTTTGACTTTACCAAAAATGAATCAAAATGTCAATTGGATCGTGCCTCGTGTTGAATAACCAGTTTTTAAACCCTCACAGTGACCAAAATTGCCATTTTTACAGAGTTTTGCTTACTCAGAAGCTTCAATTTTGACCAATTTCAGGCAGATAAATGACTTTAAACACACTTATTTTAGTTGAAAAAGTAATAATTCATATCCAACTGTAATTTGCAGTCAAAAGATTAAATGTTAAAATTTCATCAGAATTGACCATTTTGGGAACGTTCGACAGCTCCGTGGTCATCGTTTTTTGTCCGAAAATTGATTTTTTGGACTTTACCAAAAATAATTCAAAATGTCAATTGGATCGTGCCTCATGTTGAATAACCACTTTTTAAACCCTCACAGTGACCAAAATTGCCATTTTTACAGAGTTTTGCTTACTCAGAAGCTTCAATTTTGACCAATTTCAGGCACAGAAATTACTTTAAACACACTTATTTTAGTTGAAAAAGTAATAATTCATATCCAACAGTAATTTGCAGTCAAAAGATTAAATGTTAAAATTTCATCAGAATTTACCATTTTGGGGACGTTCGACAGCTCCGCGGTCATCGTTTTTTGTCCGAAAATTGATTTTTGGGACTTTACCAAAAATGATTCAAAATGTCAATTGGATCGTGCCTCATGTTGAATAACCACTTTTTACACCCTCACAGTGACCAAAATTGCCATTTTTACAGAGTTTTGCTTACTCAGTAGCTTCAATGTTGACCAATTTCAGGCAGAGAAATGACTTTAAACACACTCATTTTAGTTGAAAAAGTAATTATTCACATCCAACAGTAATTTGCAGTCAAAAGATTAAATGTTAAAATTTCATCAGAATTGACTATTTTGGGAACGTTCGACAGCTCCGCGGTCATCGTTTTTCGTCCGAAAATTGATTTTTGGGACTTTACCAAAAATGATTCAAAATGTCAATTGGATCATGCCTCATGTTGAATAACCACTTTTTAAACCCTCACAGTGACCAAAAATGCCATTTTTACAGCGTTTTGCTTACTCAGAAGCTTCAATTTTGACCAATTTCAGGCAGAGAAATTACTTTAAACACACTTATTTTAGTTGAAAAAGTAATAATTCACATCCAACTGTAATTTGCAGTCAAAAGATTAAATGTTAAAATTTCATCAGAATTGACCATTTTGGGAACGTTCGACAGCTCCGCGGTCATCGTTTTTCGTCCGAAAATCGATTTTTTTGGACTTTACCAAAAATGATTCAAAATATCAATTGGATCATGCCTCATGTTGAATAACCACTTTTTAAACCCTCACAGTGACCAAAATTGCCATTTTTACAGAGTTTTGCTTACTCAGAAGCTTCAATTTGGACCAATTTCAGGCACAGAAATTACTTTAAGCACAATTTTTTTAGTTGAAAAAGTAATAATTCACATCCAACAGTAATTTGCAGTCAAAAGATTAAATGTTAAAATTTCATCAGAATTGACCATTTTGGGAACGTTCGACACCTCCGCGGTCATCGTTTTTTGGCCGAAAATTGATTTTTTGGTCTTTACCAAAAATGATTCAAAATGTCAATTGGATCGTGCCTCATGTTGAATAACCACTTTTTAAACCCTCACAGTGACCAAAATTGCCATTTTTACAGAGTTTTGCTTACTCAGAAGCCTCAATTTTTACCAATTTCAGGCAGAGAAATTACTTTAAACACACTTATTTTAGTTGAAAAAGTAATAATTCACATCCAACAGTAATTTGCAGTCAAAAGATTAAATGTTAAAATTTCATCAGAATTGACCATTTTGGGAACATTCGACAGCTCCGCGGTCATCGTTTTTCGTCCGAAAATTGATTTTTGGGACTTTACCAAAAATGATTCAAAATGTCAATTGGATCGTGCCTCATGTTGAATAACCAGTTTTTAAACCCTCACAGTGACCAAAATTGCCATTTTTACAGAGTTTTGCTTACTCAGAAGCTTCAATTTTGACCAATTTCAGGCAGATAAATGACTTTAAACACACTTATTTTAGTTGAAAAAGTAATAATTCACATCCAACAGTAATTTGCAGTCAAAAGATTAAATGTTAAAATTTCATCAGAATTGACCATTTTGGGAACGTTCGACAGCTCCGCGGTCATCGTTTTACGTCCGAAAATTGATTTTTTGGACTTTACCAAAAATGATTCAAAATGTCAATTGGATCGTGCCTCATGTTGAATAACCAGTTTGTAAACCCTCACAGTGACCAAAATTGCTATTTTTACAGAGTTTTGCTTACTCAGAAGCTTCAATTTTGACCAATTTCAGGCAGAGAAATGACTTTAAACACACTTATTTTAGTTGAAAAAGTAACAATTCACATCCAACAGTAATTTGCAGTCAAAAGATTAAATGTTAAAATTTCATCAGAATTGACCATTTTGGGAACGTTCGACAGCTCCGCGGTCATCGTTTTTCGTCCTAAAATTGATTTTTGGGACTTTACCAAAAATGATTCAAAATATCAATTGGATCATGCCTCATGTTGAATAACCACTTTTTAAACCCTCACAGTGACCAAAAATGCCATTTTTACAGCGTTTTGCTTACTCAGAAGCTTCAATTTTGACCAATTTCAGGCAGAGAAATTACTTTAAACACACTTATTTTAGTTGAAAAAGTAATAATTCACATCCAACTGTAATTTGCAGTCAAAAGATTAAATGTTAAAATTTCATCAGAATTGACCATTTTGGGAACGTTCCACAGCTCCGTGGTCATCGTTTTTTGTCCGGAAATTGATTTTTTGGACTTTACCAAAAATAATTCAAAATGTCAATTGGATCGTGCCTCATGTTGAATAACCACTTTTTAAACCCTCACAGTGACCAAAATTGCCATTTTTACAGAGTTTTGCTTACTCAGAAGCTTCAATTTTGACCAATTTCAGGCACAGAAATTACTTTAAACACACTTATTTTAGTTGAAAAAGTAATAATTCATATCCAACAGTAATTTGCAGTCAAAAGATTAAATGTTAAAATGTCATCAGAATTTACCATTTTGGGGACGTTCGACAGCTCCGCGGTCATCGTTTTTTGTCCGAAAATGGATTTTTGGGACTTTACCAAAAATGATTCAAAATGTCAATTGGATCGTGCCTCATGTTGAATAACCACTTTTTACACCCTCACAGTGACCAAAATTGCCATTTTTACAGAGTTTTGCTTACTCAGTAGCTTCAATTTTGACCAATTTCAGGCAGAGATATGACTTTAAACACACTCATTTTAGTTGAAAAAGTAATTATTCACATCCAACAGTAATTTGCAGTCAAAAGATTAAATGTTAAAATTTCATCAGAATTGACTATTTTGGGAACGTTCGACAGCTCCGCGGTCATCGTTTTTTGTCCGAAAATTGATTTTTTTGACTTTACCAAAAATGAATCAAAATGTCAATTGGATCGTGCCTCGTGTTGAATAACCAGTTTTTAAACCCTCACAGTGACCAAAATTGCCATTTTTACAGAGTTTTGCTTACTCAGAAGCTTCAATTTTGACCAATTTCAGGCAGATAAATGACTTTAAACACACTTATTTTAGTTGAAAAAGTAATAATTCACATCCAACAGTAATTTGCAGTCAAAAGATTAAATGTTAAAATTTCATCAGAATTGACCATTTTGGGAACGTTCGACAGCACCGCGGTCATCGTTTTACGTCCGAAAATTGATTTTTTGGACTTCACCAAAAATGTTTCAAAATGTCAATTGGATCATGCCTCATGTTGAATAACCACTTTTTAAACCCTCACAGTGACCAAAATTGCCATTTTTACAGAGTTTTTCTTACTCAGAAGCTTCAATTTTGACCAATTTCAGGCAGAGAAATGACTTTAAACACACTTATTTTAGTTGAAAAAGTAATATTTCACATCCAACAGTAATTTGCAGTCAAAAGATTAAATGTTAAAATTTCCTCAGAATTGACCATTTTGGGAACGTTCGACAGCTCCGCGGTCATCGTTTTTCGTCCGAAAATTGATTTTTTGGACTTTACCAAAAAAGATTCAAAATGTCAATTGGATCATGCCTCATGTTGAATAACCACTTTTTAAACCCTCACATTGACCAAAATTGCCATTTTTACAGAGTTTCGCTTACTCAGAAGCTTCAATTTTGACAAATTTCAGGCAGAGAAATGACTTTAAACACACTTATTTTAGTTGAAAAAGTAATAATTCACATCCAACAGTAATTTGCAGTCAAAAGATTAAATGTTAAAATTTCATCAGAATTGACCATTTTGGGAACGTTCGACAGCTCCGCGGTCATCGTTTTTCGTCCGAAAATTGATTTTTGGGACTTTACCAAAAATGATTCAAAATGTCAATTGGATCGTGCCTCATGTTGAATAACCAGTTTTTAAACCCTCACAGTGACCAAAATTGCTATTTTTACAGAGTTTTGCTTACTCAGAAGCTTCAATTTTGACCAATTTCAGGCAGAGAAATGACTTTAAACACACTTATTTTAGTTGAAAAAGTAATAATTCATATTCAACAGTAATTTGCAGTCAAAAGATTAAATGTTAAAATTTCATCAGAATTGACCATTTTGGGAACGTTCGACAGCTCCGCGGTCATCGTTTTTCGTCCTAAAATTGATTTTTGGGACTTTACCAAAAATGATTCAAAATATCAATTGGATCATGCCTCATGTTGAATAACCACTTTTTAAACCCTCACAGTGACCAAAAATGCCATTTTTACAGCGTTTTGCTTACTCAGAAGCTTCAATTTTGACCAATTTCAGGCAGAGAAATTACTTTAAACACACTTATTTTAGTTGAAAAAGTAATAATTCACATCCAACTGTAATTTGCAGTCAAAAGATTAAATGTTAAAATTTCATCAGAATTGACCATTTTGGGAACGTTCGACAGCTCCGTGGTCATCGTTTTTCGTCCGAAAATTGATTTTTTGGACTTTACCAAAAATAATTCAAAATGTCAATTGGATCGTGCCTCATGTTGAATAACCACTTTTTAAACCCTCACAGTGACCAAAATTGCCATTTTTACAGAGTTTCGCTTACTCAGAAGCTTCAATTTTGACCAATTTCAGGCAGAGAAATGACTTTAAACACACTTATTTTAGTTGAAAAAGTAATAATTCACATCCAACAGTAATTTGCAGTCAAAAGATTAAATGTTAAAATTTCATCAGAATTGACCATTTTGGGAACGTTCGACAGCTCCGCGGTCATCGTTTTTCGTCCGAAAATTGATTTTTGGGACTTTACCAAAAATGATTCAAAATGTCAATTGGATCGTGCCTCATGTTGAATAACCAGTTTTTAAACCCTCACAGTGACCAAAATTGCTATTTTTACAGAGTTTTGCTTACTCAGAAGCTTCAATTTTGACCAATTTCAGGCAGAGAAATGACTTTAAACACACTTATTTTAGTTGAAAAAGTAACAATTCACATCCAACAGTAATTTGCAGTCAAAAGATTAAATGTTAAAATTTCATCAGAATTGACCATTTTGGGAACGTTCGACAGCTCCGCGGTCATCGTTTTTCGTCCTAAAATTGATTTTTGGGACTTTACCAAAAATGATTCAAAATATCAATTGGATCATGCCTCATGTTGAATAACCACTTTTTAAACCCTCACAGTGACCAAAAATGCCATTTTTACAGCGTTTTGCTTACTCAGAAGCTTCAATTTTGACCAATTTCAGGCAGAGAAATTACTTTAAACACACTTATTTTAGTTGAAAAAGTAATAATTCACATCCAACTGTAATTTGCAGTCAAAAGATTAAATGTTAAAATTTCATCAGAATTGACCATTTTGGGAACGTTCCACAGCTCCGTGGTCATCGTTTTTTGTCCGGAAATTGATTTTTTGGACTTTACCAAAAATAATTCAAAATGTCAATTGGATCGTGCCTCATGTTGAATAACCACTTTTTAAACCCTCACAGTGACCAAAATTGCCATTTTTACAGAGTTTTGCTTACTCAGAAGCTTCAATTTTGACCAATTTCAGGCACAGAAATTACTTTAAACACACTTATTTTAGTTGAAAAAGTAATAATTCATATCCAACAGTAATTTGCAGTCAAAAGATTAAATGTTAAAATTTCATCAGAATTTACCATTTTGGGGACGTTCGACAGCTCCGCGGTCATCGTTTTTTGTCCGAAAATTGATTTTTGGGACTTTACCAAAAATGATTCAAAATGTCAATTGGATCGTGCCTCATGTTGAATAACCACTTTTTACACCCTCACAGTGACTAAAATTGCCATTTTTACAGAGTTTTGCTTACTCAGTAGCTTCAATTTTGACCAATTTCAGGCAGAGATATGACTTTAAACACACTCATTTTAGTTGAAAAAGTAATTATTCACATCCAACAGTAATTTGCAGTCAAAAGATTAAATGTTAAAATTTCATCAGAATTGACTATTTTGGGAACGTTCGACAGCTCCGCGGTCATCGTTTTTTGTCCGAAAATTGATTTTTTTGACTTTACCAAAAATGAATCAAAATGTCAATTGGATCGTGCCTCGTGTTGAATAACCAGTTTTTAAACCCTCACAGTGACCAAAATTGCCATTTTTACAGAGTTTTGCTTACTCAGAAGCTTCAATTTTGACCAATTTCAGGCAGATAAATGACTTTAAACACACTTATTTTAGTTGAAAAAGTAATAATTCACATCCAACAGTAATTTGCAGTCAAAAGATTAAATGTTAAAATTTCATCTGAATTGACCATTTTGGGAACGTTCGACAGCTCCGCGGTCATCGTTTTACGTCCGAAAATTGATTTTTTGGACTTCACCAAAAATGTTTCAAAATGTCAATTGGATCATGCCTCATGTTGAATAACCACTTTTTAAACCCTCACAGTGACCAAAATTGCCATTTTTACAGAGTTTTTCTTACTCAGAAGCTTCAATTTTGACCAATTTCAGGCAGAGAAATGACTTTAAACACACTTATTTTAGTTGAAAAAGTAATATTTCACATCCAACAGTAATTTGCAGTCAAAAGATTAAATGTTAAAATTTCCTCAGAATTGACCATTTTGGGAACGTTCGACAGCTCCGCGGTCATCGTTTTTCGTCCGAAAATTGATTTTTGGGACTTTACCAAAAATGATTCAAAATGTCAATTGGATCGTGCCTCATGTTGAATAACCAGTTTTAAAACCCTCACAGTGACCAAAATTGCTATTTTTACAGAGTTTTGCTTACTCAGAAGCTTCAATTTTGACCAATTTCAGGCAGAGAAATGACTTTAAACACACTTATTTTAGTTGAAAAAGTAATAATTCACATCCAACAGTAATTTGCAGTCAAAAGATTAAATGTTAAAATTTCATCAGAATTGACCATTTTGGGAACGTTCGACAGCTCCGCGGTCATCGTTTTTCGTCCTAAAATTGATTTTTGGGACTTTACCAAAAATGATTCAAAATATCAATTGGATCATGCCTCATGTTGAATAACCACTTTTTAAACCCTCACAGTGACCAAAAATGCCATTTTTACAGCGTTTTGCTTACTCAGAAGCTTCAATTTTGACCAATTTCAGGCAGAGAAATTACTTTAAACACACTTATTTTAGTTGAAAAAGTAATAATTCACATCCAACTGTAATTTGCAGTCAAAAGATTAAATGTTAAAATTTCATCAGAATTGACCATTTTGGGAACGTTCGACAGCTCCGTGGTCATCGTTTTTCGTCCGAAAATTGATTTTTGGGACTTTACCAAAAATGATTCAAAATGTCAATTGGATCGTGCCTCATGTTGAATAACCAGTTTTTAAACCCTCACAGTGACCAAAATTGCTATTTTTACAGAGTTTTGCTTACTCAGAAGCTTCAATTTTGACCAATTTCAGGCAGAGAAATGACTTTAAACACACTTATTTTAGTTGAAAAAGTAACAATTCACATCCAACAGTAATTTGCAGTCAAAGGATTAAATGTTAAAATTTCATCAGAATTGACCATTTTGGGAACGTTCGACAGCTCCGCGGTCATCGTTTTTCGTCCTAAAATAGATTTTTGGGACTTTACCAAAAATGATTCAAAATATCAATTGGATCATGCCTCATGTTGAATAACCACTTTTTAAACCCTCACAGTGACCAAAAATGCCATTTTTACAGCGTTTTGCTTACTCAGAAGCTTCAATTTTGACCAATTTCAGGCAGAGAAATTACTTTAAACACACTTATTTTAGTTGAAAAAGTAATAATTCATATCCAACTGTAATTTGCAGTCAAAAGATTAAATGTTAAAATTTCATCAGAATTGACCATTTTGGGAACGTTCGACAGCTCCGTGGTCATCGTTTTTTGTCCGAAAATTGATTTTTTGGACTTTACCAAAAATAATTCAAAATGTCAATTGGATCGTGCCTCATGTTGAATAACCACTTTTTAAACCCTCACAGTGACCAAAATTGCCATTTTTACAGAGTTTTGCTTACTCAGAAGCTTCAATTTTGACCAATTTCAGGCACAGAAATTACTTTAAACACACTTATTTTAGTTGAAAAAGTAATAATTCATATCCAACAGTAATTTGCAGTCAAAAGATTAAATGTTAAAATTTCATCAGAATTTACCATTTTGGGGACGTTCGACAGCTCCGCGGTCATCGTTTTTTGTCCGAAAATTGATTTTTGGGACTTTACCAAAAATGATTCAAAATGTCAATTGGATCGTGCCTCATGTTGAATAACCACTTTTTACACCCTCACAGTGACCAAAATTGCCATTTTTACAGAGTTTTGCTTACTCAGTAGCTTCAGTTTTGACCAATTTCAGGCAGAGAAATGACTTTAAACACACTCATTTTAGTTGAAAAAGTAATTATTCACATCCAACAGTAATTTGCAGTCAAAAGATTAAATGTTAAAATTTCATCAGAATTGACTATTTTGGGAACGTTCGACAGCTCCGCGGTCATCGTTTTTCGTCCGAAAATTGATTTTTGGGACTTTACCAAAAATGATTCAAAATGTCAATTGGATCATGCCTCATGTTGAATAACCACTTTTTAAACCCTCACAGTGACCAAAAATGCCATTTTTACAGCGTTTTGCTTACTCAGAAGCTTCAATTTGGACCAATTTCAGGCACAGAAATTACTTTAAGCACAATTATTTTAGTTGAAAAAGTAATAATTCACATCCAACAGTAATTTGCAGTCAAAAGATTAAATGTTAAAATTTCATCAGAATTGACCATTTTGGGAACGTTCGACACCTCCGCGGTCATCGTTTTTTGTCCGAAAATTGATTTTTTGGTCTTTACCAAAAATGATTCAAAATGTCAATTGGATCGTGCCTCATGTTGAATAACCACTTTTTAAACCCTCACAGTGACCAAAATTGCCATTTTTACAGAGTTTTGCTTACTCAGAAGCCTCAATTTTTACCAATTTCAGGCAGAGAAATTACTTTAAACACACTTATTTTAGTTGAAAAAGTAATAATTCACATCCAACAGTAATTTGCAGTCAAAAGATTAAATGTTAAAATTTCATCAGAATTGACCATTTTGGGAACGTTCGACAGCTCCGCGGTCATCGTTTTTTGTCCGAAAATTGATTTTTGGGACTTTACCAAAAATGATTCAAAATGTCAATTGGATCGTGCCTCATGTTGAATAACCAGTTTTTAAACCCTCACAGTGACCAAAATTGCCATTTTTACAGAGTTTTGCTTACTCAGAAGCTTCAATTTTGACCAATTTCAGGCAGATAAATGACTTTAAACACACTTATTTTAGTTGAAAAAGTAATAATTCACATCCAACAGTAATTTGCAGTCAAAAGATTAAATGTTAAAATTTCATCAGAATTGACCATTTTGGGAACGTTCGACAGCTCCGCGGTCATCGTTTTACGTCCGAAAATTGATTTTTTGGACTTTACCAAAAATGATTCAAAATGTCAATTGGATCGTGCCTCATGTTGAATAACCAGTTTTTAAACCCTCACAGTGACCAAAATTGCTATTTTTACAGAGTTTTGCTTACTCAGAAGCTTCAATTTTGACCAATTTCAGGCAGAGAAATGACTTTAAACACACTTATTTTAGTTGAAAAAGTAACAATTCACATCCAACAGTAATTTGCAGTCAAAAGATTAAATGTTAAAATTTCATCAGAATTGACCATTTTGGGAACGTTCGACAGCTCCGCGGTCATCGTTTTTCATCCTAAAATTGATTTTTGGGACTTTACCAAAAATGATTCAAAATATCAATTGGATCATGCCTCATGTTGAATAACCACTTTTTAAACCCTCACAGTGACCAAAAATGCCATTTTTACAGCGTTTTGCTTACTCAGAAGCTTCAATTTTGACCAATTTCAGGCAGAGAAATTACTTTAAACACACTTATTTTAGTTGAAAAAGTAATAATTCATATCCAACTGTAATTTGCAGTCAAAAGATTAAATGTTAAAATTTCATCAGAATTGACCATTTTGGGAACGTTCGACAGCTCCGTGGTCATCGTTTTTTGTCCGAAAATTGATTTTTTGGACTTTACCAAAAATAATTCAAAATGTCAATTGGATCGTGCCTCATGTTGAATAACCACTTTTTAAACCCTCACAGTGACCAAAATTGCCATTTTTACAGAGTTTTGCTTACTCAGAAGCTTCAATTTTGACCAATTTCAGGCACAGAAATTACTTTAAACACACTTATTTTAGTTGAAAAAGTAATAATTCATATCCAACAGTAATTTGCAGTCAAAAGATTAAATGTTAAAATTTCATCAGAATTTACCATTTTGGGGACGTTCGACAGCTCCGCGGTCATCGTTTTTTGTCCGAAAATTGATTTTTGGGACTTTACCAAAAATGATTCAAAATGTCAATTGGATCGTGCCTCATGTTGAATAACCACTTTTTACACCCTCACAGTGACCAAAATTGCCATTTTTACAGAGTTTTGCTTACTCAGTAGCTTCAATTTTGACCAATTTCAGGCAGAGAAATGACTTTAAACACACTCATTTTAGTTGAAAAAGTAATTATTCACATCCAACAGTAATTTGCAGTCAAAAGATTAAATGTTAAAATTTCATCAGAATTGACTATTTTGGGAACGTTCGACAGCTCCGCGGTCATCGTTTTTCGTCCGAAAATTGATTTTTGGGACTTTACCAAAAATGATTCAAAATGTCAATTGGATCATGCCTCATGTTGAATAACCACTTTTTAAACCCTCACAGTGACCAAAAATGCCATTTTTACAGCGTTTTGCTTACTCAGAATCTTCAATTTTGACCAATTTCAGGCAGAGAAATTACTTTAAACACACTTATTTTAGTTGAAAAAGTAATAATTCACATCCAACTGTAATTTGCAGTCAAAAGATTAAATGTTAAAATTTCATCAGAATTGACCATTTTGGGAACGTTCGACAGCTCCGCGGTCATCGTTTTTCGTCCGAAAATCGATTTTTTTGGACTTTACCAAAAATGATTCAAAATATCAATTGGATCATGCCTCATGTTGAATAACCACTTTTTAAACCCTCACAGTGACCAAAATTGCCATTTTTACAGAGTTTTGCTTACTCAGAAGCTTCAATTTGGACCAATTTCAGGCACAGAAATTACTTTAAGCACAATTATTTTAGTTGAAAAAGTAATAATTCACATCCAACAGTAATTTGCAGTCAAAAGATTAAATGTTAAAATTTCATCAGAATTGACCATTTTGGGAACGTTCGACACATCCGCGGTCATCGTTTTTTGTCCGAAAATTGATTTTTTGGTCTTTACCAAAAATGATTCAAAATGTCAATTGGATCGTGCCTCATGTTGAATAACCACTTTTTAAACCCTCACAGTGACCAAAATTGCCATTTTTACAGAGTTTTGCTTACTCAGAAGCCTCAATTTTTACCAATTTCAGGCAGAGAAATTACTTTAAACACACTTATTTTAGTTGAAAAAGTAATAATTCACATCCAACAGTAATTTGCAGTCAAAAGATTAAATGTTAAAATTTCATCAGAATTGACCATTTTGGGAACGTTCGACAGCTCCGCGGTCATCGTTTTTCGTCCGAAAATTGATTTTTGGGACTTTACCAAAAATGATTCAAAATGTCAATTGGATCGTGCCTCATGTTGAATAACCAGTTTTTAAACCCTCACAGTGACCAAAATTGCCATTTTTACAGAGTTTTGCTTACTCAGAAGCTTCAATTTTGACCAATTTCAGGCAGATAAATGACTTTAAACACACTTATTTTAGTTGAAAAAGTAATAATTCACATCCAACAGTAATTTGCAGTCAAAAGATTAAATATTAAAATTTCATCAGAATTGACCATTTTGGGAACGTTCGACATCTCCGCGGTCATCGTTTTACGTCCGAAAATTGATTTTTTGGACTTTACCAAAAATGTTTCAAAATGTCAATTGGATCGTGCCTCATGTTGAATAACCACTTTTTAAACCCTCACAGTGACCAAATTTGCCATTTTTACAGAGTTTTTCTTACTCAGAAGCTTCAATTTTGACCAATTTCAGGCAGAGAAATGACTTTAAACAACCTTATTTTAGTTGAAAAAGTAATATTTCACATCCAACAGTAATTTGCAGTCAAAAGATTAAATGTTAAAATTTCCTCAGAATTGACCATTTTGGGAACGTTCGACAGCTCCGCGGTCATCGTTTTTCGTCCGAAAATTGATTTTTTTGGACTTTACCAAAAATGATTCAAAATGTCAATTGGATCATGCCTCATGTTGAATAAACACTTTTTAAACCCTCACATTGACCAAAATTGCCATTTTTACAGAGTTTCGCTTACTCGGAAGCTTCAATTTTGACCAATTTCAGGCAGAGAAATTACTTTAAACACACTTATTTTAGTTGAAAAAGTAATAATTCACATCCAACTGTAATTTGCAGTCAAAAGATTAAATGTTAAAATTTCATCAGAATTGACCATTTTGGGAACGTTCGACAGCTCCGCGGTCATCGTTTTTCGTCCGAAAATTGATTTTTGGGACTTTACCAAAAATGATTCAAAATGTCAATTGGATCGTGCCTCATGTTGAATAACCACTTTTTAAACCCTCACAGTGACCAAAATTGCCATTTTTACAGAGTTTTGCTTACTCAGAAGCTTCAATTTTGACCAATTTCAGGCAGATAAATGACTTTAAACACACTTATTTTAGTTGAAAAAGTAATAATTCACATCCAACAGTAATTTGCAGTCAAAAGATTAAATGTTAAAATTTCATCAGAATTGACCATTTTGGGAACGTTCGACAGCTCCGCGGTCATCGTTTTACGTCCGAAAATTGATTTTTTGGACTTCACCAAAAATGTTTCAAAATGTCAATTGGATCGTGCCTCATGTTGAATAACCACTTTTTAAACCCTCACAGTGACCAAAATTGCCATTTTTACAGAGTTTTTCTTACTCAGAAGCTTCAATTTTGACCAATTTCAGGCAGAGAAATGACTTTAAACACACTTATTTTAGTTGAAAAAGTAATATTTCACATCCAACAGTAATTTGCAGTCAAAAGATTAAATGTTAAAATTTCCTCAGAATTGACCATTTTGGGAACGTTCGACAGCTCCGCGGTCATCGTTTTTCGTCCGAAAATTGATTTTTTGGACTTTACCAAAAATGATTCAAAATGTCAATTGGATCATGCCTCATGTTGAATAACCACTTTTTAAACCCTCACATTGACCAAAATTGCCATTTTTACAGAGTTTCGCTTACTCAGAAGCTTCTATTTTGACCAATTTCAGGCAGAGAAATGACTTTAAACACACTTATTTTAGTTGAAAAAGTAATAATTCACATCCAACAGTAATTTGCAGTCAAAAGATTAAATGTTAAAATTTCATCAGAATTGACCATTTTGGGAACGTTCGACAGCTCCGCGGTCATCGTTTTTCGTCCGAAAATTGATTTTTGGGACTTTACCAAAAATGATTCAAAATGTCAATTGGATCGTGCCTCATGTTGAATAACCAGTTTTTAAACCCTCACAGTGACCAAAATTGCTATTTTTACAGAGTTTTGCTTACTCAGAAGCTTCAATTTTGACCAATTTCAGGCAGAGAAATGACTTTAAACACACTTATTTTAGTTGAAAAAGTAATAATTCACATCCAACAGTAATTTGCAGTCAAAAGATTAAATGTTAAAATTTCATCAGAATTGACCATTTTGGGAACGTTCGACAGCTCCGCGGTCATCGTTTTTCGTCCTAATATTGATTTTTGGGACTTTACCAAAAATGATTCAAAATATCAATTGGATCATGCCTCATGTTGAATAACCACTTTTTAAACCCTCACAGTGACCAAAAATGCAATTTTTACAGCGTTTTGCTTACTCAGAAGCTTCAATTTTGACCAATTTCAGGCAGAGAAATTACTTTAAACACACTTATTTTAGTTGAAAAAGTAATAATTCACATCCAACTGTAATTTGCAGTCAAAAGATTAAATGTTAAAATTTCATCAGAATTGACCATTTTGGGAACGTTCGACAGCTCCGTGGTCATCGTTTTTCGTCCGAAAATTGATTTTTTGGACTTTACCAAAAATAATTCAAAATGTCAATTGGATCGTGCCTCATGTTGAATAACCACTTTTTAAACCCTCACAGTGACCAAAATTGCCATTTTTACAGAGTTTTGCTTACTCAGAACCTTCAATTTTGACCAATTTCAGGCAGAGAAATGACTTTAAACACACTTATTTTAGTTGAAAAAGTAATTATTCACATCCAACAGTAATTTGCAGTCAAAAGATTAAATGTTAAAATTTCATCAGAATTGACCATTTTGGGAACGTTCGACAGCTCCGCGGTCATCGTTTTACGTCCGAAAATTGATTTTTGGGACTTTACCAAAAATGATTCAAAATGTCAATTGGATCGTGCCTCATGTTGAATAATCAGTTTTTAAACCCTCACAGTGACCAAAATTGCCATTTTTACAGAGTTTTGCTTACTCAGAAGCTTCAATTTTGACCAATTTCAGGCAGAGAAATGACTTTAAACACACTTATTTTAGTTGAAAAAGTAATAATTCACATCCAACAGTAATTTGCAGTCAAAAGATTAAATGTTAAAATTTCATCAGAATTGACCATTTTGGGAACGTTCGACAGCTCCGCGGTCATCGTTTTTCGTCCGAAAATTGATTTTTGGGACTTTACCAAAAATGATTCAAAATATAAATTGGATCATGCCTCATGTTGAATAACCACTTTTTAAACCCTCACAGTGACCAAAATTGCCATTTTTACAGAGTTTTTCTTACTCAGAAGCTTCAATTTTGACCAATTTCAGGCAGAAAAATGACTTTAAACACACTTATTTTAGTTGAAAAAGTAATATTTCACATCCAACAGTAATTTGCAGTCAAAAGATTAAATGTTAAAATTTCCTCAGAATTGACCATTTTGGGAACGTCCGACAGCTCCGCGGTCATCGTTTTTCGTCCGAAAATTGATTTTTTGGACTTTACCAAAAATGATTCAAAATGTCAATTGGATCATGCCTCATGTTGAATAACCACTTTTTAAACCCTCACATTGACCAAAATTGCCATTTTTACAGAGTTTCGCTTACTCAGAAGCTTCAATTTTGACCAATTTCAGGCACAGAAATTACTTTAAACACACTTATTTTAGTTGAAAAAGTAATAATTCACATCCAACAGTAATTTGCAGTCAAAAGATTAAATGTTAAAATTTCATCAGAATTGACCATTTTGGGAACGTTCGACAGCTCCGCGGTCATCGTTTTTCGTCCGAAAATTGATTTTTGGGACTTTACCAAAAATGATTCAAAATGTCAATTGGATCGTGCCTCATGTTGAATAACCACTTTTTAAACCCTCACAGTGACCAAAATTGCCATTTTTACAGAGTTTTGCTTACTCAGAAGCTTCAATTTTGACCAATTTCAGGCACAGAAATTACTTTAAACACACTTATTTTAGTTGAAAAAGTAATAATTCATATCCAACAGTAATTTGCAGTCAAAAGATTAAATGTTAAAATTTCATCAGAATTTACCATTTTGGGGACGTTCGACAGCTCCGCGGTCATCGTTTTTCGTCCTAATATTGATTTTTGGGACTTTACCAAAAATGATTCAAAATATCAATTGGATCATGCCTCATGTTGAATAACCACTTTTTAAACCCTCACAGTGACCAAAAATGCAATTTTTACAGCGTTTTGCTTACTCAGAAGCTTCAATTTTGACCAATTTCAGGCAGAGAAATTACTTTAAACACACTTATTTTAGTTGAAAAAGTAATAATTCACATCCAACTGTAATTTGCAGTCAAAAGATTAAATGTTAAAATTTCATCAGAATTGACCATTTTGGGAACGTTCGACAGCTCCGTGGTCATCGTTTTTCGTCCGAAAATTGATTTTTTGGACTTTACCAAAAATAATTCAAAATGTCAATTGGATCGTGCCTCATGTTGAATAACCACTTTTTAAACCCTCACAGTGACCAAAATTGCCATTTTTACAGAGTTTTGCTTACTCAGAACCTTCAATTTTGACCAATTTCAGGCAGAGAAATGACTTTAAACACACTTATTTTAGTTGAAAAAGTAATTATTCACATCCAACAGTAATTTGCAGTCAAAAGATTAAATGTTAAAATTTCATCAGAATTGACCATTTTGGGAACGTTCGACAGCTCCGCGGTCATCGTTTTACGTCCGAAAATTGATTTTTGGGACTTTACCAAAAATGATTCAAAATGTCAATTGGATCGTGCCTCATGTTGAATAATCAGTTTTTAAACCCTCACAGTGACCAAAATTGCCATTTTTACAGAGTTTTGCTTACTCAGAAGCTTCAATTTTGACCAATTTCAGGCAGAGAAATGACTTTAAACACACTTATTTTAGTTGAAAAAGTAATAATTCACATCCAACAGTAATTTGCAGTCAAAAGATTAAATGTTAAAATTTCATCAGAATTGACCATTTTGGGAACGTTCGACAGCTCCGCGGTCATCGTTTTTCGTCCGAAAATTGATTTTTGGGACTTTACCAAAAATGATTCAAAATATAAATTGGATCATGCCTCATGTTGAATAACCACTTTTTAAACCCTCACAGTGACCAAAATTGTCATTTTTACAGAGTTTTTCTTACTCAGAAGCTTCAATTTTGACCAATTTCAGGCAGAAAAATGACTTTAAACACACTTATTTTAGTTGAAAAAGTAATATTTCACATCCAACAGTAATTTGCAGTCAAAAGATTAAATGTTAAAATTTCCTCAGAATTGACCATTTTGGGAACGTCCGACAGCTCCGCGGTCATCGTTTTTCGTCCGAAAATTGATTTTTTGGACTTTACCAAAAATGATTCAAAATGTCAATTGGATCATGCCTCATGTTGAATAACCACTTTTTAAACCCTCACATTGACCAAAATTGCCATTTTTACAGAGTTTCGCTTACTCAGAAGCTTCAATTTTGACCAATTTCAGGCACAGAAATTACTTTAAACACACTTATTTTAGTTGAAAAAGTAATAATTCACATCCAACAGTAATTTGCAGTCAAAAGATTAAATGTTAAAATTTCATCAGAATTGACCATTTTGGGAACGTTCGACAGCTCCGCGGTCATCGTTTTTCGTCCGAAAATTGATTTTTGGGACTTTACCAAAAATGATTCAAAATGTCAATTGGATCGTGCCTCATGTTGAATAACCACTTTTTAAACCCTCACAGTGACCAAAATTGCCATTTTTACAGAGTTTTGCTTACTCAGAAGCTTCAATTTTGACCAATTTCAGGCACAGAAATTACTTTAAACACACTTATTTTAGTTGAAAAAGTAATAATTCATATCCAACAGTAATTTGCAGTCAAAAGATTAAATGTTAAAATTTCATCAGAATTTACCATTTTGGGGACGTTCGACAGCTCCGCGGTCATCGTTTTTTGTCCGAAAATTGATTTTTGGGACTTTACCAAAAATGATTCAAAATGTCAATTGGATCGTGCCTCATGTTGAATAACCACTTTTTACACCCTCACAGTGACCAAAATTGCCATTTTTACAGAGTTTTGCTTACTCAGTAGCTTCAATTTTGACCAATTTCAGGCAGAGAAATGACTTTAAACACACTCATTTTAGTTGAAAAAGTAATTATTCACATCCAACAGTAATTTGCAGTCAAAAGATTAAATGTTAAAATTTCATCAGAATTGACTATTTTGGGAACGTTCGACAGCTCCGCGGTCATCGTTTTTCGTCCGAAAATTGATTTTTGGGACTTTACCAAAAATGATTCAAAATGTCAATTGGATCATGCCTCATGTTGAATAACCACTTTTTAAACCCTCACAGTGACCAAAAATGCCATTTTTACAGCGTTTTGCTTACTCAGAAGCTTCAATTTTGACCAATTTCAGGCAGAGAAATTACTTTAAACACACTTATTTTAGTTGAAAAAGTAATAATTCACATCCAACTGTAATTTGCAGTCAAAAGATTAAATGTTAAAATTTCATCAGAATTGACCATTTTGGGAACGTTCGACAGCTCCGCGGTCATCGTTTTTCGTCCGAAAATCGATTTTTTTGGACTTTACCAAAAATGATTCAAAATATCAATTGGATCATGCCTCATGTTGAATAACCACTTTTTAAACCCTCACAGTGACCAAAATTGCCATTTTTACAGAGTTTTGCTTACTCAGAAGCTTCAATTTGGACCAATTTCAGGCACAGAAATTACTTTAAGCACAATTATTTTAGTTGAAAAAGTAATAATTCACATCCAACAGTAATTTGCAGTCAAAAGATTAAATGTTAAAATTTCATCAGAATTGACCATTTTGGGAACGTTCAACACATCCGCGGTCATCGTTTTTTGTCCGAAAATTGATTTTTTGGTCTTTACCAAAAATGATTCAAAATGTCAATTGGATCGTGCCTCATGTTGAATAACCACTTTTTAAACCCTCACAGTGACCAAAATTGCCATTTTTACAGAGTTTTGCTTACTCAGAAGCCTCAATTTTTACCAATTTCAGGCAGAGAAATTACTTTAAACACACTTATTTTAGTTGAAAAAGTAATAATTCACATCCAACAGTAATTTGCAGTCAAAAGATTAAATGTTAAAATTTCATCAGAATTGACCATTTTGGGAACGTTCGACAGCTCCGCGGTCATCGTTTTTCGTCCGAAAATTGATTTTTGGGACTTTACCAAAAATGATTCAAAATGTCAATTGGATCGTGCCTCATGTTGAATAACCAGTTTTTAAACCCTCACAGTGACCAAAATTGCCATTTTTACAGAGTTTTGCTTACTCAGAAGCTTCAATTTTGACCAATTTCAGGCAGATAAATGACTTTAAACACACTTATTTTAGTTGAAAAAGTAATAATTCACATCCAACAGTAATTTGCAGTCAAAAGATTAAAAGTTAAAATTTCATCAGAATTGACCATTTTGGGAACGTTCGACATCTCCGCGGTCATCGTTTTACGTCCGAAAATTGATTTTTTGGACTTTACCAAAAATGTTTCAAAATGTCAATTGGATCGTGCCTCATGTTGAATAACCACTTTTTAAACCCTCACAGTGACCAAATTTGCCATTTTTACAGAGTTTTTCTTACTCAGAAGCTTCAATTTTGACCAATTTCAGGCAGAGAAATGACTTTAAACAACCTTATTTTAGTTGAAAAAGTAATATTTCACATCCAACAGTAATTTGCAGTCAAAAGATTAAATGTTAAAATTTCCTCAGAATTGACCATTTTGGGAACGTTCGACAGCTCCGCGGTCATCGTTTTTCGTCCGAAAATTGATTTTTTTGGACTTTACCAAAAATGATTCAAAATGTCAATTGGATCATGCCTCATGTTGAATAAACACTTTTTAAACCCTCACATTGACCAAAATTGCCATTTTTACAGAGTTTCGCTTACTCGGAAGCTTCAATTTTGACCAATTTCAGGCAGAGAAATTACTTTAAACACACTTATTTTAGTTGAAAAAGTAATAATTCACATCCAACTGTAATTTGCAGTCAAAAGATTAAATGTTAAAATTTCATCAGAATTGACCATTTTGGGAACGTTCGACAGCTCCGCGGTCATCGTTTTTCGTCCGAAAATTGATTTTTGGGACTTTACCAAAAATGATTCAAAATGTCAATTGGATCGTGCCTCATGTTGAATAACCACTTTTTAAACCCTCACAGTGACCAAAATTGCCATTTTTACAGAGTTTTGCTTACTCAGAAGCTTCAATTTTGACCAATTTCAGGCAGATAAATGACTTTAAACACACTTATTTTAGTTGAAAAAGTAATAATTCACATCCAACAGTAATTTGCAGTCAAAAGATTAAATGTTAAAATTTCATCAGAATTGACCATTTTGGGAACGTTCGACAGCTCCGCGGTCATCGTTTTACGTCCGAAAATTGATTTTTTGGACTTCACCAAAAATGTTTCAAAATGTCAATTGGATCGTGCCTCATGTTGAATAACCACTTTTTAAACCCTCACAGTGACCAAAATTGCCATTTTTACAGAGTTTTTCTTACTCAGAAGCTTCAATTTTGACCAATTTCAGGCAGAGAAATGACTTTAAAGACACTTATTTTAGTTGAAAAAGTAATATTTCACATCCAACAGTAATTTGCAGTCAAAAGATTAAATGTTAAAATTTCATCAGAATTGACCATTTTGGGAACGTTCGACAGCTCCGCGGTCATCATTTTTCGTCCGAAAATTGATTTTTGGGACTTTACCAAAAATGATTCAAAATGTCAATTGGATCGTGCCTCATGTTGAATAACCAGTTTTTAAACCCTCACAGTGACCAAAATTGCTATTTTTACAGAGTTTTGCTTACTCAGAAGCTTCAATTTTGACCAATTTCAGGCAGAGAAATGACTTTAAACACACTTATTTTAGTTGAAAAAGTAATAATTCACATCCAACAGTAATTTGCAGTCAAGAGATTAAATGTTAAAATTTCATCAGAATTGACCATTTTGGGAACGTTCGACAGCTCCGCGGTCATCGTTTTTCGTCCTAATATTGATTTTTGGGACTTTACCAAAAATGATTCAAAATATCAATTGGATCATGCCTCATGTTGAATAACCACTTTTTAAACCCTCACAGTGACCAAAAATGCAATTTTTACAGCGTTTTGCTTACTCAGAAGCTTCAATTTTGACCAATTTCAGGCAGAGAAATTACTTTAAACACACTTATTTTAGTTGAAAAAGTAATAATTCACATCCAACTGTAATTTGCAGTCAAAAGATTAAATGTTAAAATTTCATCAGAATTGACCATTTTGGGAACGTTCGACAGCTCCGTGGTCATCGTTTTTCGTCCGAAAATTGATTTTTTGGACTTTACCAAAAATAATTCAAAATGTCAATTGGATCGTGCCTCATGTTGAATAACCACTTTTTAAACCCTCACAGTGACCAAAATTGCCATTTTTACAGAGTTTTGCTTACTCAGAACCTTCAATTTTGACCAATTTCAGGCAGAGAAATGACTTTAAACACACTTATTTTAGTTGAAAAAGTAATTATTCACATCCAACAGTAATTTGCAGTCAAAAGATTAAATGTTAAAATTTCATCAGAATTGACCATTTTGGGAACGTTCGACAGCTCCGCGGTCATCGTTTTACGTCCGAAAATTGATTTTTGGGACTTTACCAAAAATGATTCAAAATGTCAATTGGATCGTGCCTCATGTTGAATAATCAGTTTTTAAACCCTCACAGTGACCAAAATTGCCATTTTTACAGAGTTTTGCTTACTCAGAAGCTTCAATTTTGACCAATTTCAGGCAGAGAAATGACTTTAAACACACTTATTTTAGTTGAAAAAGTAATAATTCACATCCAACAGTAATTTGCAGTCAAAAGATTAAATGTTAAAATTTCATCAGAATTGACCATTTTGGGAACGTTCGACAGCTCCGCGGTCATCGTTTTTCGTCCGAAAATTGATTTTTGGGACTTTACCAAAAATGATTCAAAATATAAATTGGATCATGCCTCATGTTGAATAACCACTTTTTAAACCCTCACAGTGACCAAAATTGCCATTTTTACAGAGTTTTTCTTACTCAGAAGCTTCAATTTTGACCAATTTCAGGCAGAAAAATGACTTTAAACACACTTATTTTAGTTGAAAAAGTAATATTTCACATCCAACAGTAATTTGCAGTCAAAAGATTAAATGTTAAAATTTCCTCAGAATTGACCATTTTGGGAACGTCCGACAGCTCCGCGGTCATCGTTTTTCGTCCGAAAATTGATTTTTTGGACTTTACCAAAAATGATTCAAAATGTCAATTGGATCATGCCTCATGTTGAATAACCACTTTTTAAACCCTCACATTGACCAAAATTGCCATTTTTACAGAGTTTCGCTTACTCAGAAGCTTCAATTTTGACCAATTTCAGGCACAGAAATTACTTTAAACACACTTATTTTAGTTGAAAAAGTAATAATTCACATCCAACAGTAATTTGCAGTCAAAAGATTAAATGTTAAAATTTCATCAGAATTGACCATTTTGGGAACGTTCGACAGCTCCGCGGTCATCGTTTTTCGTCCGAAAATTGATTTTTGGGACTTTACCAAAAATGATTCAAAATGTCAATTGGATCGTGCCTCATGTTGAATAACCAGTTTTTAAACCCTCACAGTGACCAAAATTGCCATTTTTACAGAGTTTTGCTTACTCAGAAGCTTCAATTTTGACCAATTTCAGGCAGATAAATGACTTTAAACACACTTATTTTAGTTGAAAAAGTAATAATTCACATCCAACAGTAATTTGCAGTCAAAAGATTAAATGTTAAAATTTCATCAGAATTGACCATTTTGGGAACGTTCGACAGCTCCGCGGTCATCGTTTTTCGTCCGAAAATTGATTTTTGGGACTTTACCAAAAATGATTCAAAATATAAATTGGATCATGCCTCATGTTGAATAACCACTTTTTAAACCCTCACAGTGACCAAAAATGCCATTTTTACAGCGTTTTGCTTACTCAGAAGCTTCAATTTTGACCAATTTCAGGCAGAGAAATTACTTTAAACACACTTATTTTAGTTGAAAAAGTAATAATTCACATCCAACAGTAATTTGCAGTCAAAAGATTAAATGTTACAATTTCATCAGAATTGACCATTTTGGGGACGTTCGACAGCTCCGCGGTCATCGTTTTTTGTCCGAAAATTGATTTTTTTGACTTTACCAAAAATGATTCAAAATGTCAATTGGATCGTGCCTCGTGTTGAATAACCAGTTTTTAAACCCTCACATTGACCAAAATTGCCATTTTTACAGAGTTTCGCTTACTCAGAAGCTTCAATTTTGACCAATTTCAGGCAGAGAAATGACTTTAAACACACTTAGTTTAGTTGAAAAAGTAATAATTCACATCCAACAGTAATTTGCAGTCAAAAGATTAAATGTTAAAATTTCATCAGAATTGACCATTTTGGGAACGTTCGACAGCTCCGCGGTCATCGTTTTACGTCCGAAAATTGATTTTTTGGACTTTACCAAAAATGTTTCAAAATGTCAATTGGATCGTGCCTTATGTTGAATAACCACTTTTTAAACCCTCACAGTGACCAAAATTGCCATTTTTACAGAGTTTTGCTTACTAAGAAGCCTCAATTTTTACCAATTTCAGGCAGAGAAATGACTTTAAACACACTTATTTTAGTTGAAAAAGTAATATTTCACATCCAACAGTAATTTGCAGTCAAAAGATTAAATGTTACAATTTCCTCAGAATTGACCATTTTGGGAACGTTCGACAGCTCCGCTGTCATCGTTTTTCGTCCGAAAATTGATTTTTTGGACTTTACCAAAAATTATTCAAAATGTCAATTGGATCATGCCTCATGTTGAATAACCACTTTTTAAACCCTCACATTGACCAAAATTGCCATTTTTACAGAGTTTCGCTTACTCAGAAGCTTCAATTTTGACCAATTTCAGGCAGAGAAATGACTTTAAACACACTTATTTTAGTTGAAAAAGTAATAATTCACATCCAACAGTAATTTGCAGTCAAAAGATTAAATGTTAAAATTTCATCAGAATTGACCATTTTGGGAACGTTCGAAAGCTCCGCGGTCATCGTTTTACGTCTGAAAATTGATTTTTTGGACTTTACCAAAAATGTTTCGAAATGTCAATTGGATCGTGTCTCATGTTGAATAACCACTTTTTAAACCCTCACAGTGACCAAAATTGCCATTTTTACAGAGTTTTTCTTACTCAGAAGCTTCAATTTTGACCAATTTCAGGCAGAGAAATGACTTTAAACACACTTATTTTAGTTGAAAAAGTAATATTTCACATCCAACAGTAATTTGCAGTCAAAAGATTAAATGTTAAAATTTCCTCAGATTTGACCATTTTGGGAACGTCCGACAGCTCCGCGGTCATCGTTTTTCGTCCGAAAATTGATTTTTTGGACTTTACCAAAAATGATTCAAAATGTCAATTGGATCATGCCTCATGTTGAATAACCACTTTTTAAACCCTCACATTGACCAAAATTGCCATTTTTACAGAGTTTCGCTTACTCAGAAGCTTCAATTTTGACCAATTTCAGGCACAGAAATTACTTTAAACACACTTATTTTAGTTGAAAAAGTAATAATTCACATCCAACAGTAATTTGCAGTCAAAAGATTAAATGTTAAAATTTCATCAGAATTGACCATTATGGGGACGTTTGACAGCTCCGCGGTCATCGTTTTTTGTCCGAAAATTGATTTTTTTGACTTTACCAAAAATGATTCAAAATGTCAATTGGATCGTGCCTCGTGTTGAATAACCAGTTTTTAAACCCTCACATTGACCAAAATTGCCATTTTTACAGAGTTTCGCTTACTCAGAAGCTTCAATTTTGACCAATTTCAGGCAGAGAAATGACTTTAAACACACTTATTTTAGTTGAAAAAGTAATAATTCACATCCAACAGTAATTTGCAGTCAAAAGATTAAATGTTAAAATTTCATCAGAATTGACCATTTTGGGAACGTTCGACAGCTCCGCGGTCATCGTTTTACGTCCGAAAATTGATTTTTTGGACTTTACCAAAAATGATTCAAAATGTCAATTGGATCATGCCTCATGTTGAATAACCACTTTTTAAACCCTCACATTGACCAAAATTCCCATTTTTACAGAGTTTTGCTTACTCAGAAGCTTCAATTTTGACCAATTTCAGGCAGAGAAATGACTTTAAACACACTTATTTTAGTTGAAAAAGTAATAATTCATATCCAACAGTAATTTGCAGTCAAAAGATTAAATGTTAAAATTTCATCAGAATTGACCATTTTGGGAACGTTCGACAGCTCCGCGGTCATCGTTTTTCGTCCGAAAATTGATTTTTGGGACTTTACCAAAAATGATTCAAAATGTCAATTGGATCGTGCCTCATGTTGAATAACCAGTTTTTAAACCCTCACAGTGACCAAAATTGCCATTTTTACAGAGTTTTGCTTACTCAGAAGCTTGAATTTTGACCAATTTCAGGCAGAGAAATGACTTTAAACACACTTATTTTAGTTGAAAAAGTAATAATTCACATCCAACAGTAATTTGCAGTCAAAAGATTAAATGTTAAAATTTCATCAGAATTGACCATTTTGGGAACGTTCGACAGCTCCGCGGTCATCGTTTTTCGTCCGAAAATTGATTTTTTGGTCTTTACCAAAAATGATTCAAAATGTCAATTGGATCGTGCCTCATGTTGAATAACCACTTTTTAAACCCTCACAGTGACCAAAATTGCCATTTTTACAGAGTTTTGCTTACTCAGAAGCCTCAATTTTTACCAATTTCAGGCAGAGAAATTACTTTAAACACACTTATTTTAGTTGAAAAAGTAACAATTCACATCCAACAGTAATTTGCAGTCAAAAGATTAAATGTTAAAATTTCCTCAGAATTGACCATTTTGGGAACGTTCGACAGCTCCGCGGTCATCGTTTTACGTCCGAAAATTGATTTTTTGGACTTTACCAAAAATGTTTCAAAATGTCAATTGGATCGTGCCTCATGTTGAATAAACACTTTTTAAACCCTCACAGTGACCAAAATTGCCATTTTTACAGAGTTTTTCCTACTCAGAAGCTTCAATTTTGACCAATTTCAGGCAGAGAAATGACTTTAAACACACTTATTTTAGTTGAAAAAGTAATATTTCACATCCAACAGTAATTTGCAGTCAAAAGATTAAATGTTAAAATTTCCTCAGAATTGACCATTTTGGGAACGTTCGACAGCTCCGCGGTCATCGTTTTTCGTCCGAAAATTGATTTTTTGGACTTTACCAAAAATGATTCAAAATGTCAATTGGATCATGCCTCATGTTGAATAACCACTTTTTAAACCCTCACATTGACCAAAATTGCCATTTTTACAGAGTTTCGCTTACTCAGAAGCTTCAATTTTGACCAATTTCAGGCACAGAAATTACTTTAAACACACTTATTTTAGTTGAAAAAGTAATAATTCACATCCAACAGTAATTTGCAGTCAAAAGATTAAATGTTAAAATTTCATCAGAATTGACCATTTTGGGAACGTTCGACAGCTCCGCGGTCATCGTTTTTCGTCTGAAAATTGATTTTTGGGACTTTACCAAAAATGATTCAAAATGTCAATTGGATCGTGCCTCATGTTGAATAACCAGTTTTTAAACCCTCACAGTGACCAAAATTGCCATTTTTACAGAGTTTTGCTTACTCAGAAGCTTCAATTTTGACAAATTTCAGGCAGAGAAATGACTTTAAACACACTTATTTTAGTTGAAAAAGTAATAATTCACATCCAACAGTAATTTGCAGTCAAAAGATTAAATGTTAAAATTTCATCAGAATTGACCATTTTGGGAACGTTCGACAGCTCCGCGGTCATCGTTTTTCGTCCGAAAATTGATTTTTGGGACTTTACCAAAAATGATTCAATGTCAATTGGATCATGCCTCATGTTGAATAACCACTTTTTAAACCCTCACAGTGACCAAAAACGCCATTTTTACAGCGTTTTGCTTACTCAGAAGCTTCAATTTTGACCAATTTCAGGCAGAGAAATTACTTTAAACACACTTATTTTAGTTGAAAAAGTAATATTTCACATCCAACAGTAATTTGCAGTCAAAAGATTAAATGTTAAAATTTCATCAGAATTGACCATTTTGGGAACGTTCGACAGCTCCGCGGTCATCGTTTTTCGTCCGAAAATTGATTTTTTTGGACTTTACCAAAAATGATTCAAAATATCAATTGGATCATGCCTCATGTTGAATAACCACTTTTTAAACCCTCACAGTGACCAAAATTGCCATTTTTACAGAGTTTTGCTTACTCAGAAGCTTCAATTTGGACCAATTTCAGGCACAGAAATTACTTTAAGCACAATTATTTTAGTTGAAAAAGTAATAATTCACATCCAACAGTAATTTGCAGTCAAAAGATTAAATGTTAAAATTTCATCAGAATTGACCATTTTGGGGACGTTCGACAGCTCCGCGGTCATCGTTTTTCGTCCGAAAATTGATTTTTGGGACTTTACCAAAAATGATTCAAAATATCAATTGGATCATGCCTCATGTTGAATAACCACTTTTTAAACCCTCACATTGACCAAAATTGCCATTTTTACAGAGTTTCGCTTACTCAGAAGCTTGAATTTTGACCAATTTCAGGCAGAGAAATGACTTTAAACACACTTATTTTAGTTGAAAAAGTAATAATTCACATCCAACAGTAATTTGCAGTCAAAAGATTAAATGTTAAAATTTCATCAGAATTGACCATTTTGGGAACGTTCGACAGCTCCGCGGTCATCGTTTTTCGTCCGAAAATTGATTTTTTGGTCTTTACCAAAAATGATTCAAAATGTCAATTGGATCGTGCCTCATGTTGAATAACCACTTTTTAAACCCTCACAGTGACCAAAATTGCCATTTTTACAGAGTTTTGCTTACTCAGAAGCCTCAATTTTTACCAATTTCAGGCAGAGAAATTACTTTAAACACACTTATTTTAGTTGAAAAAGTAACAATTCACATCCAACAGTAATTTGCAGTCAAAAGATTAAATGTTAAAATTTCCTCAGAATTGACCATTTTGGGAACGTTCGACAGCTCCGCGGTCATCGTTTTACGTCCGAAAATTGATTTTTTGGACTTTACCAAAAATGTTTCAAAATGTCAATTGGATCGTGCCTCATGTTGAATAAACACTTTTTAAACCCTCACAGTGACCAAAATTGCCATTTTTACAGAGTTTTTCCTACTCAGAAGCTTCAATTTTGACCAATTTCAGGCAGAGAAATGACTTTAAACACACTTATTTTAGTTGAAAAAGTAATATTTCACATCCAACAGTAATTTGCAGTCAAAAGATTAAATGTTAAAATTTCCTCAGAATTGACCATTTTGGGAACGTTCGACAGCTCCGCGGTCATCGTTTTTCGTCCGAAAATTGATTTTTTGGACTTTACCAAAAATGATTCAAAATGTCAATTGGATCATGCCTCATGTTGAATAACCACTTTTTAAACCCTCACATTGACCAAAATTGCCATTTTTACAGAGTTTCGCTTACTCAGAAGCTTCAATTTTGACCAATTTCAGGCACAGAAATTACTTTAAACACACTTATTTTAGTTGAAAAAGTAATAATTCACATCCAACAGTAATTTGCAGTCAAAAGATTAAATGTTAAAATTTCATCAGAATTGACCATTTTGGGAACGTTCGACAGCTCCGCGGTCATCGTTTTTCGTCTGAAAATTGATTTTTGGGACTTTACCAAAAATGATTCAAAATGTCAATTGGATCGTGCCTCATGTTGAATAACCAGTTTTTAAACCCTCACAGTGACCAAAATTGCCATTTTTACAGAGTTTTGCTTACTCAGAAGCTTCAATTTTGACAAATTTCAGGCAGAGAAATGACTTTAAACACACTTATTTTAGTTGAAAAAGTAATAATTCACATCCAACAGTAATTTGCAGTCAAAAGATTAAATGTTAAAATTTCATCAGAATTGACCATTTTGGGAACGTTCGACAGCTCCGCGGTCATCGTTTTTCGTCCGAAAATTGATTTTTGGGACTTTACCAAAAATGATTCAATGTCAATTGGATCATGCCTCATGTTGAATAACCACTTTTTAAACCCTCACAGTGACCAAAAACGCCATTTTTACAGCGTTTTGCTTACTCAGAAGCTTCAATTTTGACCAATTTCAGGCAGAGAAATTACTTTAAACACACTTATTTTAGTTGAAAAAGTAATATTTCACATCCAACAGTAATTTGCAGTCAAAAGATTAAATGTTAAAATTTCATCAGAATTGACCATTTTGGGAACGTTCGACAGCTCCGCGGTCATCGTTTTTCGTCCGAAAATTGATTTTTTTGGACTTTACCAAAAATGATTCAAAATATCAATTGGATCATGCCTCATGTTGAATAACCACTTTTTAAACCCTCACAGTGACCAAAATTGCCATTTTTACAGAGTTTTGCTTACTCAGAAGCTTCAATTTGGACCAATTTCAGGCACAGAAATTACTTTAAGCACAATTATTTTAGTTGAAAAAGTAATAATTCACATCCAACAGTAATTTGCAGTCAAAAGATTAAATGTTAAAATTTCATCAGAATTGACCATTTTGGGGACGTTCGACAGCTCCGCGGTCATCGTTTTTCGTCCGAAAATTGATTTTTGGGACTTTACCAAAAATGATTCAAAATATCAATTGGATCATGCCTCATGTTGAATAACCATTTTTTAAACCCTCACAGTGACCAAAATTGCCATTTTTACAGAGTTTTGCTTACTCAGAAGCTTCAATTTGGACCAATTTCAGGCACAGAAATTACTTTAAGCACAATTATTTTAGTTGAAAAAGTAATAATTCACATCCAACAGTAATTTGCAGTCAAAAGATTAAATGTTAAAATTTCATCAGAATTGACCATTTTGGGGACGTTCGACAGCTCCGCGGTCATCGTTTTTTGTCCGAAAATTGATTTTTTTGACTTTACCAAAAATGATTCAAAATGTCAATTGGATTGTGCCTCGTGTTGAATAACCAGTTTTTAAACCCTCACAGTGACCAAAATTGCCATTTTTACAGAGTTTTGCTTACTCAGAAGCTTCAATTTTGACCAATTTCAGGCACAGAAATGACTTTAAATACATTTATTTTAGTTGAAAAGGTAATAATTCACATCCAACAGTAATTTGCAGTCAAAAGATTAAATGTTAAAATTTCATCAGAATTGACCATTTTGGGAACGTTCGACAGCTCCGCGGTCATCGTTTTTCGTCCGAAAATTGATTTTTTGGTCTTTACCAAAAATGATTCAAAATGTCAATTGGATCGTGCCTCATGTTGAATAACCACTTTTTAAACCCTCACAGTGACCAAAATTGCCATTTTTACAGAGTTTTGCTTACTCAGAAGCTTCACTTTTGACCAATTTCAGGCAGATAAATGACTTTAAACACACTTATTTTAGTTGAAAAAGTAATAATTCACATCCAACAGTAATTTGCAGTCAAAAGATTAAATGTTAAAATTTCATCAGAATTGACCATTTTGGGAACGTTCGACAGCTCCGCGGTCATCGTTTTACGTCCGAAAATTGATTTTTTGGACTTTACCAAAAATGTTTCAAAATGTCAATTGGATCGTGCCTCATGTTGAATAACCACTTTTTAAACCCTCACAGTGACCAAATTTGCCATTTTTACAGAGTTTTTCTTACTCAGAAGCTTCAATTTTGACCAATTTCAGGCAGAGAAATGACTTTAAACAACCTTATTTTAGTTGAAAAAGTAATATTTCACATCCAACAGTAATTTGCAGTCAAAAGATTAAATGTTAAAATTTCCTCAGAATTGACCATTTTGGGAACGTTCGACAGCTCCGCGGTCATCGTTTTTCGTCCGAAAATTGATTTTTTGGGACTTTACCAAAAATGATTCAAAATGTCAATTGGATCATGCCTCATGTTGAATAACCACTTTTTAAACCCTCACATTGACCAAAATTGCCATTTTTACAGAGTTTCGCTTACTCAGAAGCTTCAATTTTGACCAATTTCAGGCAGAGAAATTACTTTAAACACACTTATTTTAGTTGAAAAAGTAATAATTCACATCCAACTGTAATTTGCAGTCAAAAGATTAAATGTTAAAATTTCATCAGAATTGACCATTTTGGGAACGTTCGACAGCTCCGCGGTCATCGTTTTTCGTCCGAAAATTGATTTTTTGGACTTTACCAAAAATAATTCAAAATGTCAATTGGATCGTGCCTCATGTTGAATAACCACTTTTTAAACCCTCATAGTGACCAAAATTGCCATTTTTACAGAGTTTTGCTTACTCAGAAGCTTCAATTTTGACCAATTTCAGGCACAGAAATTACTTTAAGCACACTTATTTTAGTTGAAAAAGTAACAATTCACATCCAACAGTAATTTGCAGTCAAAAGATTAAATGTTAAAATTTCATCAGAATTGACAATTTTGGGGACGTTCGACAGCTCCGCGGTCATCGTTTTTTGTCCGAAAATTGATTTTTTTGACTTTACCAAAAATGATTCAAAATGTCAATTGGATCGTGCCTCATGTTGAATAACCAGTTTTTAAACCCTCACAGTGACCAAAATTGCCATTTTTACAGAGTTTCGCTTACTCAGAAGCTTCAATTTTGACCAATTTCAGGCAGAGAAATGACTTTAAACAACCTTATTTTAGTTGAAAAAGTAATATTTCACATCCAACAGTAATTTGCAGTCAAAAGATTAAATGTTAAAATTTCCTCAGAATTGACCATTTTGGGAACGTTCGACAGCTCTGCGGTCATCGTTTTTTGTCCGAAAATTGATTTTTTTGACTTTACCAAAAATGATTCAAAATGTCAATTGGATCATGCCTCATGTTGAATAACCACTTTTTAAACCCTCACATTGACCAAAATTGCCATTTTTACAGAGTTTCGCTTACTCAGAAGCTTCAATTTTGACCAATTTCAGGCAGAGAAATTACTTTAAACACACTTATTTTAGTTGAAAAAGTAATAATTCACATCCAACTGTAATTTGCAGTCAAAAGATTAAATGTTAAAATTTCATCAGAATTGACCATTTTGGGAACGTTCGACAGCTCCGCGGTCATCGTTTTTCATCCGAAAATTGATTTTTTGGACTTTACCAAAAATAATTCAAAATGTCAATTGGATCGTGCCTCATGTTGAATAACCACTTTTTAAACCCTCATAGTGACCAAAATTGCCATTTTTACAGAGTTTTGCTTACTCAGAAGCTTCAATTTTGACCAATTTCAGGCACAGAAATTAATTTAAGCACACTTATTTTAGTTGAAAAAGTAATAATTCACATCCAACAGTAATTTGCAGTCAAAAGATTAAATGTTAAAATTTCATCAGAATTGACAATTTTGGGGACGTTCGACAGCTCCGCGGTCATCGTTTTTTGTCCGAAAATTGATTTTTTTGACTTTACCAAAAATGATTCAAAATGTCAATTGGATCGTGCCTCATGTTGAATAACCAGTTTTTAAACCCTCACAGTGACCAAAATTGCCATTTTTACAGAGTTTCGCTTACTCAGAAGCTTCAATTTTGACCAATTTCAGGCAGAGAAATGACTTTAAACACACTTATTTTAGTTGAAAAAGTAATATTTCACATCCAACAGTAATTTGCAGTCAAAAGATTAAATGTTAAAATTTCCTCAGAATTGACCATTTTGGGAACGTTCGACAGCTCCGCGGTCATCGTTTTTCGTCCGAAAATTGATTTTTTGGACTTTACCAAAAATGATTCAAAATGTCAATTGGATCATGCCTCATGTTGAATAACCACTTTTTAAACCCTCACATTGACCAAAATTGCCATTTTTACAGAGTTTCGCTTACTCAGAAGCTTCAATTTTGACCAATTTCAGGCAGAGAAATGACTTTAAACACACTTATTTTAGTTGAAAAAGTAATAATTCACATCCAACAGTAATTTGCAGTCAAAAGATTAAATGTTAAAATTTCATCAGAATTGACCATTTTGGGAACGTTCGACAGCTCCGCGGTCATCGTTTTTCGTCCGAAAATTGATTTTTGGGACTTTACCTAAAATGATTCAAAATGTCAATTGGATCGTGCCTCATGTTGAATAACCAGTTTTTAAACCCTCACAGTGACCAAAATTGCTATTTTTACAGAGGTTTGCTTACTCAGAAGCTTCAATTTTGACCAATTTCAGGCAGAGAAATGACTTTAAACACACTTATTTTAGTTGAAAAAGTAATAATTCACATCCAACAGTAATTTGCAGTCAAAAGATTAAATGTTAAAATTTCATCAGAATTGACCATTTTGGGAACGTTCGACAGCTCCGCGGTCATCATTTTTCGTCCTAAAATTGATTTTTGGGACTTTACCAAAAATGATTCAAAATATCAATTGGATCATGCCTCATGTTGAATAACCACTTTTTAAACCCTCACAGTGACCAAAAATGCCATTTTTACAGCGTTTTGCTTACTCAGAAGCTTCAATTTTGACCAATTTCAGGCACAGAAATTACTTTAAACACACTTATTTTAGTTGAAAAAGTAATAATTCATATCCAACAGTAATTTGCAGTCAAAAGATTAAATGCTAAAATTTCATCAGAATTTACCATTTTGGGGACGTTCGACAGCTCCGCGGTCATCGTTTTTTGTCCGAAAATTGATTTTTGGGACTTTACCAAAAATGATTCAAAATGTCAATTGGATCGTGCCTCATGTTGAATAACCACTTTTTACACCCTCACAGTGACCAAAATTGCCATTTTTACAGAGTTTCGCTTACTCAGAAGCTTCAATTTTGACCAATTTCAGGCAGAGAAATTACTTTAAACACACTTATTTTAGTTGAAAAAGTAATAATTCACATCCAACTGTAATTTGCAGTCAAAAGATTAAATGTTAAAATTTCATCAGAATTGACCATTTTGGGAACGTTCGACAGCTCCGCGGTCATCGTTTTTCGTCCGAAAATTGATTTTTTGGACTTTACCAAAAATAATTCAAAATGTCAATTGGATCGTGCCTCATGTTGAATAACCACTTTTTAAACCCTCATAGTGACCAAAATTGCCATTTTTACAGAGTTTTGCTTACTCAGAAGCTTCAATTTTGACCAATTTCAGGCATAGAAATTACTTTAAGCACACTTATTTTAGTTGAAAAAGTAATAATTCACATCCAACTGTAATTTGCAGTCAAAAGATTAAATGTTAAAATTTCCTCAGAATTGACCATTTTGGGAACGTTCGACAGCTCCGCGGTCGTTTTTTGTCCGAAAATTGATTTTCTGGACTTTACCAAAAATGATTCAAAATGTCAATTGGATCATGCCTCATGTTGAATAACCACTTTTTAAACCCTCACATTGACCAAAATTGCCATTTTTACAGAGTTTCGCTTACTCAGAAGCTTCAATTTTGACCAATTTCAGGCAGAGAAATGACTTTAAACACACTTATTTTAGTTGAAAAAGTAATAATTCACATCCAACAGTAATTTGCAGTCAAAAGATTAAATGTTAAAATTTCATCAGAATTGACCATTTTGGGAACGTTCGACAGCTCTGCGGTCATCGTTTTTCGTCCGAAAATTGATTTTTGTGACTTTACCAAAAATGATCCAAAATATCAATTGGATCGTGCCTCATGTTGAATAACCAGTTTTTAAACCCTCACAGTGACCAAAATTGCTATTTTTACAGAGTTTTGCTTACTCAGAAGCTTCAATTTTGACCAATTTCAGGCAGAGAAATGACTTTAAACACACTTATTTTAGTTGAAAAAGTAATAATTCACATCCAACAGTAATTTGCAGTCAAAAGATTAAATGTTAAAATTTCATCAGAATTGACCATTTTGGGAACGTTCGACAGCTCCGCGGTCATCGTTTTTCGTCCTAAAATTGATTTTTGGGACTTTACCAAAAATGATTCAAAATATCAATTGGATCATGCCTCATGTTGAATAACCACTTTTTAAACCCTCACAGTGACCAAAAATGCCATTTTTACAGCGTTTTGCTTACTCAGAAGCTTCAATTTTGACAAATTTCAGGCAGAGAAATTACTTTAAACACACTTATTTTAGTTGAAAAAGTAATAATTCACATCCAACAGTAATTTGCAGTCAAAAGATTAAATGTTAAAATTTCATCAGAATTGACCATTTTGGGAACGTTCGACAGCTCCGCGGTCATCGTTTTTCGTCCTAAAATTGATTTTTTGGACTTTACCAAAAATAATTCAAAATGTCAATTGGATCGTGCCTCATGTTGAATAACCACTTTTTAAACCCTCACAGTGACCAAAATTGCCATTTTTACAGAGTTTTGCTTACTCAGAAGCTTCAATTTTGACCAATTTTAGACACAGAAATTACTTTAAACACACTTATTTTAGTTGAAAAAGTAATAATTCATATCCAACAGTAATTTGCAGTCAAAAGATTAAATGTTAAAATTTCATCAGAATTTACCATTTTGGGGACGTTCGACAGCTCCGCGGTCATCGTTTTTTGTCCGAAAATTGATTTTTGGGACTTTACCAAAAATGATTCAAAATGTCAATTGGATCGTGCCTCATGTTGAATAACCACTTTTTACACCCTCACAGTGACCAAAATTGCCATTTTTACAGAGTTTTGCTTACTCAGTAGCTTCAATTTTGACCAATTTCAGGCAGAGAAATGACTTTAAACACACTCATTTTAGTTGAAAAAGTAATTATTCACATCCAACAGTAATTTGCAGTCAAAAGATTAAATGTTAAAATTTCATCAGAATTGACCATTTTGGGAACGTTCGACAGCTCCGCGGTCATCGTTTTTCGTCCGAAAATTGATTTTTGGGACTTTACCAAAAATGATTCAAAATGTCAATTGGATCATGCCTCATGTTGAATAACCACTTTTTAAACCCTCACAGTGACCAAAAATGCCATTTTTACAGCGTTTTGCTTACTCAGAAGCTTCAATTTTGACCAATTTCAGGCAGAGAAATTACTTTAAACACACTTATTTTAGTTGAAAAAGTAATAATTCACATCCAACTGTAATTTGCAGTCAAAAGATTAAATGTTAAAATTTCATCAGAATTGACCATTTTGGGAACGTTCGACAAAATTGATTTTTTTGGACTTTACCAAAAATGATTCAAAATATCAATTGGATCATGCCTCATGTTGAATAACCACTTTTTAAACCCTCACAGTGACCAAAATTGCCATTTTTACAGAGTTTTGCTTACTCAGAAGCTTCAATTTGGACCAATTTCAGGCACAGAAATTACTTTAAGCACAATTATTTTAGTTGAAAAAGTAATAATTCACATCCAACAGTAATTTGCAGTCAAAAGATTAAATGTTAAAATTTCATCAGAATTGACCATTTTGGGAACGTTCGACACCTCCGCGGTCATCGTTTTTCGTCCGAAAATTGATTTTTTGGTCTTTACCAAAAATGATTCAAAATGTCAATTGGATCGTACCTCATGTTGAATAACCACTTTTTAAACCCTCACAGTGACCAAAATTGCCATTTTTACAGAGTTTTGCTTACTCAGAAGCCTCAATTTTTACCAATTTCAGGCAGAGAAATTACTTTAAACACACTTATTTTAGTTGAAAAAGTAATAAGTCACATCCAACAGTAATTTGCAGTCAAAAGATTAAATGTTAAAATTTCATCAGAATTGACCATTTTGGGAACGTTCGACAGCTCCGCGGTCATCGTTTTTCGTCCGAAAATTGATTTTTGGGACTTTACCAAAAATGATTCAAAATGTCAATTGGATCGTGCCTCATGTTGAATAACCAGTTTTTAAACCCTCACAGTGACCAAAATTGCCATTTTTACAGAGTTTTGCTTACTCAGAAACTTCAATTTTGACCAATTTCAGGCAGATAAATGACTTTAAACACACTTATTTTAGTTGAAAAAGTAATAATTCACATCCAACAGTAATTTGCAGTCAAAAGATTAAATGTTAAAATTTCATCAGAATTGACCATTTTGGGAACGTTCGACAGCTCCGCGGTCATCGTTTTACGTCCGAAAATTGATTTTTTGGACTTTACCAAAAATGTTTCAAAATGTCAATTGGATCGTGCCTCATGTTGAATAACCACTTTTTAAACCCTCACAGTGACCAAATTTGCCATTTTTACAGAGTTTTTCTTACTCAGAAGCTTCAATTTTGACCAATTTCAGGCAGAGAAATGACTTTAAACAACCTTATTTTAGTTGAAAAAGTAATATTTCACATCCAACAGTAATTTGCAGTCAAAAGATTAAATGTTAAAATTTCCTCAGAATTGACCATTTTGGGAACGTTCGACAGCTCCGCGGTCATCGTTTTTCGTCCGAAAATTGATTTTTTTGGACTTTACCAAAAATGATTCAAAATGTCAATTGGATCATGCCTCATGTTGAATAACCACTTTTTAAACCCTCACATTGACCAAAATTGCCATTTTTACAGAGTTTCGCTTACTCAGAAGCTTCAATTTTGACCAATTTCAGGCAGAGAAATTACTTTAAACACACTTATTTTAGTTGAAAAAGTAATAATTCACATCCAACTGTAATTTGCAGTCAAAAGATTAAATGTTAAAATTTCATCAGAATTGACCATTTTGGGAACGTTCGACAGCTCCGCGGTCATCGTTTTTCGTCCGAAAATTGATTTTTTGGACTTTACCAAAAATAATTCAAAATGTCAATTGGATCGTGCCTCATGTTGAATAACCAGTTTTTAAACCCTCACAGTGACCAAAATTGCCATTTTTACAGAGTTTTGCTTACTCAGAAGCTTCAATTTTGACCAATTTCAGGCCCAGAAATTACTTTAAGCACACTTATTTTAGTTGAAAAAGTAATAATTCACATCCAACAGTAATTTGCAGTCAAAAGATTAAATGTTAAAATTTCATCAGAATTGACCATTTTGGGAACGTTCGACAGCTCCGCGGTCATCGTTTTTCGTCCGAAAATTGATTTTTGGGACTTTACCAAAAATGATTCAAAATGTCAATTGGATCGTGCCTCATGTTGAATAACCAGTTTTTAAACCCTCACAGTGACCAAAATTGCCATTTTTACAGAGTTTTGCTTACTCAGAAGCTTCAATTTTGACCAATTTCAGGCAGATAAATGACTTTAAACACACTTATTTTAGTTGAAAAAGTAATAATTCACATCCAACAGTAATTTGCAGTCAAAAGATTAAATGTTAAAATTTCCTCAGAATTGACCATTTTGGGAACGTTCGACAGCTCGTTTTTCGTCCGAAAATTGATTTTTTGGACTTTACCAAAAATGATTCAAAATGTCAATTGGATCATGCCTCATGTTGAATAACCACTTTTTAAACCCTCACATTGACCAAAATTGCCATTTTTACAGAGTTTCGCTTACTCAGAAGCTTCAATTTTGACCAATTTCAGGCAGAGAAATTACTTTAAACACACTTATTTTAGTTGAAAAAGTAATAATTCACATCCAACTGTAATTTGCAGTCAAAAGATTAAATGTTAAAATTTCATCAGAATTGACCATTTTGGGAACGTTCGACAGCTCCGTGGTCATCGTTTTTTGTCCGAAAATTGATTTTTTGGACTTTACCAAAAATAATTCAAAATGTCAATTGGATCGTGCCTCATGTTGAATAACCACTTTTTAAACCCTCACAGTGACCAAAATTGCCATTTTTACAGAGTTTTGCTTACTCAGAAGCTTCAATTTTGACCAATTTCAGGCAGAGAAATGACTTTAAACACACTTATTTTAGTTGAAAAAGTAATTATTCACATCCAACAGTAATTTGCAGTCAAAAGATTAAATGTTAAAATTTCATCAGAATTGACCATTTTGGGAACGTTCGACAGCTCCGCGGTCATCGTTTTTCGTCCGAAAATTGATTTTTGGGACTTTACCAAAAATGATTCAAAATATAAATTGGATCATGCCTCATGTTGAATAACCACTTTTTAAACCCTCACAGTGACCAAAAATGCCATTTTTACAGCGTTTTGCTTACTCAGAAGCTTCAATTTTGACCAATTTCAGGCAGAGAAATTACTTTAAACACACTTATTTTAGTTGAAAAAGTAATAATTCACATCCAACAGTAATTTGCAGTCAAAAGATTAAATGTTACAATTTCATCAGAATTGACCATTTTGGGGACGTTCGACAGCTCCGCGGTCATCGTTTTTTGTCCGAAAATTGATTTTTTTGACTTTACCAAAAATGATTCAAAATGTCAATTGGATCGTGCCTCGTGTTGAATAACCAGTTTTTAAACCCTCACATTGACCAAAATTGCCATTTTTACAGAGTTTCGCTTACTCAGAAGCTTCAATTTTGACCAATTTCAGGCAGAGAAATGACTTTAAACACACTTAGTTTAGTTGAAAAAGTAATAATTCACATCCAACAGTAATTTGCAGTCAAAAGATTAAATGTTAAAATTTCATCAGAATTGACCATTTTGGGAACGTTCGACAGCTCCGCGGTCATCGTTTTACGTCCGAAAATTGATTTTTTGGACTTTACCAAAAATGTTTCAAAATGTCAATTGGATCGTGCCTTATGTTGAATAACCACTTTTTAAACCCTCACAGTGACCAAAATTGCCATTTTTACAGAGTTTTGCTTACTCAGAAGCCTCAATTTTTACCAATTTCAGGCAGAGAAATGACTTTAAACACACTTATTTTAGTTGAAAAAGTAATATTTCACATCCAACAGTAATTTGCAGTCAAAAGATTAAATGTTACAATTTCCTCAGAATTGACCATTTTGGGAACGTTCGACAGCTCCGCGGTCATCGTTTTTCGTCCGAAAATTGATTTTTTGGACTTTACCAAAAATTATTCAAAATGTCAATTGGATCATGCCTCATGTTGAATAACCACTTTTTAAACCCTCACATTGACCAAAATTGCCATTTTTACAGAGTTTCGCTTACTCAGAAGCTTCAATTTTGACCAATTTCAGGCAGAGAAATGACTTTAAACACACTTATTTTAGTTGAAAAAGTAATAATTCACATCCAACAGTAATTTGCAGTCAAAAGATTAAATGTTAAAATTTCATCAGAATTGACCATTTTGGGAACGTTCGACAGCTCCGCGGTCATCGTTTTTCATCCGAAAATTGATTTTTGTGACTTTACCAAAAATGATTCAAAATGTCAATTGGATCGTGCCTCATGTTGAATAACCAGTTTTTAAACCCTCACAGTGACCAAAATTGCCATTTTTACAGAGTTTTGCTTACTCAGAAGCTTCAATTTTGACCAATTTCAGGCAGATAAATGACTTTAAACACACTTATTTTAGTTGAAAAAGTAATAATTCACATCCAACAGTAATTTGCAGTCAAAAGATTAAATGTTAAAATTTCATCAGAATTGACCAATTTGGGAACGTTCGACAGCTCCGCGGTCATCGTTTTACGTCCGAAAATTGATTTTTTGGACTTCACCAAAAATGTTTCAAAATGTCAATTGGATCGTGCCTCATGTTGAATAACCACTTTTTAAACCCTCACAGTGACCAAAATTGCCATTTTTACAGAGTTTTTCTTACTCAGAAGCTTCAATTTTGACCAATTTCAGGCAGAGAAATGACTTTAAACACACTTATTTTAGTTGAAAAAGTAATATTTCACATCCAACAGTAATTTGCAGTCAAAAGATTAAATGTTAAAATTTCCTCAGAATTGACCATTTTGGGAACGTTCGACAGCTCCGCGGTCATCGTTTTTCGTCCGAAAATTGATTTTTGTGACTTTACCAAAAATGATCCAAAATGTCAATTGGATCGTGCCTCATGTTGAATAACCAGTTTTTAAACCCTCACAGTGACCAAAATTGCTATTTTTACAGAGTTTTGCTTACTCAGAAGCTTCAATTTTGACCAATTTCAGGCAGAGAAATGACTTTAAACACACTTATTTTAGTTGAAAAAGTAATAATTCACATCCAACAGTAATTTGCAGTCAAAAGATTAAATGTTAAAATTTCATCAGAATTGACCATTTTGGGAACGTTCGACAGCTCCGCGGTCATCGTTTTTCGTCCTAAAATTGATTTTTGGGACTTTACCAAAAATGATTCAAAATATCAATTGGATCATGCCTCATGTTGAATAACCACTTTTTAAACCCTCACAGTGACCAAAAATGCCATTTCTACAGCGTTTTGCTTACTCAGAAGCTTCAATTTTGACAAATTTCAGGCAGAGAAATTACTTTAAACACACTTATTTTAGTTGAAAAAGTAATAATTCACATCCAACAGTAATTTGCAGTCAAAAGATTAAATGTTAAAATTTCATCAGAATTGACCATTTTGGGAACGTTCGACAGCTCCGCGGTCATCGTTTTTCGTCCTAAAATTGATTTTTTGGACTTTACCAAAAATAATTCAAAATGTCAATTGGATCGTGCCTCATGTTGAATAACCACTTTTTAAACCCTCACAGTGACCAAAATTGCCATTTTTACAGAGTTTTGCTTACTCAGAAGCTTCAATTTTGACCAATTTTAGGCACAGAAATTACTTTAAACACACTTATTTTAGTTGAAAAAGTAATAATTCATATCCAACAGTAATTTGCAGTCAAAAGATTAAATGTTAAAATTTCATCAGAATTTACCATTTTGGGGACGTTCGACAGCTCCGCGGTCATCGTTTTTTGTCCGAAAATTGATTTTTGGGACTTTACCAAAAATGATTCAAAATGTCAATTGGATCGTGCCTCATGTTGAATAACCACTTTTTACACCCTCACAGTGACCAAAATTGCCATTTTTACAGAGTTTTGCTTACTCAGTAGCTTCAATTTTGACCAATTTCAGGCAGAGAAATGACTTTAAACACACTCATTTTAGTTGAAAAAGTAATTATTCACATCCAACAGTAATTTGCAGTCAAAAGATTAAATGTTAAAATTTCATCAGAATTGACCATTTTGGGAACGTTCGACAGCTCCGCGGTCATCGTTTTTCGTCCGAAAATTGATTTTTGGGACTTTACCAAAAATGATTCAAAATGTCAATTGGATCATGCCTCATGTTGAATAACCACTTTTTAAACCCTCACAGTGACCAAAAATGCCATTTTTACAGCGTTTTGCTTACTCAGAAGCTTCAATTTTGACCAATTTCAGGCAGAGAAATTACTTTAAACACACTTATTTTAGTTGAAAAAGTAATAATTCACATCCAACTGTAATTTGCAGTCAAAAGATTAAATGTTAAAATTTCATCAGAATTGACCATTTTGGGAACGTTCGACAGCTCCGCGGTCATCGTTTTTCGTCCGAAAATTGATTTTTTTGGACTTTACCAAAAATGATTCAAAATATCAATTGGATCATGCCTCATGTTGAATAACCACTTTTTAAACCCTCACAGTGACCAAAATTGCCATTTTTACAGAGTTTTGCTTACTCAGAAGCTTCAATTTGGACCAATTTCAGGCACAGAAATTACTTTAAGCACAATTATTTTAGTTGAAAAAGTAATAATTCACATCCAACAGTAATTTGCAGTCAAAAGATTAAATGTTAAAATTTCATCAGAATTGACCATTTTGGGAACGTTCGACACCTCCGCGGTCATCGTTTTTCGTCCGAAAATTGATTTTTTGGTCTTTACCAAAAATGATTCAAAATGTCAATTGGATCGTACCTCATGTTGAATAACCACTTTTTAAACCCTCACAGTGACCAAAATTGCCATTTTTACAGAGTTTTGCTTACTCAGAAGCCTCAATTTTTACCAATTTCAGGCAGAGAAATTACTTTAAACACACTTATTTTAGTTGAAAAAGTAATAAGTCACATCCAACAGTAATTTGCAGTCAAAAGATTAAATGTTAAAATTTCATCAGAATTGACCATTTTGGGAACGTTCGACAGCTCCGCGGTCATCGTTTTTCGTCCGAAAATTGATTTTTGGGACTTTACCAAAAATGATTCAAAATGTCAATTGGATCGTGCCTCATGTTGAATAACCAGTTTTTAAACCCTCACAGTGACCAAAATTGCCATTTTTACAGAGTTTTGCTTACTCAGAAACTTCAATTTTGACCAATTTCAGGCAGATAAATGACTTTAAACACACTTATTTTAGTTGAAAAAGTAATAATTCACATCCAACAGTAATTTGCAGTCAAAAGATTAAATGTTAAAATTTCATCAGAATTGACCATTTTGGGAACGTTCGACAGCTCCGCGGTCATCGTTTTACGTCCGAAAATTGATTTTTTGGACTTTACCAAAAATGTTTCAAAATGTCAATTGGATCGTGCCTCATGTTGAATAACCACTTTTTAAACCCTCACAGTGACCAAATTTGCCATTTTTACAGAGTTTTTCTTACTCAGAAGCTTCAATTTTGACCAATTTCAGGCAGAGAAATGACTTTAAACAACCTTATTTTAGTTGAAAAAGTAATATTTCACATCCAACAGTAATTTGCAGTCAAAAGATTAAATGTTAAAATTTCCTCAGAATTGACCATTTTGGGAACGTTCGACAGCTCCGCGGTCATCGTTTTTCGTCCGAAAATTGATTTTTTTGGACTTTACCAAAAATGATTCAAAATGTCAATTGGATCATGCCTCATGTTGAATAACCACTTTTTAAACCCTCACATTGACCAAAATTGCCATTTTTACAGAGTTTCGCTTACTCAGAAGCTTCAATTTTGACCAATTTCAGGCAGAGAAATTACTTTAAACACACTTATTTTAGTTGAAAAAGTAATAATTCACATCCAACTGTAATTTGCAGTCAAAAGATTAAATGTTAAAATTTCATCAGAATTGACCATTTTGGGAACGTTCGACAGCTCCGCGGTCATCGTTTTTCGTCCGAAAATTGATTTTTTGGACTTTACCAAAAATAATTCAAAATGTCAATTGGATCGTGCCTCATGTTGAATAACCACTTTTTAAACCCTCATAGTGACCAAAATTGCCATTTTTACAGAGTTTTGCTTACTCAGAAGCTTCAATTTTGACCAATTTCAGGCACAGAAATTACTTTAAGCACACTTATTTTAGTTGAAAAAGTAATAATTCACATCCAACAGTAATTTGCAGTCAAAAGATTAAATGTTAAAATTTCATCAGAATTGACCATTTTGGGAACGTTCGACAGCTCCGCGGTCATCGTTTTTCGTCCGAAAATTGATTTTTGGGACTTTACCAAAAATGATTCAAAATGTCAATTGGATCGTGCCTCATGTTGAATAACCAGTTTTTAAACCCTCACAGTGACCAAAATTGCCATTTTTACAGAGTTTTGCTTACTCAGAAGCTTCAATTTTGACCAATTTCAGGCAGATAAATGACTTTAAACACACTTATTTTAGTTGAAAAAGTAATAATTCACATCCAACAGTAATTTGCAGTCAAAAGATTAAATGTTAAAATTTCCTCAGAATTGACCATTTTGGGAACGTTCGACAGCTCGTTTTTCGTCCGAAAATTGATTTTTTGGACTTTACCAAAAATGATTCAAAATGTCAATTGGATCATGCCTCATGTTGAATAACCACTTTTTAAACCCTCACATTGACCAAAATTGCCATTTTTACAGAGTTTCGCTTACTCAGAAGCTTCAATTTTGACCAATTTCAGGCAGAGAAATGACTTTAAACACACTTATTTTAGTTGAAAAAGTAATAATTCACATCCAACAGTAATTTGCAGTCAAAAGATTAAATGTTAAAATTTCATCAGAATTGACCATTTTGGGAACGTTCGACAGCTCCGCGGTCATCGTTTTTCGTCCGAAAATTGATTTTTGGGACTTTACCAAAAATGATTCAAAATATCAATTGGATCATGCCTCATGTTGAATAACCACTTTTTAAACCCTCACAGTGACCAAAAATGCCATTTTTACAGCGTTTTGCTTACTCAGAAGCTTCAATTTTGACCAATTTCAGGCAGAGAAATTACTTTAAACACACTTATTTTAGTTGAAAAAGTAATAATTCACATCCAACTGTAATTTGCAGTCAAAAGATTAAATGTTAAAATTTCATCAGAATTGACCATTTTGGGAACGTTCGACAGCTCCGTGGTCATCGTTTTTCGTCCGAAAATTGATTTTTTGGACTTTACCAAAAATTATTCAAAATGTCAATTGGATCATGCCTCATGTTGAATAACCACTTTTTAAACCCTCACATTGACCAAAATTGCCATTTTTACAGAGTTTCGCTTACTCAGAAGCTTCAATTTTGACCAATTTCAGGCAGAGAAATGACTTTAAACACACTTATTTTAGTTGAAAAAGTAATAATTCACATCCAACAGTAATTTGCAGTCAAAAGATTAAATGTTAAAATTTCATCAGAATTGACCATTTTGGGAACGTTCGACAGCTCCGCGGTCATCGTTTTTCATCCGAAAATTGATTTTTGTGACTTTACCAAAAATGATTCAAAATGTCAATTGGATCGTGCCTCATGTTGAATAACCAGTTTTTAAACCCTCACAGTGACCAAAATTGCCATTTTTACAGAGTTTTGCTTACTCAGAAGCTTCAATTTTGACCAATTTCAGGCAGATAAATGACTTTAAACACACTTATTTTAGTTGAAAAAGTAATAATTCACATCCAACAGTAATTTGCAGTCAAAAGATTAAATGTTAAAATTTCATCAGAATTGACCAATTTGGGAACGTTCGACAGCTCCGCGGTCATCGTTTTACGTCCGAAAATTGATTTTTTGGACTTCACCAAAAATGTTTCAAAATGTCAATTGGATCGTGCCTCATGTTGAATAACCACTTTTTAAACCCTCACAGTGACCAAAATTGCCATTTTTACAGAGTTTTTCTTACTCAGAAGCTTCAATTTTGACCAATTTCAGGCAGAGAAATGACTTTAAACACACTTATTTTAGTTGAAAAAGTAATATTTCACATCCAACAGTAATTTGCAGTCAAAAGATTAAATGTTAAAATTTCCTCAGAATTGACCATTTTGGGAACGTTCGACAGCTCCGCGGTCATCGTTTTTCGTCCGAAAATTGATTTTTGTGACTTTACCAAAAATGATCCAAAATGTCAATTGGATCGTGCCTCATGTTGAATAACCAGTTTTTAAACCCTCACAGTGACCAAAATTGCTATTTTTACAGAGTTTTGCTTACTCAGAAGCTTCAATTTTGACCAATTTCAGGCAGAGAAATGACTTTAAACACACTTATTTTAGTTGAAAAAGTAATAATTCACATCCAACAGTAATTTGCAGTCAAAAGATTAAATGTTAAAATTTCATCAGAATTGACCATTTTGGGAACGTTCGACAGCTCCGCGGTCATCGTTTTTCGTCCTAAAATTGATTTTTGGGACTTTACCAAAAATGATTCAAAATATCAATTGGATCATGCCTCATGTTGAATAACCACTTTTTAAACCCTCACAGTGACCAAAAATGCCATTTTTACAGCGTTTTGCTTACTCAGAAGCTTCAATTTTGACAAATTTCAGGCAGAGAAATTACTTTAAACACACTTATTTTAGTTGAAAAAGTAATAATTCACATCCAACAGTAATTTGCAGTCAAAAGATTAAATGTTAAAATTTCATCAGAATTGACCATTTTGGGAACGTTCGACAGCTCCGCGGTCATCGTTTTTCGTCCTAAAATTGATTTTTTGGACTTTACCAAAAATAATTCAAAATGTCAATTGGATCGTGCCTCATGTTGAATAACCACTTTTTAAACCCTCACAGTGACCAAAATTGCCATTTTTACAGAGTTTTGCTTACTCAGAAGCTTCAATTTTGACCAATTTTAGGCACAGAAATTACTTTAAACACACTTATTTTAGTTGAAAAAGTAATAATTCATATCCAACAGTAATTTGCAGTCAAAAGATTAAATGTTAAAATTTCATCAGAATTTACCATTTTGGGGACGTTCGACAGCTCCGCGGTCATCGTTTTTTGTCCGAAAATTGATTTTTGGGACTTTACCAAAAATGATTCAAAATGTCAATTGGATCGTGCCTCATGTTGAATAACCACTTTTTACACCCTCACAGTGACCAAAATTGCCATTTTTACAGAGTTTTGCTTACTCAGTAGCTTCAATTTTGACCAATTTCAGGCAGAGAAATGACTTTAAACACACTCATTTTAGTTGAAAAAGTAATTATTCACATCCAACAGTAATTTGCAGTCAAAAGATTAAATGTTAAAATTTCATCAGAATTGACCATTTTGGGAACGTTCGACAGCTCCGCGGTCATCGTTTTTCGTCCGAAAATTGATTTTTGGGACTTTACCAAAAATGAGTCAAAATGTCAATTGGATCATGCCTCATGTTGAATAACCACTTTTTAAACCCTCACAGTGACCAAAAATGCCATTTTTACAGCGTTTTGCTTACTCAGAAGCTTCAATTTTGACCAATTTCAGGCAGAGAAATTACTTTAAACACACTTATTTTAGTTGAAAAAGTAATAATTCACATCCAACTGTAATTTGCAGTCAAAAGATTAAATGTTAAAATTTCATCAGAATTGACCATTTTGGGAACGTTCGACAGCTCCGCGGTCATCGTTTTTCGTCCGAAAATTGATTTTTTTGGACTTTACCAAAAATGATTCAAAATATCAATTGGATCATGCCTCATGTTGAATAACCACTTTTTAAACCCTCACAGTGACCAAAATTGCCATTTTTACAGAGTTTTGCTTACTCAGAAGCTTCAATTTGGACCAATTTCAGGCACAGAAATTACTTTAAGCACAATTATTTTAGTTGAAAAAGTAATAATTCACATCCAACAGTAATTTGCAGTCAAAAGATTAAATGTTAAAATTTCATCAGAATTGACCATTTTGGGAACGTTCGACACCTCCGCGGTCATCGTTTTTCGTCCGAAAATTGATTTTTTGGTCTTTACCAAAAATGATTCAAAATGTCAATTGGATCGTACCTCATGTTGAATAACCACTTTTTAAACCCTCACAGTGACCAAAATTGCCATTTTTACAGAGTTTTGCTTACTCAGAAGCCTCAATTTTTACCAATTTCAGGCAGAGAAATTACTTTAAACACACTTATTTTAGTTGAAAAAGTAATAAGTCACATCCAACAGTAATTTGCAGTCAAAAGATTAAATGTTAAAATTTCATCAGAATTGACCATTTTGGGAACGTTCGACAGCTCCGCGGTCATCGTTTTTCGTCCGAAAATTGATTTTTGGGACTTTACCAAAAATGATTCAAAATGTCAATTGGATCGTGCCTCATGTTGAATAACCAGTTTTTAAACCCTCACAGTGACCAAAATTGCCATTTTTACAGAGTTTTGCTTACTCAGAAACTTCAATTTTGACCAATTTCAGGCAGATAAATGACTTTAAACACACTTATTTTAGTTGAAAAAGTAATAATTCACATCCAACAGTAATTTGCAGTCAAAAGATTAAATGTTAAAATTTCATCAGAATTGACCATTTTGGGAACGTTCGACAGCTCCGCGGTCATCGTTTTACGTCCGAAAATTGATTTTTTGGACTTTACCAAAAATGTTTCAAAATGTCAATTGGATCGTGCCTCATGTTGAATAACCACTTTTTAAACCCTCACAGTGACCAAATTTGCCATTTTTACAGAGTTTTTCTTACTCAGAAGCTTCAATTTTGACCAATTTCAGGCAGAGAAATGACTTTAAACAACCTTATTTTAGTTGAAAAAGTAATATTTCACATCCAACAGTAATTTGCAGTCAAAAGATTAAATGTTAAAATTTCCTCAGAATTGACCATTTTGGGAACGTTCGACAGCTCCGCGGTCATCGTTTTTCGTCCGAAAATTGATTTTTTTGGACTTTACCAAAAATGATTCAAAATGTCAATTGGATCATGCCTCATGTTGAATAACCACTTTTTAAACCCTCACATTGACCAAAATTGCCATTTTTACAGAGTTTCGCTTACTCAGAAGCTTCAATTTTGACCAATTTCAGGCAGAGAAATTACTTTAAACACACTTATTTTAGTTGAAAAAGTAATAATTCACATCCAACTGTAATTTGCAGTCAAAAGATTAAATGTTAAAATTTCATCAGAATTGACCATTTTGGGAACGTTCGACAGCTCCGCGGTCATCGTTTTTCGTCCGAAAATTGATTTTTTGGACTTTACCAAAAATAATTCAAAATGTCAATTGGATCGTGCCTCATGTTGAATAACCACTTTTTAAACCCTCATAGTGACCAAAATTGCCATTTTTACAGAGTTTTGCTTACTCAGAAGCTTCAATTTTGACCAATTTCAGGCACAGAAATTACTTTAAGCACACTTATTTTAGTTGAAAAAGTAATAATTCACATCCAACAGTAATTTGCAGTCAAAAGATTAAATGTTAAAATTTCATCAGAATTGACCATTTTGGGAACGTTCGACAGCTCCGCGGTCATCGTTTTTCGTCCGAAAATTGATTTTTGGGACTTTACCAAAAATGATTCAAAATGTCAATTGGATCGTGCCTCATGTTGAATAACCAGTTTTTAAACCCTCACAGTGACCAAAATTGCCATTTTTACAGAGTTTTGCTTACTCAGAAGCTTCAATTTTGACCAATTTCAGGCAGATAAATGACTTTAAACACACTTATTTTAGTTGAAAAAGTAATAATTCACATCCAACAGTAATTTGCAGTCAAAAGATTAAATGTTAAAATTTCCTCAGAATTGACCATTTTGGGAACGTTCGACAGCTCGTTTTTCGTCCGAAAATTGATTTTTTGGACTTTACCAAAAATGATTCAAAATGTCAATTGGATCATGCCTCATGTTGAATAACCACTTTTTAAACCCTCACATTGACCAAAATTGCCATTTTTACAGAGTTTCGCTTACTCAGAAGCTTCAATTTTGACCAATTTCAGGCAGAGAAATGACTTTAAACACACTTATTTTAGTTGAAAAAGTAATAATTCACATCCAACAGTAATTTGCAGTCAAAAGATTAAATGTTAAAATTTCATCAGAATTGACCATTTTGGGAACGTTCGACAGCTCCGCGGTCATCGTTTTTCGTCCGAAAATTGATTTTTGGGACTTTACCAAAAATGATTCAAAATATCAATTGGATCATGCCTCATGTTGAATAACCACTTTTTAAACCCTCACAGTGACCAAAAATGCCATTTTTACAGCGTTTTGCTTACTCAGAAGCTTCAATTTTGACCAATTTCAGGCAGAGAAATTACTTTAAACACACTTATTTTAGTTGAAAAAGTAATAATTCACATCCAACTGTAATTTGCAGTCAAAAGATTAAATGTTAAAATTTCATCAGAATTGACCATTTTGGGAACGTTCGACAGCTCCGTGGTCATCGTTTTTTGTCCGAAAATTGATTTTTTGGACTTTACCAAAAATAATTAAAAATGTCAATTGGATCGTGCCTCATGTTGAATAACCACTTTTTAAACCCTCACAGTGACCAAAATTGCCATTTTTACAGAGTTTTGCTTACTCAGAAGCTTCAATTTTGACCAATTTCAGGCAGAGAAATGACTTTAAACACACTTATTTTAGTTGAAAAAGTAATTATTCACATCCAACAGTAATTTGCAGTCAAAAGATTAAATGTTAAAATTTCATCAGAATTGACCATTTTGGGAACGTTCGACAGCTCCGCGGTCATCGTTTTTCGTCCGAAAATTGATTTTTGGGATTTTACCAAAAATGATTCAAAATGTCAATTGGATCATGCCTCATGTTGAATAACCACTTTTTAAACCCTCACAGTGACCAAAATTGCCATTTTTACAGAGTTTTTCTTACTCAGAAGCTTCAATTTTGACCAATTTCAGGCAGAGAAATGACTTTAAACACACTTATTTTAGTTGAAAAAGTAATATTTCACATCCAACAGTAATTTGCAGTCAAAAGATTAAATGTTAAAATTTCCTCAGAATTGACCATTTTGGGAACGTTCGACAGCTCCGCGGTCATCGTTTTTCGTCCGAAAATTGATTTTTTTGGACTTTACCAAAAATGTTTCAAAATGTCAATTGGATCGTGCCTTATGTTGAATAACCACTTTTTAAACCCTCACAGTGACCAAAATTGCCATTTTTACAGAGTTTTGCTTACTCAGAAGCCTCAATTTTTACCAATTTCAGGAAGAGAAATGACTTTAAACACACTTATTTTAGTTGAAAAAGTAATATTTCACATCCAACAGTAATTTGCAGTCAAAAGATTAAATGTTACAATTTCCTCAGAATTGACCATTTTGGGAACGTTCGACAGCTCCGCGGTCATCGTTTTTCGTCCGAAAATTGATTTTTTGGACTTTACCAAAAATGATTCAAAATGTCAATTGGATCATGCCTCATGTTGAATAACCACTTTTTAAACCCTCACATTGACCAAAATTGCCATTTTTACAGAGTTTCGCTTACTCAGAAGCTTCAATTTTGACCAATTTCAGGCAGAGAAATGACTTTAAACACACTTATTTTAGTTGAAAAAGTAATAATTCACATCCAACAGTAATTTGCAGTCAAAAGATTAAATGTTAAAATTTCATCAGAATTGACCATTTTGGGAACGTTCGAAAGCTCCGCGGTCATCGTTTTACGTCTGAAAATGGATTTTTTGGACTTTACCAAAAATGTTTCGAAATGTCAATTGGATCGTGTCTCATGTTGAATAACCACTTTTTAAACCCTCACAGTGACCAAAATTGCCATTTTTACAGAGTTTTTCTTACTCAGAAGCTTCAATTTTGACCAATTTCAGGCAGAGAAATGACTTTAAACACACTTATTTTAGTTGAAAAAGTAATATTTCACATCCAACAGTAATTTGCAGTCAAAAGATTAAATGTTAAAATTTCCTCAGAATTGACCATTTTGGGAACGTCCGACAGCTCCGCGGTCATCGTTTTTCGTCCGAAAATTGATTTTTTGGACTTTACCAAAAATGATTCAAAATGTCAATTGGATCATGCCTCATGTTGAATAACCACTTTTTAAACCCTCACATTGACCAAAATTGCTATTTTTACAGAGTTTCGCTTACTCAGAAGCTTCAATTTTGACCAATTTCAGGCACAGAAATTACTTTAAACACACTTATTTTAGTTGAAAAAGTAATAATTCACATCCAACAGTAATTTGCAGTCAAAAGATTAAATGTTAAAATTTCATCAGAATTGACCATTATGGGGACGTTTGACAGCTCCGCGGTCATCGTTTTTTGTCCGAAAATTGATTTTTTTGACTTTACCAAAAATGATTCAAAATGTCAATTGGATCGTGCCTCGTGTTGAATAACCAGTTTTTAAACCCTCACATTGACCAAAATTGCCATTTTTACAGAGTTTCGCTTACTCAGAAGCTTCAATTTTGACCAATTTCAGGCAGAGAAATGACTTTAAACACACTTATTTTAGTTGAAAAAGTAATAATTCACATCCAACAGTAATTTGCAGTCAAAAGATTAAATGTTAAAATTTCATCAGAATTGACCATTTTGGGAACGTTCGACAGCTCCGCGGTCATCGTTTTTCGTCCGAAAATTGATTTTTGGGACTTTACCAAAAATGATTCAAAATGTCAATTGGATCGTGCCTCATGTTGAATAACCAGTTTTTAAACCCTCACAGTGACCAAAATTGCCATTTTTACAGAGTTTTGCTTACTCAGAAGCTTCAATTTTGACCAATTTCAGGCAGATAAATGACTTTAAACACACTTATTTTAGTTGAAAAAGTAATAATTCACATCCAACAGTAATTTGCAGTCAAAAGATTAAATGTTAAAATTTCATCAGAATTGACCATTTTGGGAACGTTCGACAGCTCCGCGGTCATCGTTTTTCGTCCGAAAATTGATTTTTGGGACTTTACCAAAAATGATTCAAAATATAAATTGGATCATGCCTCATGTTGAATAACCACTTTTTAAACCCTCACAGTGACCAAAAATGCCATTTTTACAGCGTTTTGCTTACTCAGAAGCTTCAATTTTGACCAATTTCAGGCAGAGAAATTACTTTAAACACACTTATTTTAGTTGAAAAAGTAATAATTCACATCCAACAGTAATTTGCAGTCAAAAGATTAAATGTTACAATTTCATCAGAATTGACCATTTTGGGGACGTTCGACAGCTCCGCGGTCATCGTTTTTTGTCCGAAAATTGATTTTTTTGACTTTACCAAAAATGATTCAAAATGTCAATTGGATCGTGCCTCGTGTTGAATAACCAGTTTTTAAACCCTCACATTGACCAAAATTGCCATTTTTACAGAGTTTCGCTTACTCAGAAGCTTCAATTTTGACCAATTTCAGGCAGAGAAATGACTTTAAACACACTTAGTTTAGTTGAAAAAGTAATAATTCACATCCAACAGTAATTTGCAGTCAAAAGATTAAATGTTAAAATTTCATCAGAATTGACCATTTTGGGAACGTTCGACAGCTCCGCGGTCATCGTTTTACGTCCGAAAATTGATTTTTTGGACTTTACCAAAAATGTTTCAAAATGTCAATTGGATCGTGCCTTATGTTGAATAACCACTTTTTAAACCCTCACAGTGACCAAAATTGCCATTTTTACAGAGTTTTGCTTACTCAGAAGCCTCAATTTTTACCAATTTCAGGCAGAGAAATGACTTTAAACACACTTATTTTAGTTGAAAAAGTAATATTTCACATCCAACAGTAATTTGCAGTCAAAAGATTAAATGTTACAATTTCCTCAGAATTGACCATTTTGGGAACGTTCGACAGCTCCGCGGTCATCGTTTTTCGTCCGAAAATTGATTTTTTGGACTTTACCAAAAATTATTCAAAATGTCAATTGGATCATGCCTCATGTTGAATAACCACTTTTTAAACCCTCACATTGACCAAAATTGCCATTTTTACAGAGTTTCGCTTACTCAGAAGCTTCAATTTTGACCAATTTCAGGCAGAGAAATGACTTTAAACACACTTATTTTAGTTGAAAAAGTAATAATTCACATCCAACAGTAATTTGCAGTCAAAAGATTAAATGTTAAAATTTCATCAGAATTGACCATTTTGGGAACGTTCGACAGCTCCGCGGTCATCGTTTTTCATCCGAAAATTGATTTTTGTGACTTTACCAAAAATGATTCAAAATGTCAATTGGATCGTGCCTCATGTTGAATAACCAGTTTTTAAACCCTCACAGTGACCAAAATTGCCATTTTTACAGAGTTTTGCTTACTCAGAAGCTTCAATTTTGACCAATTTCAGGCAGATAAATGACTTTAAACACACTTATTTTAGTTGAAAAAGTAATAATTCACATCCAACAGTAATTTGCAGTCAAAAGATTAAATGTTAAAATTTCATCAGAATTGACCAATTTGGGAACGTTCGACAGCTCCGCGGTCATCGTTTTACGTCCGAAAATTGATTTTTTGGACTTCACCAAAAATGTTTCAAAATGTCAATTGGATCGTGCCTCATGTTGAATAACCACTTTTTAAACCCTCACAGTGACCAATATTGCCATTTTTACAGAGTTTTTCTTACTCAGAAGCTTCAATTTTGACCAATTTCAGGCAGAGAAATGACTTTAAACACACTTATTTTAGTTGAAAAAGTAATATTTCACATCCAACAGTAATTTGCAGTCAAAAGATTAAATGTTAAAATTTCCTCAGAATTGACCATTTTGGAAACGTTCGACAGCTCCGCGGTCATCGTTTTTCGTCCGAAAATTGATTTTTGTGACTTTACCAAAAATGATCCAAAATGTCAATTGGATCGTGCCTCATGTTGAATAACCAGTTTTTAAACCCTCACAGTGACCAAAATTGCTATTTTTACAGAGTTTTGCTTACTCAGAAGCTTCAATTTTGACCAATTTCAGGCAGAGAAATGACTTTAAACACACTTATTTTAGTTGAAAAAGTAATAATTCACATCCAACAGTAATTTGCAGTCAAAAGATTAAATGTTAAAATTTCATCAGAATTGACCATTTTGGGAACGTTCGACAGCTCCGCGGTCATCGTTTTTCGTCCTAAAATTGATTTTTGGGACTTTACCAAAAATGATTCAAAATATCAATTGGATCATGCCTCATGTTGAATAACCACTTTTTAAACCCTCACAGTGACCAAAAATGCCATTTTTACAGCGTTTTGCTTACTCAGAAGCTTCAATTTTGACAAATTTCAGGCAGAGAAATTACTTTAAACACACTTATTTTAGTTGAAAAAGTAATAATTCACATCCAACAGTAATTTGCAGTCAAAAGATTAAATGTTAAAATTTCATCAGAATTGACCATTTTGGGAACGTTCGACAGCTCCGCGGTCATCGTTTTTCGTCCTAAAATTGATTTTTTGGACTTTACCAAAAATAATTCAAAATGTCAATTGGATCGTGCCTCATGTTGAATAACCACTTTTTAAACCCTCACAGTGACCAAAATTGCCATTTTTACAGAGTTTTGCTTACTCAGAAGCTTCAATTTTGACCAATTTTAGGCACAGAAATTACTTTAAACACACTTATTTTAGTTGAAAAAGTAATAATTCATATCCAACAGTAATTTGCAGTCAAAAGATTAAATGTTAAAATTTCATCAGAATTTACCATTTTGGGGACGTTCGACAGCTCCGCGGTCATCGTTTTTTGTCCGAAAATTGATTTTTGGGACTTTACCAAAAATGATTCAAAATGTCAATTGGATCGTGCCTCATGTTGAATAACCACTTTTTACACCCTCACAGTGACCAAAATTGCCATTTTTACAGAGTTTTGCTTACTCAGTAGCTTCAATTTTGACCAATTTCAGGCAGAGAAATGACTTTAAACACACTCATTTTAGTTGAAAAAGTAATTATTCACATCCAACAGTAATTTGCAGTCAAAAGATTAAATGTTAAAATTTCATCAGAATTGACCATTTTGGGAACGTTCGACAGCTCCGCGGTCATCGTTTTTCGTCCGAAAATTGATTTTTGGGACTTTACCAAAAATGATTCAAAATGTCAATTGGATCATGCCTCATGTTGAATAACCACTTTTTAAACCCTCACAGTGACCAAAAATGCCATTTTTACAGCGTTTTGCTTACTCAGAAGCTTCAATTTTGACCAATTTCAGGCAGAGAAATTACTTTAAACACACTTATTTTAGTTGAAAAAGTAATAATTCACATCCAACTGTAATTTGCAGTCAAAAGATTAAATGTTAAAATTTCATCAGAATTGACCATTTTGGGAACGTTCGACAGCTCCGCGGTCATCGTTTTTCGTCCGAAAATTGATTTTTTTGGACTTTACCAAAAATGATTCAAAATATCAATTGGATCATGCCTCATGTTGAATAACCACTTTTTAAACCCTCACAGTGACCAAAATTGCCATTTTTACAGAGTTTTGCTTACTCAGAAGCTTCAATTTGGACCAATTTCAGGCACAGAAATTACTTTAAGCACAATTATTTTAGTTGAAAAAGTAATAATTCACATCCAACAGTAATTTGCAGTCAAAAGATTAAATGTTAAAATTTCATCAGAATTGACCATTTTGGGAACGTTCGACACCTCCGCGGTCATCGTTTTTCGTCCGAAAATTGATTTTTTGGTCTTTACCAAAAATGATTCAAAATGTCAATTGGATCGTACCTCATGTTGAATAACCACTTTTTAAACCCTCACAGTGACCAAAATTGCCATTTTTACAGAGTTTTGCTTACTCAGAAGCCTCAATTTTTACCAATTTCAGGCACAGAAATTACTTTAAGCACAATTATTTTAGTTGAAAAAGTAATAATTCACATCCAACAGTAATTTGCAGTCAAAAGATTAAATGTTAAAATTTCATCAGAATTGACCATTTTGGGAACGTTCGACAGCTCCGCGGTCATCGTTTTTCGTCCGAAAATTGATTTTTTGGTCTTTACCAAAAATGATTCAAAATGTCAATTGGATCGTGCCTCATGTTGAATAACCAGTTTTTAAACCCTCACAGTGACCAAAATTGCCATTTTTACAGAGTTTTGCTTACTCAGAAACTTCAATTTTGACCAATTTCAGGCAGATAAATGACTTTAAACACACTTATTTTAGTTGAAAAAGTAATAATTCACATCCAACAGTAATTTGCAGTCAAAAGATTAAATGTTAAAATTTCATCAGAATTGACCATTTTGGGAACGTTCGACAGCTCCGCGGTCATCGTTTTACGTCCGAAAATTGATTTTTTGGACTTTACCAAAAATGTTTCAAAATGTCAATTGGATCGTGCCTCATGTTGAATAACCACTTTTTAAACCCTCACAGTGACCAAATTTGCCATTTTTACAGAGTTTTTCTTACTCAGAAGCTTCAATTTTGACCAATTTCAGGCAGAGAAATGACTTTAAACAACCTTATTTTAGTTGAAAAAGTAATATTTCACATCCAACAGTAATTTGCAGTCAAAAGATTAAATGTTAAAATTTCCTCAGAATTGACCATTTTGGGAACGTTCGACAGCTCCGCGGTCATCGTTTTTCGTCCGAAAATTGATTTTTTTGGACTTTACCAAAAATGATTCAAAATGTCAATTGGATCATGCCTCATGTTGAATAACCACTTTTTAAACCCTCACATTGACCAAAATTGCCATTTTTACAGAGTTTCGCTTACTCAGAAGCTTCAATTTTGACCAATTTCAGGCAGAGAAATTACTTTAAACACACTTATTTTAGTTGAAAAAGTAATAATTCACATCCAACTGTAATTTGCAGTCAAAAGATTAAATGTTAAAATTTCATCAGAATTGACCATTTTGGGAACGTTCGACAGCTCCGCGGTCATCGTTTTTCGTCCGAAAATTGATTTTTTTGGACTTTACCAAAAATGATTCAAAATATCAATTGGATCATGCCTCATGTTGAATAACCACTTTTTAAACCCTCACAGTGACCAAAATTGCCATTTTTACAGAGTTTTGCTTACTCAGAAGCTTCAATTTGGACCAATTTCAGGCACAGAAATTACTTTAAGCACAATTATTTTAGTTGAAAAAGTAATAATTCACATCCAACAGTAATTTGCAGTCAAAAGATTAAATGTTAAAATTTCATCAGAATTGACCATTTTGGGAACGTTCGACACCTCCGCGGTCATCGTTTTTCGTCCGAAAATTGATTTTTTGGTCTTTACCAAAAATGATTCAAAATGTCAATTGGATCGTACCTCATGTTGAATAACCACTTTTTAAACCCTCACAGTGACCAAAATTGCCATTTTTACAGAGTTTTGCTTACTCAGAAGCCTCAATTTTTACCAATTTCAGGCAGAGAAATTACTTTAAACACACTTATTTTAGTTGAAAAAGTAATAAGTCACATCCAACAGTAATTTGCAGTCAAAAGATTAAATGTTAAAATTTCATCAGAATTGACCATTTTGGGAACGTTCGACAGCTCCGCGGTCATCGTTTTTCGTCCGAAAATTGATTTTTGGGACTTTACCAAAAATGATTCAAAATGTCAATTGGATCGTGCCTCATGTTGAATAACCAGTTTTTAAACCCTCACAGTGACCAAAATTGCCATTTTTACAGAGTTTTGCTTACTCAGAAACTTCAATTTTGACCAATTTCAGGCAGATAAATGACTTTAAACACACTTATTTTAGTTGAAAAAGTAATAATTCACATCCAACAGTAATTTGCAGTCAAAAGATTAAATGTTAAAATTTCATCAGAATTGACCATTTTGGGAACGTTCGACAGCTCCGCGGTCATCGTTTTACGTCCGAAAATTGATTTTTTGGACTTTACCAAAAATGTTTCAAAATGTCAATTGGATCGTGCCTCATGTTGAATAACCACTTTTTAAACCCTCACAGTGACCAAATTTGCCATTTTTACAGAGTTTTTCTTACTCAGAAGCTTCAATTTTGACCAATTTCAGGCAGAGAAATGACTTTAAACAACCTTATTTTAGTTGAAAAAGTAATATTTCACATCCAACAGTAATTTGCAGTCAAAAGATTAAATGTTAAAATTTCCTCAGAATTGACCATTTTGGGAACGTTCGACAGCTCCGCGGTCATCGTTTTTCGTCCGAAAATTGATTTTTTTGGACTTTACCAAAAATGATTCAAAATGTCAATTGGATCATGCCTCATGTTGAATAACCACTTTTTAAACCCTCACATTGACCAAAATTGCCATTTTTACAGAGTTTCGCTTACTCAGAAGCTTCAATTTTGACCAATTTCAGGCAGAGAAATTACTTTAAACACACTTATTTTAGTTGAAAAAGTAATAATTCACATCCAACTGTAATTTGCAGTCAAAAGATTAAATGTTAAAATTTCATCAGAATTGACCATTTTGGGAACGTTCGACAGCTCCGCGGTCATCGTTTTTCGTCCGAAAATTGATTTTTTGGACTTTACCAAAAATAATTCAAAATGTCAATTGGATCGTGCCTCATGTTGAATAACCACTTTTTAAACCCTCATAGTGACCAAAATTGCCATTTTTACAGAGTTTTGCTTACTCAGAAGCTTCAATTTTGACCAATTTCAGGCACAGAAATTACTTTAAGCACACTTATTTTAGTTGAAAAAGTAATAATTCACATCCAACAGTAATTTGCAGTCAAAAGATTAAATGTTAAAATTTCATCAGAATTGACCATTTTGGGAACGTTCGACAGCTCCGCGGTCATCGTTTTTCGTCCGAAAATTGATTTTTGGGACTTTACCAAAAATGATTCAAAATGTCAATTGGATCGTGCCTCATGTTGAATAACCAGTTTTTAAACCCTCACAGTGACCAAAATTGCCATTTTTACAGAGTTTTGCTTACTCAGAAGCTTCAATTTTGACCAATTTCAGGCAGATAAATGACTTTAAACACACTTATTTTAGTTGAAAAAGTAATAATTCACATCCAACAGTAATTTGCAGTCAAAAGATTAAATGTTAAAATTTCCTCAGAATTGACCATTTTGGGAACGTTCGACAGCTCGTTTTTCGTCCGAAAATTGATTTTTTGGACTTTACCAAAAATGATTCAAAATGTCAATTGGATCATGCCTCATGTTGAATAACCACTTTTTAAACCCTCACATTGACCAAAATTGCCATTTTTACAGAGTTTCGCTTACTCAGAAGCTTCAATTTTGACCAATTTCAGGCAGAGAAATGACTTTAAACACACTTATTTTAGTTGAAAAAGTAATAATTCACATCCAACAGTAATTTGCAGTCAAAAGATTAAATGTTAAAATTTCATCAGAATTGACCATTTTGGGAACGTTCGACAGCTCCGCGGTCATCGTTTTTCGTCCGAAAATTGATTTTTGGGACTTTACCAAAAATGATTCAAAATATCAATTGGATCATGCCTCATGTTGAATAACCACTTTTTAAACCCTCACAGTGACCAAAAATGCCATTTTTACAGCGTTTTGCTTACTCAGAAGCTTCAATTTTGACCAATTTCAGGCAGAGAAATTACTTTAAACACACTTATTTTAGTTGAAAAAGTAATAATTCACATCCAACTGTAATTTGCAGTCAAAAGATTAAATGTTAAAATTTCATCAGAATTGACCATTTTGGGAACGTTCGACAGCTCCGTGGTCATCGTTTTTTGTCCGAAAATTGATTTTTTGGACTTTACCAAAAATAATTAAAAATGTCAATTGGATCGTGCCTCATGTTGAATAACCACTTTTTAAACCCTCACAGTGACCAAAATTGCCATTTTTACAGAGTTTTGCTTACTCAGAAGCTTCAATTTTGACCAATTTCAGGCAGAGAAATGACTTTAAACACACTTATTTTAGTTGAAAAAGTAATTATTCACATCCAACAGTAATTTGCAGTCAAAAGATTAAATGTTAAAATTTCATCAGAATTGACCATTTTGGGAACGTTCGACAGCTCCGCGGTCATCGTTTTTCGTCCGAAAATTGATTTTTGGGATTTTACCAAAAATGATTCAAAATGTCAATTGGATCGTGCCTCATGTTGAATAACCACTTTTTAAACCCTCACAGTGACCAAAATTGCCATTTTTACAGAGTTTTTCTTACTCAGAAGCTTCAATTTTGACCAATTTCAGGCAGAGAAATGACTTTAAACACACTTATTTCAGTTGAAAAAGTAATATTTCACATCCAACAGTAATTTGCAGTCAAAAGATTAAATGTTAAAATTTCCTCAGAATTGACCATTTTGGGAACGTTCGACAGCTCCGCGGTCATCGTTTTTTGTCCGAAAATTGATTTTTTTGGACTTTACCAAAAATGATTCAAAATGTCAATTGGATCATGCCTCATGTTGAATAACCACTTTTTAAACCCTCACATTGACCAAAATTGCCATTTTTACAGAGTTTTTCTTACTCAGAAGCTTCAATTTTGACCAATTTCAGGCAGAGAAATGACTTTAAACACACTTATTTTAGTTGAAAAAGTAATATTTCACATCCAACAGTAATTTGCAGTCAAAAGATTAAATGTTAAAATTTCCTCAGAATTGACCATTTTGGGAACGTTCGACAGCTCCGCGGTCATCGTTTTTCGTCCGAAAATTGATTTTTTTGGACTTTACCAAAAATGTTTCAAAATGTCAATTGGATCGTGCCTTATGTTGAATAACCACTTTTTAAACCCTCACAGTGACCAAAATTGCCATTTTTACAGAGTTTTGCTTACTCAGAAGCCTCAATTTTTACCAATTTCAGGAAGAGAAATGACTTTAAACACTCTTATTTTAGTTGAAAAAGTAATATTTCACATCCAACAGTAATTTGCAGTCAAAAGATTAAATGTTACAATTTCCTCAGAATTGACCATTTTGGGAACGTTCGACAGCTCCGCGGTCATCGTTTTTCGTCCGAAAATTGATTTTTTGGACTTTACCAAAAATGATTCAAAATGTCAATTGGATCATGCCTCATGTTGAATAACCACTTTTTAAACCCTCACATTGACCAAAATTGCCATTTTTACAGAGTTTCGCTTACTCAGAAGCTTCAATTTTGACCAATTTCAGGCAGAGAAATGACTTTAAACACACTTATTTTAGTTGAAAAAGTAATAATTCACATCCAACAGTAATTTGCAGTCAAAAGATTAAATGTTAAAATTTCATCAGAATTGACCATTTTGGGAACGTTCGAAAGCTCCGCGGTCATCGTTTTACGTCTGAAAATGGATTTTTTGGACTTTACCAAAAATGTTTCGAAATGTCAATTGGATCGTGTCTCATGTTGAATAACCACTTTTTAAACCCTCACAGTGACCAAAATTGCCATTTTTACAGAGTTTTTCTTACTCAGAAGCTTCAATTTTGACCAATTTCAGGCAGAGAAATGACTTTAAACACACTTATTTTAGTTGAAAAAGTAATATTTCACATCCAACAGTAATTTGCAGTCAAAAGATTAAATGTTAAAATTTCCTCAGAATTGACCATTTTGGGAACGTCCGACAGCTCCGCGGTCATCGTTTTTCGTCCGAAAATTGATTTTTTGGACTTTACCAAAAATGATTCAAAATGTCAATTGGATCATGCCTCATGTTGAATAACCACTTTTTAAACCCTCACATTGACCAAAATTGCTATTTTTACAGAGTTTCGCTTACTCAGAAGCTTCAATTTTGACCAATTTCAGGCACAGAAATTACTTTAAACACACTTATTTTAGTTGAAAAAGTAATAATTCACATCCAACAGTAATTTGCAGTCAAAAGATTAAATGTTAAAATTTCATCAGAATTGACCATTATGGGGACGTTTGACAGCTCCGCGGTCATCGTTTTTTGTCCGAAAATTGATTTTTTTGACTTTACCAAAAATGATTCAAAATGTCAATTGGATCGTGCCTCGTGTTGAATAACCAGTTTTTAAACCCTCACATTGACCAAAATTGCCATTTTTACAGAGTTTCGCTTACTCAGAAGCTTCAATTTTGACCAATTTCAGGCAGAGAAATGACTTTAAACACACTTATTTTAGTTGAAAAAGTAATAATTCACATCCAACAGTAATTTGCAGTCAAAAGATTAAATGTTAAAATTTCATCAGAATTGACCATTTTGGGAACGTTCGACAGCTCCGCGGTCATCGTTTTTCGTCCGAAAATTGATTTTTGGGACTTTACCAAAAATGATTCAAAATGTCAATTGGATCGTGCCTCATGTTGAATAACCAGTTTTTAAACCCTCACAGTGACCAAAATTGCCATTTTTACAGAGTTTTGCTTACTCAGAAGCTTCAATTTTGACCAATTTCAGGCAGATAAATGACTTTAAACACACTTATTTTAGTTGAAAAAGTAATAATTCACATCCAACAGTAATTTGCAGTCAAAAGATTAAATGTTAAAATTTCATCAGAATTGACCATTTTGGGAACGTTCGACAGCTCCGCGGTCATCGTTTTTCGTCCGAAAATTGATTTTTTTGACTTTACCAAAAATGATTCAAAATGTCAATTGGATCGTGCCTCGTGTTGAATAACCAGTTTTTAAACCCTCACATTGACCAAAATTGCCATTTTTACAGAGTTTCGCTTACTCAGAAGCTTCAATTTTGACCAATTTCAGGCAGAGAAATGACTTTAAACACACTTAGTTTAGTTGAAAAAGTAATAATTCACATCCAACAGTAATTTGCAGTCAAAAGATTAAATGTTACAATTTCCTCAGAATTGACCATTTTGGGAACGTTCGACAGCTCCGCGGTCATCGTTTTTCGTCCGAAAATTGATTTTTTGGACTTTACCAAAAATTATTCAAAATGTCAATTGGATCATGCCTCATGTTGAATAACCACTTTTTAAACCCTCACATTGACCAAAATTGCCATTTTTACAGAGTTTCGCTTACTCAGAAGCTTCAATTTTGACCAATTTCAGGCAGAGAAATGACTTTAAACACACTTATTTTAGTTGAAAAAGTAATAATTCACATCCAACAGTAATTTGCAGTCAAAAGATTAAATGTTAAAATTTCATCAGAATTGACCATTTTGGGAACGTTCGACAGCTCCGCGGTCATCGTTTTTCATCCAAAAATTGATTTTTGTGACTTTACCAAAAATGATTCAAAATGTCAATTGGATCGTGCCTCATGTTGAATAACCAGTTTTTAAACCCTCACAGTGACCAAAATTGCCATTTTTACAGAGTTTTGCTTACTCAGAAGCTTCAATTTTGACCAATTTCAGGCAGATAAATGACTTTAAACACACTTATTTTAGTTGAAAAAGTAATAATTCACATTCAACAGTAATTTGCAGTCAAAAGATTAAATGTTAAAATTTCATCAGAATTGACCAATTTGGGAACGTTCGACAGCTCCGCGGTCATCGTTTTACGTCCGAAAATTGATTTTTTGGACTTCACCAAAAATGTTTCAAAATGTCAATTGGATCGTGCCTCATGTTGAATAACCACTTTTTAAACCCTCACAGTGACCAAAATTGCCATTTTTACAGAGTTTTTCTTACTCAGAAGCTTCAATTTTGACCAATTTCAGGCAGAGAAATGACTTTAAACACACTTATTTTAGTTGAAAAAGTAATATTTCACATCCAACAGTAATTTGCAGTCAAAAGATTAAATGTTAAAATTTCCTCAGAATTGACCATTTTGGGAACGTTCGACAGCTCCGCGGTCATCGTTTTTCGTCCGAAAATTGATTTTTTGGACTTTACCAAAAATGATTCAAAATGTCAATTGGATCATGCCTCATGTTGAATAACCACTTTTTAAACCCTCACATTGACCAAAATTGCCATTTTTACAGAGTTTCGCTTACTCAGAAGCTTCAATTTTGACCAATTTCAGGCAGAGAAATGACTTTAAACACACTTATTTTAGTTGAAAAAGTAATAATTCACATCCAACAGTAATTTGCAGTCAAAAGATTAAATGTTAAAATTTCATCAGAATTGACCATTTTGGGAATGTTCGACAGCTCCGCGGTCATCGTTTTTTGTCCGAAAATTGATTTTTGGGACTTTACCAAAAATGATTCAAAATGTCAATTGGATCGTGCCTCGTGTTGAATAACCACTTTTTAAACCCTCACAGTGACCAAAATTGCCATTTTTACAGAGTTTTGCTTACTCAGAAGCTTCAATTTTGACCAATTTCAGGCAGAGAAATGACTTTAAACACACTTATTTTAGTTGAAAAAGTAATTATTCACATCCAACAGTAATTTGCAGTCAAAAGATTAAATGTTAAAATTTCATCAGAATTGACCATTTTGGGAACGTTCGACAGCTCCGCGGTCTTCGTTTTTCGTCCGAAAATAGATTTTTGGGACTTTACCAAAAATGATTCAAAATGTCAATTGGATCGTGCCTCATGTTGAATAACCACTTTTTGAACCCTCACAGTGACCAAAATTGCCATTTTTACAGAGTTTTGCTTACTCAGAAGCCTCAATTTTTACCAATTTCAGGCAGAGAAATTACTTTAAACACACTTATTTTAGTTGAAAAAGTAACAATTCACATCCAACAGTAATTTGCAGTCAAAAGATTAAATGTTAAAATTTCCTCAGAATTGACCATTTTGGGATCGTTCGACAGCTCCGCGGTCATCGTTTTTCGTCCGAAAATTGATTTTTTTGGACTTTACCAAAAATGATTCAAAATGTCAATTGGATCATGCCTCATGTTGAATAACCACTTTTTAAACCCTCACAGTGACCAAAAATGCCATTTTTACAGCGTTTTGCTTACTCAGAAGCTTCAATTTTGACCAATTTCAGGCAGAGAAATTACTTTAAACACACTTATTTTAGTTGAAAAAGTAATAATTCACATCCGACTGTAATTTGCAGTCAAAAGATTAAATGTTAAAATTTCATCAGAATTGACCATTTTGGGAACGTTCGACAGCTCCGCGGTCATCGTTTTTCGTCCGAAAATTGACTTTTTTGGACTTTACCAAAAATAATTCAAAATGTCAATTGGATCGTGCCTCATGTTGAATAACCACTTTTTAAACCCTCACAGTGACCAAAATTGCCATTTTTACAGAGTTTTGCTTACTCAGAAGCTTCAATTTTGACCAATTTCAGGCACAGAAATTACTTTAAACACACTTATTTTAGTTGAAAAAGTAATAATTCACATCCAACAGTAATTTGCAGTCAAAAGATTAAATGTTAAAATTTCATCAGAATTGACCATTTTGGGGACGTTCGACAGCTCCGCGGTCATCGTTTTTTGTCCGAAAATTGATTTTTTGGTCTTTACCAAAAATGATTCAAAATGTCAATTGGATCGTGCCTCATGTTGAATAACCACTTTTTAAACCCTCACAGTGACCAAAATTGCCATTTTTACAGAGTTTTGCTTACTCAGAAGCCTCAATTTTTACCAATTTCAGGCAGAGAAATTACTTTAAACACACTTATTTTAGTTGAAAAAGTAACAATTCACATCCAACAGTAATTTGCAGTCAAAAGATTAAATGTTAAAATTTCCTCAGAATTGACCATTTTGGGAACGTTCGACAGCTCCGCGGTCATCGTTTTACGTCCTAAAATTGATTTTTTGGACTTTACCAATAATGTTTCAAAACGTCAATTGGATCGTGCCTCATGTTGAATAACCACTTTTTAAACCCTCACAGTGACCAAAATTGCCATTTTTACAGAGTTTTTCTTACTCAGAAGCTTCAATTTTGACCAATTTCAGGCAGAGAAATTACTTTAAACACACTTATTTTAGTTGAAAAAGTAACAATTCACATCCAACAGTAATTTGCAGTCAAAAGATTAAATGTTAAAATTTCATCAGAATTGACCATTTTGGGAACGTTCGACAGCTCCGCGGTCATCGTTTTTTGTCCGAAAATTGATTTTTTTGACTTTACCAAAAATGATTCAAAATGTCAATTGGATCGTGCCTCGTGTTGAATAACCACTTTTTAAACCCTCACAGTGACCAAAATTGCCATTTTTACAGAGTTTTGCTTACTCAGAAGCTTCAATTTTGACCAATTTCAGGCAGAGAAATGACTTTAAACACACTTATTTTAGTTGAAAAAGTAATTATTCACATCCAACAGTAATTTGCAGTCAAAAGATTAAATGTTAAAATTTCATCAGAATTGACCATTTTGGGAACGTTCGACAGCTCCGCGGTCTTCGTTTTTCGTCCGAAAATAGATTTTTGGGACTTTACCAAAAATGATTCAAAATGTCAATTGGATCGTGCCTCATGTTGAATAACCACTTTTTGAACCCTCACAGTGACCAAAATTGCCATTTTTACAGAGTTTTGCTTACTCAGAAGCCTCAATTTTTACCAATTTCAGGCAGAGAAATTACTTTAAACACACTTATTTTAGTTGAAAAAGTAACAATTCACATCCAACAGTAATTTGCAGTCAAAAGATTAAATGTTAAAATTTCCTCAGAATTGACCATTTTGGGATCGTTCGACAGCTCCGCGGTCATCGTTTTTCGTCCGAAAATTGATTTTTTGGACTTTACCAAAAATGATTCAAAATGTCAATTGGATCGTGCCTCATGTTGAATAACCAGTTTTTAAACCCTCACAGTGACCAAAATTGCCATTTTTACAGAGTTTTGCTTACTCAGAAGCTTCAATTTTGACCAATTTCAGGCAGAGAAATGACTTTAAACACACTTATTTTAGTTGAAAAAGTAATAATTCACATCCAACAGTAATTTGCAGTCAAAAGATTAAATGTTAAAATTTCATCAGAATTGACCATTTTGGGAACGTTCGACAGCTCCGCGGTCTTCGTTTTTCGTCCGAAAATAGATTTTTGGGACTTTACCAAAAATGATTCAAAAGGTCAATTGGATCGTGCCTCATGTTGAATAACCACTTTTTGAACCCTCACAGTGACCAAAATTGCCATTTTTACAGAGTTTTGCTTACTCAGAAGCCTCAATTTTTACCAATTTCAGGCAGAGAAATTACTTTAAACACACTTATTTTAGTTGAAAAAGTAACAATTCACATCCAACAGTAATTTGCAGTCAAAAGATTAAATGTTAAAATTTCCTCAGAATTGACCATTTTGGGATCGTTCGACAGCTCCGCGGTCATCGTTTTTCGTCCGAAAATTGATTTTTTGGACTTTACCAAAAATGATTCAAAATGTCAATTGGATCATGCCTCATGTTGAATAACCACTTTTTAAACCCTCACATTGACCAAAATTGCCATTTTTACAGAGTTTCGCTTACTCAGAAGCTTCAATTTTGACCAATTTCAGGCAGAGAAATGACTTTAAACACACTTATTTTAGTTGAAAAAGTAATAATTCACATCCAACAGTAATTTGCAGTCAAAAGATTAAATGTTAAAATTTCATCAGAATTGACCATTTTGGGAATGTTCGACAGCTCCGCGGTCATCGTTTTTCGTCCGAAAATTGATTTTTGGGACTTTACCAAAAATGATTCAAAATGTCAATTGGATCGTGCCTCATGTTGAATAACCAGTTTTTAAACCCTCACAGTGACCAAAATTGCCATTTTTACAGAGTTTTGCTTACTCAGAAGCTTCAATTTTGACCAATTTCAGGCAGAGAAATGACTTTAAACACACTTATTTTAGTTGAAAAAGTAATAATTCACATCCAACAGTAATTTGCAGTCAAAAGATTAAATGTTAAAATTTCATCAGATTTGACCATTTTGGGAACGTTCGACAGCTCCGCGGTCATCGTTTTTCGTCCTAAAATAGATTTTTAGGACTTTACCAAAAATGATTCAAAATATCAATTGGATCATGCCTCATGTTGAATAACCACTTTTTAAACCCTCACAGTGACCAAAAATGCCATTTTTACAGCGTTTTGCTTACTCAGAAGCTTCAATTTTGACCAATTTCAGGCACAGAAATTACTTTAAACACACTTATTTTAGTTGAAAAAGTAATAATTCATATCCAACAGTAATTTGCAGTCAAAAGATTAAATGTTAAAATTTCATCAGAATTGACCATTTTGGGATCGTTCGACAGCTCCGCGGTCATCGTTTTTCGTCCGAAAATTGATTTTTTTGGACTTTACCAAAAATGATTCAAAATGTCAATTGGATCATGCCTCATGTTGAATAACCACTTTTTAAACCCTCACAGTGACCAAAAATGCCATTTTTACAGCGTTTTGCTTACTCAGAAGCTTCAATTTTGACCAATTTCAGGCAGAGAAATTACTTTAAACACACTTATTTTAGTTGAAAAAGTAATAATTCACATCCGACTGTAATTTGCAGTCAAAAGATTAAATGTTAAAATTTCATCAGAATTGACCATTTTGGGAACGTTCGACAGCTCCGCGGTCATCGTTTTTCGTCCGAAAATTGACTTTTTTGGACTTTACCAAAAATAATTCAAAATGTCAATTGGATCGTGCCTCATGTTGAATAACCACTTTTTAAACCCTCACAGTGACCAAAATTGCCATTTTTACAGAGTTTTGCTTACTCAGAAGCCTCAATTTTTACCAATTTCAGGCAGAGAAATTACTTTAAACACACTTATTTTAGTTGAAAAAGTAACAATTCACATCCAACAGTAATTTGCAGTCAAAAGATTAAATGTTAAAATTTCCTCAGAATTGACCATTTTGGGAACGTTCGACAGCTCCGCGGTCATCGTTTTACGTCCTAAAATTGATTTTTTGGACTTTACCAATAATGTTTCAAAACGTCAATTGGATCGTGCCTCATGTTGAATAACCACTTTTTAAACCCTCACAGTGACCAAAATTGCCATTTTTACAGAGTTTTTCTTACTCAGAAGCTTCAATTTTGACCAATTTCAGGCAGAGAAATTACTTTAAACACACTTATTTTAGTTGAAAAAGTAACAATTCACATCCAACAGTAATTTGCAGTCAAAAGATTAAATGTTAAAATTTCATCAGAATTGACCATTTTGGGATCGTTCGACAGCTCCGCGGTCATCGTTTTTCGTCCGAAAATTGATTTTTTGGACTTTACCAAAAATGATTCAAAATGTCAATTGGATCGTGCCTCATGTTGAATAACCAGTTTTTAAACCCTCACAGTGACCAAAATTGCCATTTTTACAGAGTTTTGCTTACTCAGAAGCTTCAATTTTGACCAATTTCAGGCAGAGAAATGACTTTAAACACACTTATTTTAGTTGAAAAAGTAATAATTCACATCCAACAGTAATTTGCAGTCAAAAGATTAAATGTTAAAATTTCATCAGAATTGACCATTTTGGGAACGTTCGACAGCTCCGCGGTCTTCGTTTTTCGTCCGAAAATAGATTTTTGGGACTTTACCAAAAATGATTCAAAATGTCAATTGGATCGTGCCTCATGTTGAATAACCACTTTTTGAACCCTCACAGTGACCAAAATTGCCATTTTTACAGAGTTTTGCTTACTCAGAAGCCTCAATTTTTACCAATTTCAGGCAGAGAAATTACTTTAAACACACTTATTTTAGTTGAAAAAGTAACAATTCACATCCAACAGTAATTTGCAGTCAAAAGATTAAATGTTAAAATTTCCTCAGAATTGACCATTTTGGGATCGTTCGACAGCTCCGCGGTCATCGTTTTTCGTCCGAAAATTGATTTTTTGGACTTTACCAAAAATGATTCAAAATGTCAATTGGATCGTGCCTCATGTTGAATAACCAGTTTTTAAACCCTCACAGTGACCAAAATTGCCATTTTTACAGAGTTTTGCTTACTCAGAAGCTTCAATTTTGACCAATTTCAGGCAGAGAAATGACTTTAAACACACTTATTTTAGTTGAAAAAGTAATAATTCACATCCAACAGTAATTTGCAGTCAAAAGATTAAATGTTAAAATTTCATCAGAATTGACCATTTTGGGAACGTTCGACAGCTCCGCGGTCTTCGTTTTTCGTCCGAAAATAGATTTTTGGGACTTTACCAAAAATGATTCAAAATGTCAATTGGATCGTGCCTCATGTTGAATAACCACTTTTTGAACCCTCACAGTGACCAAAATTGCCATTTTTACAGAGTTTTGCTTACTCAGAAGCCTCAATTTTTACCAATTTCAGGCAGAGAAATTACTTTAAACACACTTATTTTAGTTGAAAAAGTAACAATTCACATCCAACAGTAATTTGCAGTCAAAAGATTAAATGTTAAAATTTCCTCAGAATTGACCATTTTGGGATCGTTCGACAGCTCCGCGGTCATCGTTTTTCGTCCGAAAATTGATTTTTTGGACTTTACCAAAAATGATTCAAAATGTCAATTGGATCATGCCTCATGTTGAATAACCACTTTTTAAACCCTCACATTGACCAAAATTGCCATTTTTACAGAGTTTCGCTTACTCAGAAGCTTCAATTTTGACCAATTTCAGGCAGAGAAATGACTTTAAACACACTTATTTTAGTTGAAAAAGTAATAATTCACATCCAACAGTAATTTGCAGTCAAAAGATTAAATGTTAAAATTTCATCAGAATTGACCATTTTGGGAATGTTCGACAGCTCCGCGGTCATCGTTTTTCGTCCGAAAATTGATTTTTGGGACTTTACCAAAAATGATTCAAAATGTCAATTGGATCGTGCCTCATGTTGAATAACCAGTTTTTAAACCCTCACAGTGACCAAAATTGCCATTTTTACAGAGTTTTGCTTACTCAGAAGCTTCAATTTTGACCAATTTCAGGCAGAGAAATGACTTTAAACACACTTATTTTAGTTGAAAAAGTAATAATTCACATCCAACAGTAATTTGCAGTCAAAAGATTAAATGTTAAAATTTCATCAGATTTGACCATTTTGGGAACGTTCGACAGCTCCGCGGTCATCGTTTTTCGTCCTAAAATAGATTTTTAGGACTTTACCAAAAATGATTCAAAATATCAATTGGATCATGCCTCATGTTGAATAACCACTTTTTAAACCCTCACAGTGACCAAAAATGCCATTTTTACAGCGTTTTGCTTACTCAGAAGCTTCAATTTTGACCAATTTCAGGCACAGAAATTACTTTAAACACACTTATTTTAGTTGAAAAAGTAATAATTCATATCCAACAGTAATTTGCAGTCAAAAGATTAAATGTTAAAATTTCATCAGAATTGACCATTTTGGGGACGTTCGACAGCTCCGCGGTCATCGTTTTTTGTCCGAAAATTGATTTTTTTGACTTTACCAAAAATGATTCAAAATGTCAATTGGATCGTGCCTCGTGTTGAATAACCACTTTTTAAACCCTCACAGTGACCAAAATTGCCATTTTTACAGAGTTTTGCTTACTCAGAAGCTTCAATTTTGACCAATTTCAGGCAGAGAAATGACTTTAAACACACTTATTTTAGTTGAAAAAGTAATTATTCACATCCAACAGTAATTTGCAGTCAAAAGATTAAATGTTAAAATTTCATCAGAATTGACCATTTTGGGAACGTTCGACAGCTCCGCGGTCTTCGTTTTTCGTCCGAAAATAGATTTTTGGGACTTTACCAAAAATGATTCAAAATGTCAATTGGATCGTGCCTCATGTTGAATAACCACTTTTTAAACCCTCACAGTGACCAAAATTGCCATTTTTACAGAGTTTTGCTTACTCAGAAGCCTCAATTTTTACCAATTTCAGGCAGAGAAATTACTTTAAACACACTTATTTTAGTTGAAAAAGTAACAATTCACATCCAACAGTAATTTGCAGTCAAAAGATTAAATGTTAAAATTTCCTCAGAATTGACCATTTTGGGAACGTTCGACAGCTCCGCGGTCATCGTTTTACGTCCTAAAATTGATTTTTTGGACTTTACCAATAATGTTTCAAAACGTCAATTGGATCGTGCCTCATGTTGAATAACCACTTTTTAAACCCTCACAGTGACCAAAATTGCCATTTTTACAGAGTTTTTCTTACTCAGAAGCTTCAATTTTGACCAATTTCAGGCAGAGAAATTACTTTAAACACACTTATTTTAGTTGAAAAAGTAACAATTCACATCCAACAGTAATTTGCAGTCAAAAGATTAAATGTTAAAATTTCATCAGAATTGACCATTTTGGGAACGTTCGACAGCTCCGCGGTCATCGTTTTTTGTCCGAAAATTGATTTTTTTGACTTTACCAAAAATGATTCAAAATGTCAATTGGATCGTGCCTCGTGTTGAATAACCACTTTTTAAACCCTCACAGTGACCAAAATTGCCATTTTTACAGAGTTTTGCTTACTCAGAAGCTTCAATTTTGACCAATTTCAGGCAGAGAAATGACTTTAAACACACTTATTTTAGTTGAAAAAGTAATTATTCACATCCAACAGTAATTTGCAGTCAAAAGATTAAATGTTAAAATTTCATCAGAATTGACCATTTTGGGAACGTTCGACAGCTCCGCGGTCTTCGTTTTTCGTCCGAAAATAGATTTTTGGGACTTTACCAAAAATGATTCAAAATGTCAATTGGATCGTGCCTCATGTTGAATAACCACTTTTTGAACCCTCACAGTGACCAAAATTGCCATTTTTACAGAGTTTTGCTTACTCAGAAGCCTCAATTTTTACCAATTTCAGGCAGAGAAATTACTTTAAACACACTTATTTTAGTTGAAAAAGTAACAATTCACATCCAACAGTAATTTGCAGTCAAAAGATTAAATGTTAAAATTTCCTCAGAATTGACCATTTTGGGATCGTTCGACAGCTCCGCGGTCATCGTTTTTCGTCCGAAAATTGATTTTTTGGACTTTACCAAAAATGATTCAAAATGTCAATTGGATCATGCCTCATGTTGAATAACCACTTTTTAAACCCTCACATTGACCAAAATTGCCATTTTTACAGAGTTTCGCTTACTCAGAAGCTTCAATTTTGACCAATTTCAGGCAGAGAAATGACTTTAAACACACTTATTTTAGTTGAAAAAGTAATAATTCACATCCAACAGTAATTTGCAGTCAAAAGATTAAATGTTAAAATTTCATCAGAATTGACCATTTTGGGAATGTTCGACAGCTCCGCGGTCATCGTTTTTCGTCCGAAAATTGATTTTTGGGACTTTACCAAAAATGATTCAAAATGTCAATTGGATCGTGCCTCATGTTGAATAACCAGTTTTTAAACCCTCACAGTGACCAAAATTGCCATTTTTACAGAGTTTTGCTTACTCAGAAGCTTCAATTTTGACCAATTTCAGGCAGAGAAATGACTTTAAACACACTTATTTTAGTTGAAAAAGTAATAATTCACATCCAACAGTAATTTGCAGTCAAAAGATTAAATGTTAAAATTTCATCAGATTTGACCATTTTGGGAACGTTCGACAGCTCCGCGGTCATCGTTTTTTGTCCGAAAATTGATTTTTTTGACTTTACCAAAAATGATTCAAAATGTCAATTGGATCGTGCCTCGTGTTGAATAACCACTTTTTAAACCCTCACAGTGACCAAAATTGCCATTTTTACAGAGTTTTGCTTACTCAGAAGCTTCAATTTTGACCAATTTCAGGCAGAGAAATGACTTTAAACACACTTATTTTAGTTGAAAAAGTAATTATTCACATCCAACAGTAATTTGCAGTCAAAAGATTAAATGTTAAAATTTCATCAGAATTGACCATTTTGGGAACGTTCGACAGCTCCGCGGTCTTCGTTTTTCGTCCGAAAATAGATTTTTGGGACTTTACCAAAAATGATTCAAAATGTCAATTGGATCGTGCCTCATGTTGAATAACCACTTTTTGAACCCTCACAGTGACCAAAATTGCCATTTTTACAGAGTTTTGCTTACTCAGAAGCCTCAATTTTTACCAATTTCAGGCAGAGAAATTACTTTAAACACACTTATTTTAGTTGAAAAAGTAACAATTCACATCCAACAGTAATTTGCAGTCAAAAGATTAAATGTTAAAATTTCCTCAGAATTGACCATTTTGGGATCGTTCGACAGCTCCGCGGTCATCGTTTTTCGTCCGAAAATTGATTTTTTGGACTTTACCAAAAATGATTCAAAATGTCAATTGGATCGTGCCTCATGTTGAATAACCAGTTTTTAAACCCTCACAGTGACCAAAATTGCCATTTTTACAGAGTTTTGCTTACTCAGAAGCTTCAATTTTGACCAATTTCAGGCAGAGAAATGACTTTAAACACACTTATTTTAGTTGAAAAAGTAATAATTCACATCCAACAGTAATTTGCAGTCAAAAGATTAAATGTTAAAATTTCATCAGAATTGACCATTTTGGGAACGTTCGACAGCTCCGCGGTCTTCGTTTTTCGTCCGAAAATAGATTTTTGGGACTTTACCAAAAATGATTCAAAAGGTCAATTGGATCGTGCCTCATGTTGAATAACCACTTTTTGAACCCTCACAGTGACCAAAATTGCCATTTTTACAGAGTTTTGCTTACTCAGAAGCCTCAATTTTTACCAATTTCAGGCAGAGAAATTACTTTAAACACACTTATTTTAGTTGAAAAAGTAACAATTCACATCCAACAGTAATTTGCAGTCAAAAGATTAAATGTTAAAATTTCCTCAGAATTGACCATTTTGGGATCGTTCGACAGCTCCGCGGTCATCGTTTTTCGTCCGAAAATTGATTTTTTGGACTTTACCAAAAATGATTCAAAATGTCAATTGGATCATGCCTCATGTTGAATAACCACTTTTTAAACCCTCACATTGACCAAAATTGCCATTTTTACAGAGTTTCGCTTACTCAGAAGCTTCAATTTTGACCAATTTCAGGCAGAGAAATGACTTTAAACACACTTATTTTAGTTGAAAAAGTAATAATTCACATCCAACAGTAATTTGCAGTCAAAAGATTAAATGTTAAAATTTCATCAGAATTGACCATTTTGGGAATGTTCGACAGCTCCGCGGTCATCGTTTTTCGTCCGAAAATTGATTTTTGGGACTTTACCAAAAATGATTCAAAATGTCAATTGGATCGTGCCTCATGTTGAATAACCAGTTTTTAAACCCTCACAGTGACCAAAATTGCCATTTTTACAGAGTTTTGCTTACTCAGAAGCTTCAATTTTGACCAATTTCAGGCAGAGAAATGACTTTAAACACACTTATTTTAGTTGAAAAAGTAATAATTCACATCCAACAGTAATTTGCAGTCAAAAGATTAAATGTTAAAATTTCATCAGATTTGACCATTTTGGGAACGTTCGACAGCTCCGCGGTCATCGTTTTTCGTCCTAAAATAGATTTTTAGGACTTTACCAAAAATGATTCAAAATATCAATTGGATCATGCCTCATGTTGAATAACCACTTTTTAAACCCTCACAGTGACCAAAAATGCCATTTTTACAGCGTTTTGCTTACTCAGAAGCTTCAATTTTGACCAATTTCAGGCACAGAAATTACTTTAAACACACTTATTTTAGTTGAAAAAGTAATAATTCATATCCAACAGTAATTTGCAGTCAAAAGATTAAATGTTAAAATTTCATCAGAATTGACCATTTTGGGATCGTTCGACAGCTCCGCGGTCATCGTTTTTCGTCCGAAAATTGATTTTTTTGGACTTTACCAAAAATGATTCAAAATGTCAATTGGATCATGCCTCATGTTGAATAACCACTTTTTAAACCCTCACAGTGACCAAAAATGCCATTTTTACAGCGTTTTGCTTACTCAGAAGCTTCAATTTTGACCAATTTCAGGCAGAGAAATTACTTTAAACACACTTATTTTAGTTGAAAAAGTAATAATTCACATCCGACTGTAATTTGCAGTCAAAAGATTAAATGTTAAAATTTCATCAGAATTGACCATTTTGGGAACGTTCGACAGCTCCGCGGTCATCGTTTTTCGTCCGAAAATTGACTTTTTTGGACTTTACCAAAAATAATTCAAAATGTCAATTGGATCGTGCCTCATGTTGAATAACCACTTTTTAAACCCTCACAGTGACCAAAATTGCCATTTTTACAGAGTTTTGCTTACTCAGAAGCCTCAATTTTTACCAATTTCAGGCAGAGAAATTACTTTAAACACACTTATTTTAGTTGAAAAAGTAACAATTCACATCCAACAGTAATTTGCAGTCAAAAGATTAAATGTTAAAATTTCCTCAGAATTGACCATTTTGGGAACGTTCGACAGCTCCGCGGTCATCGTTTTACGTCCTAAAATTGATTTTTTGGACTTTACCAATAATGTTTCAAAACGTCAATTGGATCGTGCCTCATGTTGAATAACCACTTTTTAAACCCTCACAGTGACCAAAATTGCCATTTTTACAGAGTTTTTCTTACTCAGAAGCTTCAATTTTGACCAATTTCAGGCAGAGAAATTACTTTAAACACACTTATTTTAGTTGAAAAAGTAACAATTCACATCCAACAGTAATTTGCAGTCAAAAGATTAAATGTTAAAATTTCATCAGAATTGACCATTTTGGGATCGTTCGACAGCTCCGCGGTCATCGTTTTTCGTCCGAAAATTGATTTTTTGGACTTTACCAAAAATGATTCAAAATGTCAATTGGATCGTGCCTCATGTTGAATAACCAGTTTTTAAACCCTCACAGTGACCAAAATTGCCATTTTTACAGAGTTTTGCTTACTCAGAAGCTTCAATTTTGACCAATTTCAGGCAGAGAAATGACTTTAAACACACTTATTTTAGTTGAAAAAGTAATAATTCACATCCAACAGTAATTTGCAGTCAAAAGATTAAATGTTAAAATTTCATCAGAATTGACCATTTTGGGAACGTTCGACAGCTCCGCGGTCTTCGTTTTTCGTCCGAAAATAGATTTTTGGGACTTTACCAAAAATGATTCAAAAGGTCAATTGGATCGTGCCTCATGTTGAATAACCACTTTTTGAACCCTCACAGTGACCAAAATTGCCATTTTTACAGAGTTTTGCTTACTCAGAAGCCTCAATTTTTACCAATTTCAGGCAGAGAAATTACTTTAAACACACTTATTTTAGTTGAAAAAGTAACAATTCACATCCAACAGTAATTTGCAGTCAAAAGATTAAATGTTAAAATTTCATCAGAATTGACCATTTTGGGAACATTCGACAGCTCCGCGGTCATCGTTTTTTGTCCGAAAATTGATTTTTTTTACTTTACCAAAAATGATTCAAAATGTCAATTGGATCGTGCCTCGTGTTGAATAACCACTTTTTAAACCCTCACAGTGACCAAAATTGCCATTTTTACAGAGTTTTGCTTACTCAGAAGCTTCAATTTTGACCAATTTCAGGCAGAGAAATGACTTTAAACACACTTATTTTAGTTGAAAAAGTAATTATTCACATCCAACAGTAATTTGCAGTCAAAAGATTAAATGTTAAAATTTCATCAGAATTGACCATTTTGGGAACGTTCGACAGCTCCGCGGTCTTCGTTTTTCGTCCGAAAATAGATTTTTGGGACTTTACCAAAAATGATTCAAAATGTCAATTGGATCGTGCCTCATGTTGAATAACCACTTTTTGAACCCTCACAGTGACCAAAATTGCCATTTTTACAGAGTTTTGCTTACTCAGAAGCCTCAATTTTTACCAATTTCAGGCAGAGAAATTACTTTAAACACACTTATTTTAGTTGAAAAAGTAACAATTCACATCCAACAGTAATTTGCAGTCAAAAGATTAAATGTTAAAATTTCCTCAGAATTGACCATTTTGGGATCGTTCGACAGCTCCGCGGTCATCGTTTTTCGTCCGAAAATTGATTTTTTGGACTTTACCAAAAATGATTCAAAATGTCAATTGGATCGTGCCTCATGTTGAATAACCAGTTTTTAAACCCTCACAGTGACCAAAATTGCCATTTTTACAGAGTTTTGCTTACTCAGAAGCTTCAATTTTGACCAATTTCAGGCAGAGAAATGACTTTAAACACACTTATTTTAGTTGAAAAAGTAATAATTCACATCCAACAGTAATTTGCAGTCAAAAGATTAAATGTTAAAATTTCATCAGAATTGACCATTTTGGGAACGTTCGACAGCTCCGCGGTCTTCGTTTTTCGTCCGAAAATAGATTTTTGGGACTTTACCAAAAATGATTCAAAATGTCAATTGGATCGTGCCTCATGTTGAATAACCACTTTTTGAACCCTCACAGTGACCAAAATTGCCATTTTTACAGAGTTTTGCTTACTCAGAAGCCTCAATTTTTACCAATTTCAGGCAGAGAAATTACTTTAAACACACTTATTTTAGTTGAAAAAGTAACAATTCACATCCAACAGTAATTTGCAGTCAAAAGATTAAATGTTAAAATTTCCTCAGAATTGACCATTTTGGGATCGTTCGACAGCTCCGCGGTCATCGTTTTTCGTCCGAAAATTGATTTTTTGGACTTTACCAAAAATGATTCAAAATGTCAATTGGATCATGCCTCATGTTGAATAACCACTTTTTAAACCCTCACATTGACCAAAATTGCCATTTTTACAGAGTTTCGCTTACTCAGAAGCTTCAATTTTGACCAATTTCAGGCAGAGAAATGACTTTAAACACACTTATTTTAGTTGAAAAAGTAATAATTCACATCCAACAGTAATTTGCAGTCAAAAGATTAAATGTTAAAATTTCATCAGAATTGACCATTTTGGGAATGTTCGACAGCTCCGCGGTCATCGTTTTTCGTCCGAAAATTGATTTTTGGGACTTTACCAAAAATGATTCAAAATGTCAATTGGATCGTGCCTCATGTTGAATAACCAGTTTTTAAACCCTCACAGTGACCAAAATTGCCATTTTTACAGAGTTTTGCTTACTCAGAAGCTTCAATTTTGACCAATTTCAGGCAGAGAAATGACTTTAAACACACTTATTTTAGTTGAAAAAGTAATAATTCACATCCAACAGTAATTTGCAGTCAAAAGATTAAATGTTAAAATTTCATCAGATTTGACCATTTTGGGAACGTTCGACAGCTCCGCGGTCATCGTTTTTCGTCCTAAAATAGATTTTTAGGACTTTACCAAAAATGATTCAAAATATCAATTGGATCATGCCTCATGTTGAATAACCACTTTTTAAACCCTCACAGTGACCAAAAATGCCATTTTTACAGCGTTTTGCTTACTCAGAAGCTTCAATTTTGACCAATTTCAGGCACAGAAATTACTTTAAACACACTTATTTTAGTTGAAAAAGTAATAATTCATATCCAACAGTAATTTGCAGTCAAAAGATTAAATGTTAAAATTTCATCAGAATTGACCATTTTGGGGACGTTCGACAGCTCCGCGGTCATCGTTTTTTGTCCGAAAATTGATTTTTTTGACTTTACCAAAAATGATTCAAAATGTCAATTGGATCGTGCCTCGTGTTGAATAACCACTTTTTAAACCCTCACAGTGACCAAAATTGCCATTTTTACAGAGTTTTGCTTACTCAGAAGCTTCAATTTTGACCAATTTCAGGCAGAGAAATGACTTTAAACACACTTATTTTAGTTGAAAAAGTAATTATTCACATCCAACAGTAATTTGCAGTCAAAAGATTAAATGTTAAAATTTCATCAGAATTGACCATTTTGGGAACGTTCGACAGCTCCGCGGTCTTCGTTTTTCGTCCGAAAATAGATTTTTGGGACTTTACCAAAAATGATTCAAAATGTCAATTGGATCGTGCCTCATGTTGAATAACCACTTTTTAAACCCTCACAGTGACCAAAATTGCCATTTTTACAGAGTTTTGCTTACTCAGAAGCCTCAATTTTTACCAATTTCAGGCAGAGAAATTACTTTAAACACACTTATTTTAGTTGAAAAAGTAACAATTCACATCCAACAGTAATTTGCAGTCAAAAGATTAAATGTTAAAATTTCCTCAGAATTGACCATTTTGGGAACGTTCGACAGCTCCGCGGTCATCGTTTTACGTCCTAAAATTGATTTTTTGGACTTTACCAATAATGTTTCAAAACGTCAATTGGATCGTGCCTCATGTTGAATAACCACTTTTTAAACCCTCACAGTGACCAAAATTGCCATTTTTACAGAGTTTTTCTTACTCAGAAGCTTCAATTTTGACCAATTTCAGGCAGAGAAATTACTTTAAACACACTTATTTTAGTTGAAAAAGTAACAATTCACATCCAACAGTAATTTGCAGTCAAAAGATTAAATGTTAAAATTTCATCAGAATTGACCATTTTGGGAACGTTCGACAGCTCCGCGGTCATCGTTTTTTGTCCGAAAATTGATTTTTTTGACTTTACCAAAAATGATTCAAAATGTCAATTGGATCGTGCCTCGTGTTGAATAACCACTTTTTAAACCCTCACAGTGACCAAAATTGCCATTTTTACAGAGTTTTGCTTACTCAGAAGCTTCAATTTTGACCAATTTCAGGCAGAGAAATGACTTTAAACACACTTATTTTAGTTGAAAAAGTAATTATTCACATCCAACAGTAATTTGCAGTCAAAAGATTAAATGTTAAAATTTCATCAGAATTGACCATTTTGGGAACGTTCGACAGCTCCGCGGTCTTCGTTTTTCGTCCGAAAATAGATTTTTGGGACTTTACCAAAAATGATTCAAAATGTCAATTGGATCGTGCCTCATGTTGAATAACCACTTTTTGAACCCTCACAGTGACCAAAATTGCCATTTTTACAGAGTTTTGCTTACTCAGAAGCCTCAATTTTTACCAATTTCAGGCAGAGAAATTACTTTAAACACACTTATTTTAGTTGAAAAAGTAACAATTCACATCCAACAGTAATTTGCAGTCAAAAGATTAAATGTTAAAATTTCCTCAGAATTGACCATTTTGGGATCGTTCGACAGCTCCGCGGTCATCGTTTTTCGTCCGAAAATTGATTTTTTGGACTTTACCAAAAATGATTCAAAATGTCAATTGGATCATGCCTCATGTTGAATAACCACTTTTTAAACCCTCACATTGACCAAAATTGCCATTTTTACAGAGTTTCGCTTACTCAGAAGCTTCAATTTTGACCAATTTCAGGCAGAGAAATGACTTTAAACACACTTATTTTAGTTGAAAAAGTAATAATTCACATCCAACAGTAATTTGCAGTCAAAAGATTAAATGTTAAAATTTCATCAGAATTGACCATTTTGGGAATGTTCGACAGCTCCGCGGTCATCGTTTTTCGTCCGAAAATTGATTTTTGGGACTTTACCAAAAATGATTCAAAATGTCAATTGGATCGTGCCTCATGTTGAATAACCAGTTTTTAAACCCTCACAGTGACCAAAATTGCCATTTTTACAGAGTTTTGCTTACTCAGAAGCTTCAATTTTGACCAATTTCAGGCAGAGAAATGACTTTAAACACACTTATTTTAGTTGAAAAAGTAATAAATCACATCCAACAGTAATTTGCAGTCAAAAGATTAAATGTTAAAATTTCATCAGATTTGACCATTTTGGGAACGTTCGACAGCTCCGCGGTCATCGTTTTTCGTCCGAAAATTGATTTTTTGGACTTTACCAAAAATGATTCAAAATGTCAATTTGATCATGCCTCATGTTGAATAACCGCTTTTTAAACCCTCACAGTGACCAAAAATGCCATTTTTACAGCGTTTTGCT